>NC_141879.1:751576632-751946632 GCF_056163025.1 Triticum urartu | reverse complement strand
AAAGAACCAAGATTATTCCCTCAGCTACGAGGGGAGTTAAGGAACTACCATCTAGCTCTGCACTTGATTCACCTTCTGTTTTGAGTAAACTTGCGACACCTACACCTGCTGTTGATTCTGATATGTCGCATGTTATTGATGATGCCACTTCCGCTATGCATGATTCTTATGATGATACTACTTCTCTGCTTGATAATAATGTGCCATTCAGTGAATTTCATGATGAACAACTTGCTAGGGTCAGATAGAATGGAACTACTGAAACTGATGATATTAATGAAAGTGATGATGAAAATTCTCCCCCTATATATGAATTTCCTGTTGTGCCTGAGGGTTATGTTATGGATGAAGAGACTGCTAGAAACTTTCTTGCTTGCAATGATAGATATGATCTTAAGAAACTGTTGGCTAAGCTAAAAGAAAAGTCTTTGAATGCTAGAATGAAATATGACCCTGCTTTTGCTACTTCACCTATTTGTGTTACTGATAAGGATTATGAATTCTCTGTCGATCCTGAGTTGATTACTTTGGTTGAATCTGATCCTTTCCATGGCTATGAGTCTGAAACTGTTGTGGCACATCTTACTAAATTGAATGATATAGCCACCCTAATTACTCACGAGGAAAAAATTCTCTATTACTATATTCTTAAATGGTTCCTTTCTCGTTAAAGGATGATGCTAAGATATGGTTTAATTCTCTTCACTAGTAGAAAAGGGGGCAATGGTCGAGGCCGGTCCAGCCCATTAGTCCCGGTTCAATCCAGAACAGGGACCAATGGGGGCATTGAACGCGGTTCTTGAGCCCCGGGGGCCGGCCGGGCCACGTGGGCCATTGGTCCCGATTCGTCTGGACCTTTTGGTCCCGGTTGGTGGGTCGAACCGGGACCAATGGGCCTCGCTCCTGGCCCACAACCATTGGTCCCGGTTGGTGGCACGAACCGGGACCAAAGGCAACCCTTTAGTCCCGGTTCACACGACCAACCAGGACCAATGGTGGTGCCTATATATACCCCCCGCTCGCGAGCAGAGCACTCCCAGTTCTCTGTTTTTCGTGGCCGGCGAGGGGAGAGCTTTGTGGTGCTCTATCTCACCTCCTATGCACACGAGGTGTTCGATGGAATGCCCGAGCCACACTACTTAAGCTTTCTCCCCTCCAAGCTCGACCGCCAAGCTCCATTTTCCTCAATATTTGTCTAGGTTTAGCGGTCCGTCACGCCCCGTCCCCGTCTTCACCGTAGTCGATCACCCGCGCCGATCTCATCGCCGGCACCACCATGGTGAGCCTCTTGTTCTTATATTCTTTCTGAAAGGAAAAATATTCTTACTTGTATGTTTAGATAGATACTTGTATTATTTTCTTACTTTTATTATTGCATCTTATATTGTGCGATGGTTTTGGTATCCGCCCCCGTCGGCCCTCGTCCTGTCTATGATTCGGATGTGGTATATATTATCTTTTCATAACTATTGGTTCATTTATTGTTTATGACAATTATGCCGACCAACATGACATAGATTTTATTTATCTAGGAGGTTGTTGAACCGGAAATTCCAACCGACCCTATTGTCGAGAGGTTAAATTTAGTTGAAGAAGAAAACAATTTCTTGAAGGAAAAAATTAGAAAAATTGAGGAGGAGAAGATGATATTGGAGTTGCATGTTGCGGATGTCGTCGATGATCACAAGATCAAGATGGATGCAATGCGCTTGAAGATTAGAAAGATTAGAAAATATGCCATTCATACCGAGGCTTGGTATCATTATGCCGTTGGATCAGTTGTTACATTGGTTGCGATTATGATCATATTTGTTTTCGCATTGAAATGTTTTACATAGTTATAGTGTATGGTTTAATTAATTTTGATGCTCTGCAGAGCTTTATGTTGTTAGATGAGAACTATGTATGTACTTTGGTTTTAATGTGATGATGAACTTCTATTAATTTGGTCACTTCATTATATAATGCACGCAGATGAACCGGCAATGGATGTACGGTTCAAGACACACCTCCGAGTACATGAAGGGCGTGCATGATTTTCTCGAAGTGGCTGAGGCAAACAAGCAGAATGGTTTTATGTGTTGTCCATGCCCTATATGTGGGAATACGAAGTCTTACTCTGACCGGAAAATCCTCCACACCCACCTGCTTTACAAGGGTTTCATGCCACACTATAATGTTTGGACGAGGCACAGAGAAATAGGGGTTATGATGGAAGACGGCGAAGAAGAAGAGTACGATGACAACTATGTGCCCCCTGAATACGGTGATGCTCCTGAAGATCAAGAGGAGCCAGACGATGTGCACGATGATGCTGCAACTGGCGAAGCTGCTGAAGATCAAGAGGAACCAGACGATGTGCCCGATGATGATGATCTCCGCCGGGTCATTGTCGATGCAAGGACGCAATGCGAAAGTCAAAAGGAGAAGCTGAAGTTCGATCGCATGCTAGAGGACCACAAAACAGGGTTGTACCCCAATTGCGAAGATGGCAACACAAAGGTCGGTACCGTACTGGAATTGCTGCAGTGGAAGGCAGAGAATGATGTGCCTGACAAAGGATTTGAGAAGCTACTGAAAATATTGAAGAAGAAGCTTCCAAAGGATAACGAATTGCCCGACAGTACATACGCAGCAAAGAAGGTCGTATGCCCTCTAGGATTGGAGGTGCAGAAGATACATGCATGCCCTAATGACTTCATCCTCTACCGCGGTGCGTACAAGGATCTGAACGCATGCCCGGTATGCGGTGCATTACGGTATAAGATCAGACGAGATGACCCTGGTGATGTTGACGGCGAGCCCCCCAGGAAGAGGGTTCCTGCGAAGGCGATGTGGTATGCTCCTATAATACCACGGTTGAAACGTCTGTTCAGAAACGGAGAGCATGCCAAGTTGATGCGATGGCACAGTGAGGACCGTAAGAAAGACGGGAAGTTGAGAGCACCCGCTGACGGGGCGCAGTGGAGAAAAATCGAGAGAAAGTACTGGGATGAGTTTGCAAGTGAGCCAAGGAACGTATGGTTTGCTTTAAGCGCGGATGGCATTAATCCTTTCGGGAAGCAGAGCAGCAATCACAGCACCTGGCCTGTGACTCTATGTATGTATAACCTTCCTCCTTGGATGTGCATGAAGCGGAAGTTCATTATGATGCCAGTTCTCATCCAAGGCCCTAAGCAACCCGGCAATGACATTGATGTGTACCTAAGGCCATTAGTTGAAGAACTTTTACAGCTGTGGAATGGAAACGGTGTACGTACGTGGGATGAGCACAAACATGAGGAATTTAACCTAAAGGCGTTGCTGTTCTTGACCATCAACGATTGGCCCGCTCTCAGTAACCTTTCAGGACAGACAAACAAGGGATACCACGCATGCATGCACTGTTTACTTGACATCGATAGTATATACCTGGCAAGCTGCAGGAAGAATGTGTACCTGGGCCATCGTCGATTTCTTCCGACCAAGCATCAATGTCGAAAGAAAGGCAAGCATTTCAAAGGCGAGGCAGATCACCGGAAGAAGCCCGCCATGCGTACCGGTGATCACGTTCTTGCTATGGTCAATGATTTACACGTAATATTTGGAAAGGGTCCCAGCGGACTAGTTGTTCCGAGTGACGCTGGGGGACACGCACCCATGTGGAAGAAGAAATCTATATTTTGGGACCTACCCTATTGGAAAGACCTAGAGGTCCGCTCTTTGATCGACGTGATGCACGTGACAAAGAACCTTTGCGTGAACCTGCTAGGCTTCTTGGGCGTGTATGGGAAGACAAAAGATACAGCTGAGACACGGGAGGACCTGCAACGTTTGCACGAAAAAGACGGCATGCCTCCAAAGCAGTATGAAGGTCCTGCCAGCTATGCTCTTACCAAAGAAGAGAAGGAAATCTTCTTTGAATGCCTGCTTAGTATGAAGGTCCCGACTGGCTTCTCGTCGAATATAAAAGGAATAATAAATATGGCAGAGAAAAAGTTTCAGAACCTAAAGTCTCATGACTGCCACGTGATTATGACGCAACTGCTTCCGGTTGCATTGAGGGGGCTTCTACCGGAAAACGTCCGATTAGCCATTGTGAAGCTATGTGCATTCCTCAATGCAATCTCTCAGAAGGTGATCGATCCAGAAATCATACCAAGGCTAAGGAGTGATGTTGTGCAATGTCTTGTCAGTTTCGAGCTGGTGTTCTCACCATCCTTCTTCAATATCATGACACACGTCCTAGTTCATCTAGTTGACGAGATTGTCATTCTGGGCCCCGTATTTCTACACAATATGTACCCCTTTGAGAGGTTCATGGGAGTCCTAAAGAAATATGTCCGTAACCGCGCTAGGCCAGAAGGAAGCATCTCCATGGGCCATCAAACAGAGGATGTCAACGGGTCTTGTGTTGACTTCATTCCTGGCCTTAAGAAGATAGGTCTCCCTAAATCGCGGTATGAGGGGAGACTGACTGGAAAAGGCATGCTTGGAAGGGACTCAATAATATGCAGGGACGGATATTCTTGGTCTCAAGCACACTACACAGTTCTACAGAACTCTACCTTGGTGACCCCGTATGTTGATGAACACAAGAACAGTCTGCGCTCCAAACACCCGGAGCAGTGCGACGACTGGATTACATGTGAACACATCAGGACTTTCAACAGTTGGTTGGAAGCACGTATCAGAGGTGACAACACTGTTTGTGATGAGCTGTACTTGTTATCCAGGGGACCATCTTCGACTGTTACGATTTGGAAAGGATACGAGATAAATGGGAATACATTTTACACGATTGACCAAGATGAAAAGAGCACCAACCAAAACAGCGGTGTCCGCTTTGATGCAACAACCGAGAGGGGAAAGGACACATATTATGGTTACATAGTGGACATGTGGGAACTTGACTATGGACATGATTTTAAGGTCCCTTTGTTTAAGTGCAAATGGGTCAATCTGTTAGGAGGCGGGGTACATGTAGACCCACAGTACGGAATGACAATAGTGGATCTGAAAAATCTTGGGTACACTGACGAACCATTTGTCCTAGCCAATGATGTGGCACAGGTTATCTATGTGAAGGACATGTCTACCAGACCAAGAAAGAGAAAAGATAAGGAAGCGAATACGTCATACGATGAGCCAAAGCGCCACATAGTTCTTTCAGGAAAAAGGGACATCGTGGGAGTGGAGGACAAGACAGACATGTCTGAAGATTATGAAAAGTTTCATGAAATTCCTCCCTTTAAAGTCAAGGCTGACCCCAGCATCCTGATAAACGATGAAGATTATCCATGGTTATGGCGCAATAAGCAAATGACACAAGCGAAGAAAAAGTGAAGACTTTCTCCCGCAACTATTATGATGATACCATGCCAATTTTGTAACTGACGAGTATGATACCATTGTCCGTTTTGTACATGCAAATGCTATGTGTGGGTCAATTTATGATAGCATGCCAACTTTCAACTTTTTCAGAGTTCATTTGAAATGCTTTAATGTCTTATGGTTCGGCCCACGTAATAATTAAAAATAGCAACAATAAGTATTTTGTTGTAAGTAGAAACAAAATAAAATAAATAAAGCAAGAAAGAAAACAAAAAAACAAAAAAAGTGTTTTCAAATTTGAAAAGTAATGGCACTAACAGAAAGTTTATAATTTTCCTAAAACTAAAAGCAAAAAGAATTAAAAAATAAAGCAAAAAACAAAAGAAAATAAATAGTGCAGAAAACAAAACAAAAAAACAACAATAAGTATTTTGTTGTAAGTAGAAACAAAATAAAATAAATAAAGCAAGAAAGAAAACAAAAAAAAGTGTTTTCAAATTTGAAAAGTAATGGCACTAACAAAAAGTTTATAATTTTCCTAAAACTAAAAGCAAAAAGAATTAAAAAATAAAGCAAAAAACAAAAGAAAATAAATAATGCAGAAAACAAAACAAAAAAAACTGGAAAAAATAAAAATAGCAACAATAAGTAAAGAAAACAAAAAAACAAAAAAAATGCCACCTACTGGGCCCACACGGCCTGAATACGACTTGAATCCCTACTTTGGGCCAAGATTCAGGCCCGCAGTAGGCCTAGAAGGCCCATCAGGTAAAGCAGTAGCTAGTAGGCCCGTAAGCCTGCAATGGAGAGGAGCTCGATAGGGGTGCGGTAGTGGGGCTTATAAACCACTGCGCGCCCCTCTCAACTAGCGAGGTGGGACTAAACTTTGGCCCCGATGCGGGCAGCACAAGGGTCTTTGGTCCCGGTTGGTGGCACCAACCGGGACTAAGGGGGGGGGGGCATTGGTCCCGGTTGGTGCCACCAACCGGGACTAAAGGCCGCAGCTTCCCGCCCTTTGGGCTACCGAAAAGAGGCCTTTGGTCCTGGTTGGTGGCACCAACCGGGACTAAAGGGGGCATTAGTCCCGGTTGGTGCCACCAACTGGGACCAATGCTCCTTGTATATAAGTAGCACTTCGCAGTTTTGCAGAGTTCATCGCCACCAGTTGCCCCCCGACGACACCGAGCACATCGTCGCCGCCAGGCTGCCCCGACGCCGCCCGCCGCCCCCGCCGTCGCCGTCGTCGTCGCCCGCACCCGTCGTCGTCGCCGGCCTCCCTGAGCCCGCGCCGTCCTCCCCGAACCCGCGCCCGCCATTGTCGCCGCTAGGCTCTGCCCCGTCGCCGTCGCCCGCCCCCGCGCGCCGCGCCCCGAGCCCCTGCCCCGTCGCCGTTGCCCGCCCCCGCGCGCCGCCACCGCTGTGAGCCGCCGCGCCGCACCGGCTCTGTTTTTTTTTCATTTTTATTAGTTTAAATTTTTTGTTCAATGTATATATATGTGTATGTATGTGGCTATATATATAATGTATGTGTGTATTTATGTGGCTATGTGTATGTAGATGTTCAAAAATTGTTCAGAGCATGTTTTTGTTCATATATGTATTTTTTGTTCATATGTGTATTAATGTTTTCATATATGCAAAAGATAGATTTTTAGAAAAGTTAGGTTTTTTTTTGTTCATAGATTTTTTGGTGATATTAATTATTCTAGAATATGCAAATGTTTGTATATTCATATGAACAATGCATTAGGCAAAACCTTTGTTTTTTTTCGAAATTTTCTATTTGAACATTTTTTTTAAAACAAGCAATACTAAAAGAATGAGAGGAAAAAGGAAAATAAGAAGAGGAAGAAAGGAGAAAAAGAGGAGAGGAAGAAAAGGAGAAATAAATAAGAAGAGGAAAAAAGAAGAAAAAGAAGAGGAGAAGAAGAAAGGAATAGAGGAGAAAGAAGAAAAAATAGAAGAAAAAAATTCTATTTTTTCTTCTTCTCCACTTTTTTTTCTTCTTTTTTTTCTTCTTCTTCTTCCTTCTTCCTTCTTTCTCTTTTCTTCCTTTTCCTTAATTATTTTCCTTTCTCGAGGGAGAAGAAGAAAAAGAAGAGGACAAGAAGAAAGAAAGGAATAGAGGAGAAAGAAGAAACTTCAACACGAGCTAGGGGGTGGTACCGATACCCCCTCCCCGATAACTCTCGAGGACACCCAAACCCTAGAGAGAAAACGATGTTGGTCTCCTACCCCCTCCCGCCGCGCCCCTACCCGACAAATTAACTCTCTCGACGCCACCCAAATTTATCAAGTTAAAAGAGCGTTGTCATCGAGGCCACCCCAAACCCTTGAAGCGTTGTGTCGAGGCGACCCCAAACCCTAGAGAAGCAGCGTCGAGGCCACTAACATGATTCGTTATTGTGATTAGCTAGCTAGTTCTACGTTTTCCACTAATATATTTATATATATATATATATATATCCATCTGTACCATGTTTGAATAATAATTGACATGTTGTAAATATTTGCAGAAACTATGGAGCACTCCCGAGACGAAGAAATAGAAGCGATGTTGGGGGACATAATCGCAAATGGAAGTGATGATGTTGCGTCATTTCTCCTCGACACCGATGGTCAGCTGGATGAAGAAGAGGGCTATGTTTATGATGGCTTCGACCCATTAATGCCGGTACAAGAGGAGGACTATGTTCATGATGGCTCCGGTGACACAATGGAGGTACAAGACGAAGGAGACCGTGTTGACTGCTCCGGTCACCGAACCGAGTCCGGCCAGGTATATATATATATATATATATATATTAGTTAAGCCCGTGCTGACTAGTTAATTGATGCATCCATTGTTTTGGTATATGTACACATATTAATTACTGTCGTCTTTCTTCCTTATAATTTTTAGCCCTCCGGATCGAGCACAACTTCGGTAAGGAGACAAGGCCCGAAGAAAAAGTTGAGCTCGGATGAAAAGTTTGAGATCATAGAAATCGCGCCCGACGGCGAACCGATTGAACCCATTCGGACAAGGAAGGCATTTTCTGCTCAGTGCGGGGTTCTTGTTAGGGACAAGATCCCGATCAGCATCCAGCAATGGTATAAGCCTGCTAAGGATGAAGACCCTGAGGTGTCTTATGTCAATGATATGCAGAAAGAAGATCTTTGGACTGAGCTGAAGGCAAATTTCACCCTACCGCCAGAGGAGGATCCGGAGAAGCCAGTTAAAGAGCAATTAATCAAGTCTTGTGCTCTTAAGAAGATGGCAGGCCTAATGAGGAGGTGGAGGAAAGAGCTGAACCAGTTTGTTGAGAAAAAAAGACACCAGAATTCATCGGCAAATATGAGAAGATCAAAGATCACTGGCCCGCATTTGTGGCCCACAAGACATCTGAAAAGAGTAAGAAGATGTCGGAGACAAACAAGAAAAATGCTGCGAAGAAGAAGCTTCACCATCGCACGGGGTCAGGTGGCTACCTCAAAGCCCGGCCTAAGTGGTCCAAGGCTGAGCATGATCTGCTTGAAAAAGGGATAGAACCAGAGACAATGCGCTGGCCAGACCGTTGCCGGACTTGGTTCTTCGGGGCTGGCGGAACCTTGGACCCTGTAACAGGGAAGTGTCAGTGGACGGACGAGGAACTGCAAACACCAGTCAAGAACCTTCGACACTATATCGATGCAGCGCAGCAAGGGACGTTCCTTCCAAACAGGGAGAAGGACGAGCTCACAATGGCCCTTGGGAATCCCGAGCACCCTGGACGGACACGAGGCACGCCAGGCTCCATTCCATGGAAGGTTGGTTTTCCGGACGCAGGGGGTTACAAAACCCACGAGAGGAGGAAGAAACTGGAGCAGGACCAAATGCAGGCGCTGCACGAAAGGGTAATGGGGCTAGAGGAACGAGAAGAGGTACGAGAAGCAGCAGATTGCAACAAACGACCTGTCGAAGCTTCCCCCGAAGCTACCCCGCCATCTCAGCGGAGAAGCAGCGTGGCTTCCACCGAGCTGCTTCAGCCGGAGCATGTCTTGACGGGTCCTGCCAGCTATCCCGTGGATGGTATCACGGAGTCTCAAAATTGCCACATTATGGCGCGATGGATGAATTTGAAGGTCAAGGCGGCTGTTGGCCAAGTTTATCCTAGTGGACCCGGCACAACTTATCACTGCCAGCCGATTCCAGAAGGATTTGCTAAGGTGATGGTGGATGAAATAACGGAGGGATTTGAGGACCTCGTGCTTGAGCACCCTACCGGTGAAGGGGAGACTAGGCTGGGTTCTACTCTGAAGACTCCATGCCTATGGCTGAAGGAGCTCATCAACCTTCTGAACTGGACGCCTCCGCCTCCGCCTCCTCCTCCGGCGAGTCAGGGCACTCCGCCTCCTCCACCGCCTCCTCCTCCGGCGAGTGACGATCAGGGCACGCGTGGCAGCACTCCGCCTCCTCCACCGCCTCCTCCTCCGGCGAGTGACAATCAGGGCATGCGTGGCGGCACTCCGCCTCTTTCTTCGGCGCGTGGCGGCACTCCGCCTCCTCCTTCTCCGCCTCGCCAGCAAGGGCGGAAGAGACCCGCCGCCGCCCCGGCTGCTCCGGCGCGTCGTAGTCCTTCTCCTCCGCCTCGTAAGCAAGCACGAAAGAAGACAGACACCGCAGCCGCCCCGTCTACTCCGGCGTCTAGCAGCACAAGAAGAGAGAGGCAATACAGATACGGTCCACCTCTAAAGCCTCTAGAGAAGTTACCGTACGAGAGGACCAAGGAGGAAAACAATACGATCGTGCAGGCCCACGTGAAGGAGTTCTTTGAAAGGGTGAAAGCAAAGAGACATCCACCTCCGGAGGAGAAGGTAGATCCGGTGAAAGCAAAGCGCACTCTCGATGCCCTGAGGAAACCACCAAAGTCTCCGCTGAGAACCAACTATGAGCGCATTACTGAACAGACATATCTGCAAGCCAAGCGGTCGGGAACTACTGTCAGTGATAAAAGGTTAAAAGAACAATGAGCAAAGGGGAAAAAATTGCCCAGCTCGGCGAACAAGCACAGCAATCGTGCCCCCCGCTCAATGTGTCTAATCCTCCGGGGACAGTGGCCGGTTATGGCAATCTTGAAGATTACCTGCCTGACGATGCACTTCCTGATTTCATGGAGGTGGACGTATTCAGATACGAGTACGGGAAGCCTCTCGTCAAAGATGAAAAATCTCTGACAACAATGATGCGAAGATTCCATAGTTGGTACATGAAAACCTGCAGAGAGTCTGAGGGGACGAACAGTTTGTATCTGAACATTAAAGAGGAGCACGACCTCGTTTCAAATGATCTGTTGTGTGTTCCATTTGAGGAGTTCTTCGAGTTCTTCAATCAAAAGGCCCTCGATAAATTAATGGTCTTTTGCTACTGCTTGTAAGTACTATTTCTGTCATTAAGTCTCTATATATAGCTCGGCTCTTTCATTGCATGTATTTATAATTAATTATCCTCAATATATTATGCAGATTGAAGATCGTCGAGTGCAAAAAAAATGAAATCTATGATATTGGGTTCATTAACACAAATATCATAGATGTATTTCTGGTTAAAAAGCGCGTCGAAGAGGCCGAGGACAACTTGCTACAATCGTTGATCAGAAATTAAAACAAAGATACCATACTCTTTCCTTACAACGGCCCGTGAGTGTTACTGTCGTGTGCATATTCGGTTTCCCTTATTACTCGAGCGAGGTTATAGTAATGTAATTGATGAGTTATGCATGCGTGCGCAGGTACCACTATATTCTTATGGAGATTAAGCTTGAGCATGGACTAGTAACCGTCTTAGACTCGAGACGGAAAGATCCCAAAAACTATGCGGACATCACTGAAATGCTCAGCAAGTAAGTTCAATCGTTCATTATCGCACCATATCGGCAACTTTTTGTTCATTTCCTGATATCTCAAGTAATAATAATTATTTTCTTTGTCTTGCAGGGTTTGGAAACAGTTCACCGCACAAGCTCCGGGACTGCCGAAGGAGCTGCGATATACATACCCGAAAGTAAGTACTACTGGCTAGCTAGTTGCGCGCATCTCCCGTTGATTCTATAGCTATACTTTCATCAATGCCATTTATAATGCTTCATTATCAGTTTGATTGGCCTCTATTTCTCGTAAAGTGCTTGTGGCAGGAGGAAGGGAATGATTTCTGTCGATACTACGTGTGCAAGTTCATCCACAACACGACTTTGAAAAACAAGCGGGGCTACTCTAGAAGACAATATGAAGTGCGTAAGCAATAATATTCACAATTTCATTTTATTACACCATCATTTCTGTTGACTTTCATTCATATATATGTATTAATTAACCCCCTTCTTCAAATTAGACGTGGCAGATGCGGGATGAACTCCTAGAACCAGATCGCATGAAAGCAATTCAAGAGGAATTGGCGGGATTCTTTCTTGAACACGTCATCAATAAAGCCGGAGAATACCATGTGGAACTTGATTTGAAATGCTAGGGGTTTGTAATTAAGAGATCTTATACATGTATGTAGCCAGTAAAAAACTTGTTGTTCGACCAATCTCTCGGAGAAGGAGAGGTCGATCGATCTTCTCTCGGTATGCATGACGAACTTCTGTACTGAATGGTTCTCTCGATCACTTATGTATATATACTACGTAGCGTCGACCAAACATGGACATAAGAGAGGACACTTCTCTCTATTAATTAGCTAGCTAACACAATATACGAAACACCTAAATTAACCCCCCAAAACCCCCAACCCCCCTCCTTTAAAAAAACAAAAAACCCAGCCACTGGAATGCAGACGTGTGGATGCCTTTTGGTCCCGGTTGGAGCCACCAACCGGGACTAAAGGCCCCCTGGCTGGGCTCGGCGAACCGGGCCACGTGGAGGCACATTGGTCCCGGTTCGTGTTTGAACCGGGACTAAAGGGTGGAGGTATTAGTAAGGACCCATTAGTCCCGGTTCGTGAACCGGGAATAAAGGCCCTTACGAACCGGGTCTAATGGGTGGTTTTCTACTAGTGCTTGCTCCTGGTTGTGTGCGTAGTCCCCAAGATATGAATTATTACTTCTCTGCAAAATATTTCCCCGCTCATAAGATACAAGCTGCCTTGAGGGAAATATTTAATTTTGTGCAAACTCAAGAAGAGAGCCTCACAAGCTAGGGGGAGGCTTCTCCGGTTACTTAATGCTTTGCCTGATCATCCTCTCAAGAAAAATGAAATACTTGATATCTTTTACAATGGACTAACTAATGCTTCTAGAGACCACCTGGATAGTTGTGCTGGTTGTGTTTTCAGGGAAAGAACTGATGAGCAAGCTGGATTGCTATTAAATAATATATTGAGCAATCATAATGACTGGACACTTCCTGAACCAACTCCTAAGCCAACTCCGAAGAAAAGGGGTATTCTATTTCTCAGTCCTGAAGATATGCAAGAGGCAAAGAAATCTATGAAAGAAAAAGGTATTAAAGTTGAAGAGGTTAAGAATTTACCACCTATTGAAGAGATTCATGGTCTTGATAACCCGACACAGGTGGTAAAGGTAAATTCTCTCTATAGATTTGATAAGTGTGAAATCCCATCTACTAAGTTGGCTAGTCAATGCTTGGATGAGTTTGATAATTTTATTGTTAAACAAGAAGACTTCAATACTTACTTTGGTAGACAATTGAAACGCAGTGCTTATACGATTGAACACTTGAGTAATTATATGTCTCGAGTTACAGGTGACCTTAGGCTTATTAGTAAACAAGCATCCAATGTTACCACTCAAGTAGAACAAGTACATAAGAGAGTTGAGCAAGATTCTCAGAGAACTAATACTGATACACCTAAGAGAGTTGAGCAAGATTCTCAGAGAACTAATACTGATACACCTAGTCCTTCTAATAACAAGAAAAAGAATAAGGATAGGACTTTGCATGCTTCTAGTGAACCTGTTATATACACACCTGAGAATCTCAATGATATTTCTATTTCTGAAGCTGAAACACAATCTGGTAATGAACATGAACCTAGTGATAATGTTAATAATGATGTCCATGTTGATGCTCAACCTAGTAATAATAATGATGTTGATGTTCATATTGATCTTGATAACCCACAATCAAAGAATGAATGTTATGATAAGAGAGACTTCATTGCTAGGAAGCACGGTAAGAAAAGAGAACCATGGGTTCAGAAACCCATGCCTTTTCCTCCTAAGCCATCCAAGAAAAAGGATGATGAGGATTTTGAGCGCTTTGCTGAAGTGATTAGACCTATCTTTTTGCGTATGCGTTTGACTGATATGCTTAAAATGAATCCCTATGCCAAGTATATGAAAGATATCGTTACAAATAAAAGAAAGATATCGGAAGCTGAAATTTCCTCCATGCTTGCTAATTATACTTTTAAGGGTGGAATACCAAAGAAACTAGGAGATCCAGGAGTACCAACTACCATGCTCCATTAAAAGAAACTATGTTAAAACTGCTTTATGTGATCTTGGAGCCGGTGTTAGTGTTATGCCTTTCTCTTTGTATCGTTGACTTGATTTGAATAAGTTGACACCTACTGAAATCTCTTTGCAAATGGCCGATAAATCAACTGCTATACCCATTGGTATTTGTGAGGATGTGCCTATTGTGGTTGCAAACGTTACTATTTTAACGGACTTTGTTATTCTTGATATTCCCGAGGACGACAGTATGTCGATCATCCTTGGGAGACCCTTTTTGAATACTGCAGGTGCTGTTATTGATTGCAACAAAGGCAATGTCACATTTCATGTTAATGGTAGTGAGCATACGGTACACTTTCTGAAGAAACAACCTCAAGTTCATAGTATATATTATATTGGAAAACTTTCAACTATTAGTATTGGAGGTTTTGAATTCCCTCTTCCAACTGTCAAAAAGAAACATGATATTATTATTGTTGGGAACATGCATATACCCTTTGAGGTAACATAGTGTTATTCAAAAATTCTTCGGTTTCATGTTATTCGGAAGAAGTTTGTTAACAAGACTTGATCAACCTTGTTAGTGGATTCCTTTTGATGAGAATGAGCTGGATGAAGTTAGAAGGCACAACTCTCTGTACCAACCTTTTACTTTCTGTTATTTAGATTTAACAAAGCAAAAATAGTATTTTCTGTCTGTTTTTTGAATTACACGTGCAATAAAAAATACCCCAAAAATAAAAGTTCTCCAAATGCCCCGAAAATTGAGTATGATATTTTGTAGAATATTTGAGCACTTAGAACACAACACACTACTAGGGAAAATCTTATACACAGAATCTTAGCAGCAGTGTGGCACAAAAAGAAGCGCTGCTGCAAATTAGCAGTAGCGCGGTGCTACGTCTTGAGCTTGCATTGGTTTTCCTTGAAGAGGAAAGGGTGATGCAGCAGAGTAGCGTAAGTATTTCCCTCAGTTTTTGAGAACCAATGTATCAATCCAGTAGGAGGCTCCTCAAAAGTCCCACACACCTACACAAACAAACAAAGAACTCGCAACCAACGCAATAAAGGGGTTGTCAATCCCTTCACGGCCACTTGCGAAAGTGAGATCTGATAGAGATAGTATGATAAGATAAATATATTTTTGGTATTTTATAATATAGATGCAAAAATTAAAGATGCAAATAAAAGTAGATTGAAAGGTTATATGATAAAAGATAGACCCGGGGGCCATAGGTTTCACTAGTGGCTTCTCTCAAGATAGCATAAGTATTACGGTGGGTGAACAAATTACTGTCGAGCAATTGATAGAAAAGCGAATAATTGTGAGATCATCTAGGAATGAGCATGTATATAGGCATCACGTGCGCGACAAGTAGACCAACTCCTGCCTGCATCTACTACTATTACTCCACACATTGACCGACTCCTGCCTGCATCTAGAGTATTAAGTTCATAAAGAACAGAGTAACGCTTTAAGAAAGATGACATGATGTAGAGGGATAAACTCAAGCAATATGATATAAACCCCATCTTTTTATCCTCGATGGAAACAATACAATACGTGCCTTGCAACCCTTTCTGTCACTGGGTAAGGACACCGCAAGATTGAACCCAAAGCTAAGCACTTCTCCCATGGCAAGAAAGATAAATATAGTAGGCCAAACCAAACTGATAATTCGAAGAGACTTGCAAAGATAACTCAATCATACATAAAAGAATTCAGAGGAGATTCAAATATTTCTCATAGATAAACTTGATCATAAACCCACAATTCATCGGATCTCGACAAACCCATAATTCTGAAATAAATTGAGATCCAAAAAGAGAGAAGAAGCCATCTAGCTAATATCTATGGACCCGGAGGTCTGTGGTAAACTACTCACAACTCATCGGAGGGGCTATGGTGTTGATGTAGAAGCCCTCCATGGTCGATTCCCCCTCCGGCGGAGCGCCGGCGAAGGCTCCAAGATGGGATCTCGCAGATACAGAAGGTTACGGTGGTGGAAATTGTGTTTCGTTGGCTCCCTGGATGTTTTCAAGGTACGTAGGTATATATAGGAGGAAGAAGTACGTCGGTGGCCGCCTGTGTGGCCCAGGAGATAGGGGGCGCGCCTAGAGGGGGTGGGCGCGCCCTCCTGTCTCTTGGCCGCCTCGCAAGCTTCTTGACTTGCACTCCAAGTTCTCCGGATCACGTTCATTCCAAAAATCACGCTCCCAAAGGTTTCATTCCGTTTGGACTCTGTTTGATATTCCCTTTCTTCGTAATACTGAAATAGGCAAAAAAAACAGCAATACGGGCTGGTCCTCCGGTTAGTAGGTTAGTCCCAAAAATGATATAAATGTGTAAAATAAAGCCCATAAATATCCAAAAGGGGTAATATAATAGCATGGAACAATCAAAAATTATAGATACGTTGAAGACGTATCACGCGGGTAAAGAAAACTTGGTACTGATGCAAATTTAGCAGTAGCGCGTGAGGTCTAAACCGCGCTGCTACCAAAATTGACCGACAGTAACCACCAACCTAAGTTTAGCAGCAGCGCGGTGTCAAGAAACGCGCTACTTGATACGTCTCCAACGTATCTATAACTTTTGATTGTTCCATGCTATTATATTACCCCTTTTGGATGTTTATGGGCTTTATTTTACACATTTATATCATTTTTGGGACTAACCTACTAACCGGAGGCCCAGCCCGTATTGCTGTTTGATGTCTACTACACAACCTTCTTCTTGTAGACGTTGTTGGGCCTGCAAGTGCACAGGTTTGTAGGACAGTAGCAAATTTCCGTGGGAGGCATAGGATGAAGATGGTCTCTCTCAAACAACCCTGCAACCAAATAACAAAGAGTCTCTTGTGTCCCCAAAACACCCAATACAATGGTAAATTGTATAGGTGCACTAGTTCGGCGAACAGATGG
Source organism: Triticum urartu (assembly GCF_056163025.1). Taxonomy (NCBI): domain Eukaryota; kingdom Viridiplantae; phylum Streptophyta; class Magnoliopsida; order Poales; family Poaceae; genus Triticum; species Triticum urartu. The sequence goes on along the minus strand of NC_141879.1, from coordinate 751,929,956 downwards.
TGATACAAGTGCAATATGGATGGTAGATATAGGTTTTTGTAATCTGAAATAATAAAAACAGCTAGGCAACTAATGGTAAAAGTGAGCGTAAGCGGTGTTGCAATGGTAGGAAACAAGGCCTAAGGTTCATACTTTCACTAGTGCATGTTCTCTCAACAATAATAACATAGATAGATCAGATAACAATCCCTCAACATGCAACAAAGAGTCACTCCAAACCACTAATAGCGGAGAACAAACGAAGAGATTATGGTAGGGTACAAAACCACCTCAAAGTTATTCTTTCGGATCAATCTATTCAAGAGTTCGTACTAGAATAACACCTTAAGACACAAATCAACCAAAAACCCTAATGTCACCTAGATACTCCATTGTCACCTCAAGTATCCGTGGGCATGATTATACGATATGCATCACACAATCTCAGATTCATCCAACCAACACAAAGTACTTCAAAGAGTGCCCCAAAGTATCTACCGGAGTGTCAAGAAAACATGTGCCAACCCCTATGAATAGGTTCATGGGCGGAACCTGCTAGTTGGTCACCAAAACATACATCAAGTGGCACGTGATATCCCATTATCACCCTAGATAAAGACGGCAAGACATACATCAAGTGTTCTCAAATAAAGACTCAATCCGATAATATAACTTCAAGATGGAAACTCAATTCATCACAAGAGAGTATAGGGGGAGAAACATCAAAAGATCCAACTATAATAACAAAGCTCGCGATACATCAAGATCGTGCCATAGAGAGAACACAAGAGAGAGAGATCAAACACATAGCTACTGGTACATACCCTCAGTCCCGAGGGTGAACTACTCCCTCCTCGTCATGGATAGCGTCGGGATGATGAAGATGGCCACCGGTGATGGGTTCCCCCTCCGGCAAGGTGCCGGAACGGGCTCCCGAGAGGTTTTTGGGGGCTACAGAGGCTTGCGGCGGCGGAACTCCCGATCGATCTTCTTCGTGGATGTTTTTATGGTACGTGGGACTATATAGGTGAAAGAAGTCAGTTGGGGGGTGCTCGAGGGGCCCACGAGATAGGGCGGCACGCCCAGTAGGGGGGGGCCCTATCTCCTGGCCTCCTCGAGGATCTTCTGACGTGAACTCCAAGCCTCCAGGATCATATTCTTCCCAAAAATCACGCTGCCGAAGGTTTCATTCCGTTTGGACTCCATTTGATATTCCTTTTCTTCGAAATACTGAAACAGGCAATAAAACAGCAATATGGGCTGGGCCTCCGGTTAATAGGTTAGTCCCAAAAGTAATATAAAAGTGTATAATAAGGCCCGTAATCATTCAAAACAGATAATAAAATAGCATCAATGCTTCATAAATTATAGATACGTTGGAGACGTATCGGCATCCCCAAGCTTAATTCCTACTCGTCCTCGAGTAGGTAAATGATAAAGAAAGAATTTATGAAGTGTGAATGCTAGAAGGTGCACAAGTTTGATCAATGAAAATTTCAATCACCTTTTCTAGCATGATAATATGTCATAACAGTAGTTCATCTCATAAAACTTCTCACGATAAAGTAACAAGCAATTCACATGTCAAAGCATAGACCATAAACTTTCTTGAAAACTAGCAAACTTCATTCTCAGTCGTCAAACAATTGCAATTCATCTTATTTTCAGGAATAGCACACTCCACATACTCAACTATCATATAGTCTTCTACAATTGCTAACACTCACGCAATACTAATGGTTATGGAGTTTCAATCGGACACTGAGAAAGATGGGGGCTTATAGTGTTTCCTCCCAACGTATTCACCTTTGGGTGATGTCAACAATAATAGTTCATGCTAACTTACATCCAATTGGATATATATATTAGGATCTTTCCAACACGAGGTGCTTACCAAAGGATAAAATGAAAAAGGGAAAGGTGAAGATCACCTTGACTCAATCATAAAAGTAAAAGACATAAAGTAAAAGATAGGCCCTTCGCGGAGGGAAGCAGAGGTTGTCATGCGCTTTTAGGGTTGGATGCACAAAATCTTAATGCGAATGAACGTCACTTTATATTGCCACTTGTATATGGACCTTTATTATGCAGTCCGTCGCTTTTATTGCTTCCATAACAAGATCGTATAAAGCTGTTTTCTTCACACCAAAAGATCATACATATTTAGAGAGCAATTTTTATTGCTTGCACCGATCACAACTTACTTGAAGGATCTTACTCAATCCATAGGTAGGTATGGTGGACTCTCATGGCAAAATTGGGTTCAAGGATATTTGGAAGCACAAGTAGTATCTCTTCTTGGTGCAAGGAATTTTGGCTAGCATGAGGGGGAAAGGCAAGCTCAACATGTTTGAATGATCCATGACAATATACTTTAACTGAGATGTCGGAAAACATAACCCATTACGTTGTCTTCCTTGTCCAACATCAACTCTTTAGCATGTCATACTTAATGAGTGCTCCCAATTATAAAAGATGTCTAGGACAGTGTATTTATATGTGAAATCTCTCTTCCTTCAATATTCTTTCATGAATTGTTCAAATGACCAATACAATGCTTGCTAACCTTCAATAAATTTACAACCTCTACTTCTTAGATGTGAAGTCATTACTCCCCATGGGATAAGCAAATGAGACATATATAATTTCAGATTTATGATATTCAACTCATTCAACCATTTACTCATAGGATATAAGTGGAGATCAATGAGTAGCTAAATAATTGTGTAACTATGTGAAGACTCTCTCTTATTAAAGAATTTCAGATCTTGGTATTGTATTCAAACAGCAATCAAAGCAAAATAAAATGACCTTGCAAGGATAGCACAACTCAAGTGAAGAAGCAAAAACTTAGGCTCAACCGATACTAACCGATAGTTGTTGAAGAAGAAAGGTGGGATGCCTACCGGGGCATCCCCAAGCTTAGATACTTGAGACTTCTTGAAATATTATCTTGGGGTGACTTGGGCATCCCCAAGCTTGAACTTTTGTGATGCGGAGCATCCTTCCATCATCCCCATGGACTCTACATCAACACATCCAACCCCACAAGGACCCATGACAAGAGCTAGAGCACGTGCTTTGGAAACCGAGGTGAAATCCTTCCTACTAGACTTGCATATGGATACAAATGGAACATGTCTACTACCTCACCAAAATGTGCTATGCCTCCTTAGGTATGAAGAGGAACACCACCAAGAAGCTCAGGAGCATCACCAAGGAGATGGAGAACCACCCCAAGGCCACGTGGACCAAGAACAAGGACAACAGCAGCAGCACAGGAGGCTCCAGGCGACCCCGTGCGCACGGGCCCCCGAGACCCCGTGCCCACGGACTACCCAGGGAGTTGGCGCTGGAGCACCCCGTGCGCACGGGCCTGTACTGTGCCCACGGGACCCCCGTGCGCACGGGCCTCCAAGGATGGGCGGCTGAGATGACATCTTCGGCTCCACTTCTCCTCCTTCGACCCCAAGCCTATATATTCCGTACCTAGGGCCATGTTTAGGTTTAGCAAAGTATTAGATGAGATCTTGGTGAGCTTTGCTCCATTACCTTCCCTCTTTGAGGATCAAGACCCCATAGGGAAGAATCCTTGAGGATTTCAAGACCTCCATTGGGAGAAGACTACCTACCACCAAGACCCCTCTTCCTTTGGATTTGGGATGGACTTTGCCATTGTATCTTTCCTTTGATTGTGTTTGAGACTTGTGGATCTTGTGTTGTTACTCTAGTGGATGTGTAATCGGGAATTGTTGGAGTGATTGCAAGTTTTTGTTCATCCTTGTGTTCTTGTTGTTCTTGTGATTTCCCTCCATTTTTCCCCTCCAAGTGTGAAAAGGTCATTCCTAGGGTTCTACCCTACATCATTTTGTGTCTCCTTAATTCCTCTCATATCATGGTTTCTCTTTTTATCAAAAGCTTCATTCACACCAAACTCAATAAGAACTCGTGAGATAGGTTAGTGTAAACTAATGCAAAACCTTATCATTTTCTACTGTAACAAATTACTAAAATCATTATTAAACATTGCATACTAAATGCCTCTGCATATTTAATACTCCTATCCTCCAATAGAATCATTAAATAAGCAAACCTATGCAAACAATGCAAACATAACAGCAATCTGCCAAAACAGTACAGTCTGTAAAGAATGCAAGATTCATCATACTTACCTAACTCCAAAAATTATGAAATAAAATCGGCGCCCTACAAGGTTCAATGGCTAAGCGACTCCGGCACTATACGAGTTGAGCATACGGTCCAAGTATCCTTCAAAATCGGCGCATATGAAGACACTTTGGAGTGTGATGTGGTCCCAATGACCGTTTGCCACCTCCTTCTTGGTCGACCATGGCAATTCGACCGTGGTGTCGTCCACAATGGGCGTACCAATCACTATAGCTTCAAGATGAAAGGAAAAGAATATGTGCTACGACCCATGTCTCCTAGTCAAGTGATAGCCGACAAGCAAGCCACCCACCATAGAGAGAAGAGTGAGAAAGTAATCCACCAAAACATGAGTGAGAGCAACAAGCCACACTTGAGCGCCTCTTTGCCTAGAGAGAAAAACCTCATTCTATTTTCCACCAAAAGTGAGATGAGAGAAGTGTGTGAGAACCCATCGAGTGTGATGCACTTTGTCCTTGTGTGCAAGGATGGCGAACCAAAAACTAACAACACTCACGAGCTACCCTGGGTGTTTCAATCTCTTCTGCAGGAATTTCAAGATGTTTTCCCCGATGAGCTACCTCTGGGTCTACCTCCTCTACGAGGCATTGAGCATCGAATCGACCTCATCCCCGGAGCGCCACTTCCAAACAAAGCCCCCTACCGTGTCAATCCCGAAGAAACCAAGGAGATTCAACGGCAAGTACAACAACTAATCAACAACGGTCATGTACGTGAAAGCTTAAGCCCTTGTGCCGTTCCCGTTATACTTGTGCCTAAGCCCGATGGAAGTTTCCGCTTGTGTTCCGATTGTAGACCTATAAATGCTATCACCGTTCGCTATAGGCATCCCATTCCTCGCTTAGATGATATGCTTGATGAACTTAGTGGAGCCAACTTTTTCTCAAAAATTGATCTTAAAAGTGGCTATTACCAAATCCGCATACAAGAAGGTGATGAATGAAAACTGCTTTCAAAACAAAATTTGGCTTATATGAATGGTTAGTCATGCCTATGGGTTTATCGGAGGCTCCCGGTACTTTTGTGCGTCTCATGCATCATGTACTTCGACCTTACATTGGAGTCTTTGTTGTGGTTTACTTCGATGATATTCTTGTGTTTAGCAAAACCATGAAAGAGCATCTTGATCATTTTAAGCTTGTTTTGCAAACACTTCGCAAGGGAAGTCTTTATGCAAACTTGAAAAAGTGCACATTTGGTGTTGACAAAGTGGTTTTCTTGGGTTTCGTTGTCTCTTCCAAGGGTGTCCATGTTGATGAAACTAAAATTGAAGCAATTAAAACTTGGCCCCAACCCACCAATTTGCAACAAGTGCGAAGTTTCCTTGGTCTTGCAGGTTTTTATCGTCGCTTTGTGAAAAAATTTAGCACAATAGCCGCCTCTTTGCATGCTTTGAGTAAGAAAAATGCTCCTTTTATTTGGGGAACTTTGCAATCAACCGCTTTTGATGAGCTCAAGTCTTTGCTTACTCATGCTCCGATTCTTGCTTTGCCCAACTTTGACAAAACTTTTGAGGTTCATTGTGATGCAAGTGGTACCGGAATTGGCGGAGTTTTGATGCAAGAAAAATGAGCAATTGCATATTTTAGTGAAAAACTCTCCGGTGCTCAACTTAACTATCCCATCTATGACAAAGAATTGTATGCTTTAGTGCGTGTCCTACATGTTTGGGAACATTATCTTAGACCTCATGAGTTTGTCATACACACCGATCATGAAACGCTAAAGTACTTAAAAGGTCAAAGTAAATTGAACAAGCGTCATGCCAAATGGAGTGAATTTATTGAATCTTTCCCCTATGTGATAAAGTACATTAAGGGTAAATAAAATGTAGTTGCCGATGCACTTTCACGCATATGCACGCTCGTCGCCCAACTTGAGTTGAATGTTATTGGCTTTGAGCACATAAAAGACTTGTATGCTAGTGATCCATCTTTTGCACCTCATTATGCTAAATGTTTGATGCATACATCTTGGGAACAATACTACATTAAGGATGGTTATCTTATGAGAGCTAACAAACTATGCATTCCCGAGTCTTCTCTTCGTTTGCTCCTTCTGCAAGAGGCTCATGGAGGCGGACTCATGGGACACTTTGGACATGACAAGACTTTCGCCACGCTCTCCAAGAACTACTTTTGGCCCAATATGTTCCGTGACGTCTCACGCTTCACCACAAGATGCTCTACATGCCGCAAAGCTAAGTCAAAAGCTCAATCTCATGGTCTTTACATGCCTCTTCCTATTCCTTATCAACCTTGGGAAGACATTAGCATGGATTTTGTACTTGGTTTGCCTAGAACTCAAAATGGAAAGGATTCCGTGTTTGTTGTTGTGGACCGATTTTCTAAAATGGCACAATTCATTCCTTGCAACAAGGTAGACGATGCTTCACATATTGCAAATCTCTTTTGTAGGGAAATCTTGCGCCTCCATGGAGTACCAAAGACAATCGTCTCCGACCGCGACGTCAAGTTCTTGAGTTACTTTTGGAAGACTCTATGCGCCAAGCTCGGAATCAAGCTCTTGTTCTCATCCGCATACCATCCTCAAACCGACGGCCAAACGGAGGTGACGAACCGGACACTATCCACTCTACTTCGCGTGTTGATCAAGAAGAACATCAAGGAGTGGGAGGCGTGTCTACCCATCGCCGAGTACGCCTACAACCGCGCAAGACATTCGACTACCTACAAGTCCCCCTTCGAGGTCGTCTACGGCTTCAACCCATTGTCCCCATTGGACATTCTACCTCTACCTCTACAAGAGCGCACCAACATGGATGCGAGTGCACGAGCAAGCTACATCAACAAGATGCATGAAGATACAAGAAACATCATCGAGCGCCAAGTACATCGACTAGCGACCAAGCACAACGTCAACAAACAACCCATGATCTTCAACATAGGTGATCTCGTGTGGCTACACCTTCGCAAGGACCGCTTCCCCAACGAACGCAAGTCCAAACTACTACCTCGAGCCGATGGAACATTCAAGGTGCTACCACGCTAGAACGACAACGCCTACAAGATTGAACTCCCACGAGACAAGTACAACGTGAGCGACATCTTCAACGTCAAAGACCTCTCGCCTTTCCATGGTGATGAAGATCTTGATCCGAGGTCGGATCCTTTCGAAGGGAGGGGAGATGATGCGGAGCATCCTTCCATCATCCCCATGGACTCTACATCAACACATCCAACCCCACAAGGACCCATGACAAGAGCTAGAGCATGTGCTCTGGAAACCAAGGTGAACTCCTTCCTACTACCTCACCAAAATGTGCTATGCCTCCTTAGGTATGAAGAGGAACACCACCAAGAAGCTCAGGAGCATCAGCAAGGAGATGGAGAACCACCCCAAGGCCACGTGGACCAAGAACAAGGACAACAGCAGCAGCACAGGAGGCTCCAGGCGACCCCGTGCGCACGGGCCCCCGAGACCACGTGCCCACGGACTACCCACGGAGTTGGCGCTGGAGCACCCCATGCGCACGGGCCTGTACCGTGCCCACGGGACCCCCGTGCGCACGGGCCCAACTTACCCCGTGCGCACGGGCCTGTACCGTGCCCACGGGACCCCCGTGCGCACGGGCCCAACTTACCCCGTGCGCACGGGCCTCCCAAGATGGGCGGCTGAGATGACATCTTCGGCTCCACTTCTCCTCCTTCGACCCCAACCCTATATATTCCGTACCTAGGGCCATGTTTAGGTTTAGCAAAGTATTAGATGAGATCTTGGTGAGCTTTGCTCCATTACCTTCCCTCTTTGAGGATCAAGACCCCATAGGGAAGAATCCTTGAGGATTTCAAGACCTCCATTGGGAGAAGACTACCTACCACCAAGACCTCTCTTCCTTTGGATTTGGGATGGACTTTGCCATTGTATCTTTCCTTTGATTGTGTTTGAGACTTGTGGATCTTGTGTTGTTACTCTAGTGGATGTGTAATCGGGAATTGTTGGAGTGATTGCCTCTTTGTGTTCATCCTTGTGTTCTTGTTGTTCTTGTGATTTCCCTCCATTTTTCCCCTCCAAGTGTGAAAAGTTCCTTCCTATGGTTCTACCCTACATCATTTTGTGTCTCCTTAATTCCTCTCATATCATGGTTTCTCTTTTTATCAAAAGCTTCATTCACACCAAACTCAATAAGAACTCGTGAGATAGGTTAGTGTAAACTAATGCAAAACCTTATCATTTTCTACTGTAAAAAATTACTAAAATCATTATTAAACATTGCATACTAAATGCCTCTGCATATTTAATACTCCTATCCTCCAATAGAATCATTAAATAAGCAAACCTATGCAAACAATGCAAACATAACAGCAATCTGCCAAAACAGTACAGTCTGTAAAGAATGCAAGATTCATCATACTTACCTAACTCCAAAAATTATGAAATAAAATTCCCACTGTAGTAAATTTATCAGAACTCATTATGCAAAAGGTTTCATCATTATATCATGCTCTGAATTTTCTAGGGAATTTTTGCAACAGCGGTAAACTTTCTGTTTTCAAACAGCAACATGTATACTAGCAAAATAAGCAAGGCAAAGGCTATCCTTGACTTTTTTATTGAAACTAAAGATGCAAAACATTATTCTAAATAACAGAAATAAAATACTAACAAAATAAAAATGACGCTCCAAGCACATATCATGTGGTGAATAAAAATATAGCTCCAAGTAAAGTTACCGATGAACGAAGACGCAAGAGGGATGCCATCCGGGACATCCCCAAGGTTAGGCTCTTGGTTGTCCTTGAATATTTCCTTGGGGTGCCTTGCGCATCCCCAAGCTTAGGCTCTTGCCACTCTTTATTCCATAATACATCGAATCTTTACCCAAAACTTGAAAACTCCACAACACAAAACTGAACAGAAAACTCGTAAGCTCGGTTAGTATAAGAAAATAAAACAACCACTTAGGTACTGTAATAGACTCATTATAAATTCATATGGGTGTAATATCTACTGTATTCCAACTTATCTATGGTTCATACCATCCGATACTACTCATAGATTCATCAAAATAAGCAAACAACACATAGAAAACAGAATCTGTCAAAAACAGAACAGTCTGTAGTAATCTGTATCAAACGTATACTTCTGGAATTCCAAAACTCCTACCAAATTAGGAAGTCCTAAGACATTTGTGTACCAATCCATAGCAAAAAGAATCAGATCAGAATCACGTTTGTGTGAATTAACAAAACTAATTTACTCTGTTTAAAAGTTTCTGATTTTCAGCAGGATCAACACAACTATCACCAAAAGCCATCCTAAAGGTCTTACTTGGCACTTTATTGAAACAAAAGATATAAAACATGATTACTACAGTAGCATAATCATGTGAACACACAAAAACATTAATGATAAATATTGGGTTGTCTCCCAACAAGCGCTTTTCTTTAATGCCTTTCTAACCCATATGGCAATGATGCTCACATAAAAGATAAGAATTGAAACATAACCGGAGCATCATGAAGCATATCACTAGCACATTTAAATCTAACCCTCTTCCTATGAATATGGATTTTGTGAGCAAACAACTTATGGTAACAATAATCAACTAGCATAGGAAGGTAAAACAAGCATAGCTTCAAGACTTGAAGCACATAGAGAGGAAACTTGATATTATTGCAATTCCTACAAGCATATGTTCCTCCCTAATAATAATTTTCAGTAGCATCATGAATGAGTTCAACAATATAACCAGCACCTAAAGCATTCTTTTCATGATCTACAAGCATAGAAAATTTACTACTCTCCACATAAGTTAAATTCTTCTCATTCGGAATAGTGGGAGTATCATAAAAGACTTGAACACTAAAAATTGTTTCCACATTAAAAGAGTAATGTTCAGAAAAAGGGTAATCATAATCATGACAAGATTTGTAAATATAATCATCACTACATTTTATAGCATAAGTTTCCTCACAATAATCATCATAAGTAGCAACTTCGTTCTCATCATAATCGATTGAAACCTCTCCCAAGATAGTGGAATCATCACTAAATAAAGTTGACACTCTTCCAAATCCACTTTCATATTCATCACAATAAGATTCAACATCCTCCAAAATAGTGGGATAACTACTTCCTAAAGTAGACACTCTTCCAAACCCACTTTCATCAATATAATCATCATAGGTAAGAGGCATGCTATCATCATAACAACTTTGCATATCAAAACTTGGGATGCTAAAAATATCATCTTCATTAAACATAGCATCCCCAAGCTTGGGACAAACATTAATTCAGCAAATATATTATCAAATATTTCATCCTCATCAAACATAGCTTCCCCAAGTTTGGGCCTTTTCATATCATAAGCATAGTCACTCTCATCATTAAAAATATGGATAGCACCAATAGTATAGCAATTATCATCATCACAATGAGTAGTAGGAGCAACATCATTTGGTAGGGATACCTTTCTACCTTTCTTTCTCCTTCTTTTCTTTTTCTTCTTCACATTATGTGTGAGTTCAACCTTCCTCTTTGAGCTCATTATTGACGAGATTGGTTGAATAGAAAGCTCCTCCTCGTTACCTGATTCATCATAAGAAATAATAGGAGGATATTGGGAAGTCTCTTCCCTTTCATTAGTATTCTCTTCATCCTCTATTTTCTTCCTTTTCTTTAGGTAATTGGCAATATAAGGGTTTTCAATGCAATTCACCGCACAAAACATATAAATATTCTCTAGATCAAAATCAAGAAATCTATCAAGATTAAATTTTGGAATACCCTCAGTTATACGTTTCATTTCTTCCTACCCCAAAAGAAGACTAAGCTCTTTATGATGCCCAAGGGTAATCAAGTTATCACAATTTTTGGACATGATTCGATCATGAAACAATTTTCATTGGAGATTTAAATGACCACGTTCATTGCAAAGTTCACAAGGGGCACGAAAAATATTGAATCTTTCAGCACAATCATCAAGCCTTTCTTGTAAACCTTTAGTTTTTAAATACTTATGCCTCTTGCAATATCTATTTTCTCTCTTTGGTGTGTCCATGCAAACCCATTCCAATCCACAAAAATCAACATGCTTATAAGAGACATTTTCATCATAACTAGTGCAATCATCATTAGTACTATGGATATTAAAAGAGTTCATACTAACAACATTGCAATCATGTTCATCATTCAAAGATTTAGTACCAAGCATTTTTAATGCATTCTTCTTCTAGCACTTGAGCACAATTTTCCTTTCCATCATACTCACGAATGATATAAAAAAGACGAAGCGTATCAGACAAACTCAATTCCATTTTTTGTAATTTTCTTTTATAAACTAAACTAGTGATAAAACAAGAAACAAAAAGATTCGATTGCAAGATCTAAAGATATACCTTCAAGCACTCACCTCCTCGGCAACGGCGCCAGAAAAGAGCTTGATGTCTACTACACAACCTTCTTCTTGTAGACGTTGTTAGGCCTGCAAGTGCACAGGTTTGTAGGACAGTAGCAAATTTCCCTCAAGTGGATGACCTAAGGTTTATCAATCCGTGGGAGGCGTAGGATGAAGATGGTCTCTCTCAAACAACCCTGCAACCCAATAACAAAGAGTCTCTTGTGTTCACAACACACCCAATACAATGGTAAATTGTATAGGTGCACTAGTTCGGCAAAGAGATGGTGATACAAGTGCAACATGGATGGTAGATATAGGTTTTTCTAATCTGAAATAATAAAAACAACAAGGTAAGTAATGTTAAAAGTGAGCGTAAACGGTGTTGCAATGGTAGGAAACAAGGCCTAAGGTTCATACTTTCACTAGTGCAAGTTCTCTCAACAATAATAACATAGATAGATCATATAACAATCCCTCAACATGCAACAAAGAGTCACTCCAAAGCCACTAATAGCAGAGAACAAACGAAGAGATTATGGTAGGGTACAAAACCACCTCAAAGTTATTCTTTCGGATCAATCTATTCAAGAGTTCGTACTAGAATAACACCTTAAGACACAAATAAACCAAAACCCTAATGTCACCTAGATACTCCATTGTCACCTCAAGTATCCGTGGGCATGATTATACGATATGCATCACACAATCTCAGATTCATCCAACCAACACAAAGTACTTCAAAGAGTGCCCCAAAGTTTCTACCGGAGAGTCAAGAAAACGTGTACCAACCCCTATGCATAGGTTCATGGGCAGAACCCGCAAGTTGGTCACCAAAACATACATCAAGTGGCACGTGATATCCCATTGTCACCATAGATAAACACGGCAAGACATACATCAAGTGTTCTCAAGTAAAGACTCAACCCGATAAGATAACTTCAAGAGCAAAACTCAATTCATCACAAGAGAGTAGAGGGGGAGAAACATCATAAGATCCAACTACAATAACGAAGCTCGTGATACATCAAGATTGTGCCATAGAGAGAACACGAGAGAGAGAGAACAAGCACATAGCTACTGGTACATACCCTCAGCCCCGAGGGTGAACTACTCCCTCCTCGTCATGGATACCGCCGAGATGATGAAGATGGCCACCGGTGATGGGTTCCCCCTCCGGCAGGGTGCTGGAACGGGCTCCCGGGAGGTTTTTGGTGGCTACAAATGCTTGCGGCGGCAAAACTCCCGATCTATCTTCTTCGTGGATGTTTTTAGGGTATGTGGGACTATATAGGCGAAAGAAGTTGGTCGGGGGGTGCTCGAGGGGCCCACGAGACAGGGGGTGCGCCCCCCTATCTCCTGGCCTCCTCGAGGATCTTCTGACGTGAGCTCCAAGCCTCCAGCATCATATTCTTCCAAAATCATGCTGCCAAAGGTTTCATTCCGTTTGGACTCCGTTTGATATTCCTTTTCTTCGAAATACTGAAATAGGCAATAAAACAGCAATATGGGTTGGGCCTCCGGTTAATAGGGTTAGTCCCAAAAGTAATATAAAAGTGTATAGTAAGGCCCGTAATCATTCAAAACAGATAATAAAATAACATGAATGCTTCATAAATTATAGCTACGTTGGAGACGTATCACTTTTTTTTGCCTATTTCAGTATTTCGAAGAAAAGGAATATCAAACGGAGTCCAAACGGAATGAAACCTTCAGGAGCGTCATTTTTGGAACGAACGTGATCCAGAGGACTTGGAGTGCAAGTCAAGAAGCAGCCGAGGCGGCCACGAGAGGGTAGGGCGCGCCCCCTGTCTCGTGGGCCCCTCGGGCGGCCACCGACATACTTCTTCCTCCTATATAAGCCTACATATCCCGAAAACATCCAGGGAGCCAACGAAACACAATTTCCACCACCGTAACCTTCTGTATCCGCGAGATCCGATCTTGGAGCCTGCGTCGGCGCTCCACCGGAGGATGAATCGACCACGAAGGGCTTCTACATCAACACCATAGCCCCTCCGATGAGTTGTGAGTAGTTTACCAGAGACCTTCGGGTCCATTGTTATTAGCTAGATGGCTTCTTCTCTCTTTTTGGATCTCAATACAATGTTCTCCCCCTGTCTTGTGGTGATCTATTCGATGTAAACTCTTTTTGCGGTGTGTTTGTCGAGATACGATGAATTGTGGGTTTATGATCAAGTTTATCTATGAGAATTATTTGAATCTCCTCTGAATTCTTTTATGTATGATTGAGTTATCTTTGCAAGTCTCTTCGAATTATCAGTTTGGTTTGGCCTACTATATTGATCTTTCTTGCCATGGGAGAAGTGCTTAGCTTTGGGTTCAATCTTGCGGTGTCCTTACCCAGTGACAGAAAGGGTTGCAAGGCACGTATTGTATTGTTCCCATCGAGGATAAAAAGATGGGGTTTATATCATATTGCTTGAGTTTATCCCTCTACATCATGTCATCTTGCTTAATGTGTTACTCTGTTCTTTTTGAACTTAATACTCTAGATGCAGGCAGGAGTCGGTCGATGTGTGGAGTAATAGTAGTAGATGCAGGCAGGAGTCGGTCTACTTGTCATGGACGTGATGCCTATATACATGATCATGCCTAGATAATCTCATAATTATTCGCTTTTCTATCAATTGCTGGATAGTAATTTGTTCACCCACCGTAATACTTATGCTATCTTGAGAGAAGCCACTAGTGAAACCTATGGCCCCGGGTCTATATTTTATCATATAAGTTTCCAATCTACTTTTATTTGCATCTTTACTTTTTGCATCTATATTATAAAATACCAAAAATATATTTATCTTATCATACTATCTCTATCAGATGTCACTTTCGCAAGTGGCCGTGAAGGGATTAACAACCCCTTTATTGCGTTGGTTGCAAGTTCTTTGTTTGTTTGTGTAGGTGCGTGGGACTTTTGAGTAGCCTCCTACTGGATTGATACCTTGCTTCTCAAAAACTAAGGGAAATACTTATGGTACTATTGCTGCATCACACTTTCCTCCCGCGCTACTGCTAAGACGCAGGCCCCCACCACCTTTTTCCACCCGTCCTCCCCTCCCTCATCTCCTCTCCTCCCTTTCCCCTACCTCCCACATCCTCCCTCTCTCACTCTTCTTCTTACTCAATACTTCTCCCCCACTACTCTCCCTCTTCTACCTACCTTTCTCTCTCTTCATTACTCCTAGCAAAATACACCACCACCATTAATGCATCTCCTTTCTCTTTTTCCTTCCCCCTCAACTAGTTGAAGTTGTCTGCTCCCAAATGAGCTTGCTAGGCAGATGTAACATTTAGTTAAGTGACCTATTTTCCCCCTAACTAGATCTATATTTGTCAAGAAGAGCTTTGTGCTCTTTTGATCTCCTTACATCATCATCTCCACCGTGTGCTCGATCTCGAGATAGAGGTGATTAAAATTTCATGCTTTTGCAAAATAGAAATATGTGTGTGTGTGATATGATAATTGGGCGATATGATGGAAATTGTGTGTGTGCTATGAGTTGACGCCAAATTGTGCTTTTGAGTTGCCTACGTTTTGCTGAAATGTCGATTTATTTCTGTTTCAGTGAATTCCGGGCAAACTCTAGATCTATATGTCCTATTTTTAGGGAAGGTCATGCCGAACTTTTTTATGACTTTGATGCATGCACGCATTTTTATAATCAATTTGTTTATTATTACCGTGCAGACTTTCATGATGGTCAGTGAAACGATGGTGGTTGCGGTCGGCGGTGCAAGAAATGAAAGAAAATAATCAGACAGAGGTTTTATGTCCGTGTCGAAAATGCAAAGGAATAGTTTGGGTCGACCCCTATGACGATGGTCGTGTCGAAGCACACCTACTCATGACTGGTTTCATGGATGGCTATACTCGGTGGATACTTGAAGATGAGCATGACTATGTTGAGGACGCCGACGGGGCAGGCAATGACGACACGGGGCAAGACAAAGAGATGATCAATAATGGCGGCGGGGAAGAGGCCAGACATGGCGGTGGAGAAGGGGCCGGACAAGGCGGCGGAGAGAACATGGACTCCACCCAGCAGAGTTCGTCGGTACTAAGTTCAATCGTGCGGGACCCTCATGTTCAAGCATTGCTTTGCAAGGACACGAGTACTGAGAGGGCTGCTTCTAGAGAGGAGGCTAAGCTGGAGCAAATGGTGGTAGACTCGAACACTCCATTGTATGATGGTTGTAATCCTGAGGTGACCCGCTTGAGTTTCACGCTCCAACTCCTAAAGACGAAGGCTAAGAATAAATGGACCGACACTAGCCTCGATGAGCATCTCAAGTACCTAAAGGATGTTCTTCCCGTGGGGAATCTATGTCCTACTAGTGTTGATGAGGCTAAGAAGATCGTGTGCCCTCTTGATCTGCCGCATGTTAGATACCATGAATGCATCAACGATTGCATAATTTATCGAAAGGAGCACGCGGAAAAAACAAGCTGTCTGGTGTGCAATGCTTCTCGATACAAGAAGGCCGAGAAGAAATGTCCCCAGAAAGTTGTATGGTACTTACCGATCACTCCCCGTCTCCAGCGGTATTTCGTAGATCCCAAGGAAGCAAAGCTAAGGTGCTGGCACACGGAGAGGAAGAAGCCCGACGATGGAGATGATTCAAAGCTGAGACACGTCAAGGATGGAAGCCAGTGGAGAGCGTTGAACAGCTTCTATCAGTATTTCGAATGTGATGCAAGAAACATCGTGCTCGGCGCGTGTACTGATGGCATGAATGTGTTTGGCAACCAGAACACATGGCCCGTGTTTGTATGGATGTACAACCCCCCCCCCCCATGGTTGTGCATGAAGTCGAAGTACATTCACATTAGCATGCTGATTCAAGGGCCGAAACAACTAGGAAATTATATTAATTTGTATCTGGGGCTACTTCAAGAGGAGTTAGAAACGTTATGGAAAACAACGGCCAAGACATGGGATGCCAGCAAAGGAAAGTATTTCTACATGAGAGCCGCGCTGATCACGATGGTGCATGACTATCTCGGTTATGGACATGTTGCATGCCAGGTGTGCCATGGATATTGCGGATGCACGCGGTGCATGGATGATACGACGTCTCAGCAGCTAATGTCAAGGAAAGATGGCGGGTCTGGCAAAATCATGTACATGGGGCATCGAAGATGGCTCGAACAGGACGACCTGTGGAGAAACTGTGGAGATCTATTCAATGGTCAAGCTGAGCATCGAGGACCTCCACATAAGTGGAGCGGCGCCGAAATCGATGAGCTGTTGAAAAACTGGAAGGAGTGCCCCGCACCGGGAAACATGATGAAAAAGGCACCGGAGCCGCTGCTGAAGGTATGGAAGGCGAGGTCTGTGTTCTGGGACTTGGAGTACTGGCACAAACTCGATACACCTCATTGCCTTGATCAAATGCATATCTGTAAAAATGTACTTGAGAGCTTGCTCGCGACACTGATGAACATGCCGGATAAGACCAAGGATGGGCCGAAGGCAAGAAAAGACTTGCAAGATTTGAGTATCAGGGAAGATCTGCACATGCCGCCCCGTAAAAAGTCAGACGAGACAGAGACGGATACGGAGGCGTGGGAGAACAAGGTCAAGAAAATAAAGAAAGAGGATTATTGCCCCCCTTCTTGCTTCACCTTATGTCAGGCTGAGATCGATCAATTCTTTAAGTGCCTTACCGGAATCAAAGTTAGTTCCGGGTACTATGGCAAGATAAGCAGATATCCAGACACGGACAAGGAAAGGTTCAGCGGGATGAAGTCCCATGACTGTCATGTGATGATGACGTAGATACTACCTGTTGCCCTTAGAGGGATAATGGACAAGCATGTCCGTGACACGCTTCTTGGTCTCTGCAACTTTTTCGATGTCATCTCTCAAAAGTCGATCAGTGTGAAGCAGCTCCGAAGGCTACAGGAAGAGATCGTTGTGATATTGAATGAGCTTGAGATGTACTTCCCGCCCGCGTTCTTTGATGTGATGGTGCATCTGTGTGTCCATATTGTGGACGACATAATATACCTGGGGCCGTCATTCCTGCACAACATGATGTCGTTTGAGAGGATGAATGGGATCATCAAAGGATTCATTCGTAGCATGTCCCGTCCAGAAGGATGCATCGTCTAGGGCTATCTGACACAAGAGTGCATCTCTTTCCGCTAGAATTTTCTATATGGCGCAGACTAGCCGCCTGGTGTTAGTGTTGGTTTACCCGTTACCAAGCACGATGGGAGGCTCGAAGGAGAAGGTCACTCCAACGGTCGCAGGTAACTGCACGTGGCATACTCAGATCGATGCAGCGACTTTGACAGAGCGAACTTGGTAGTGCTACAACACCTAGATGAGGTAGATCCTTTCATGGCACTGCACAAACAAATTATCGCAAAGAAGTATCGTGACCGGGTGGTATGCAGGACAGCCGCCGAAGTTACTAGAGAGCACAACTCCACTTTCCTGCCTTGGTTCGAAGAGCATATTATTGCTATTCCCCCGGAGGAGGGCTCTAAGGACGGATTGCTCATATACGCCTTAGCACATGGCCCCTCGCCCAACCTCGTAACCTATCAGGCATACGATATCAACAGATACACGTTCTACATGGAGGCCAAAGATATGGACAGTGATGATCAGAACTCAGGGGTGACAATGGAATGCATGACCGGCAGTGACAATCGTGCAACTGAAAGATTTTACGGAAGGGTCGAGGAGATCTGGGAGCTTGACTACTCTAGACTGCACACCACGACGATCTTTCGTGTCTGATGGGCTAAGAATGTCAAAAGAGAAAACCGGAATTTCACTACCATGACTATACCCAAAGCGAAGAGCGCTACCGTGGACGCTATTGCAAAAAACGAGCCATGGGTACACGCCAAGCACGTGACACAATGATTCTTCATAACCGACCCGCACAGTCCCAGCCGTGTTGTCGTAAGGAGAGGCAAAAGGAACATCATTGGAATGGATGGAGTCGCCAACGAGGAAGACTACGATCAGTACGGCCCCAATGAGGGAAGATGACGATGATGATGAAATATACGTGAAAAGAAGAATCAATACTACATTACCTAAGAAAAATCATACTCCATGGAAAAGGCAAAGTCACAATGAGGGGCTCAATTATTCTTCAACGAAAAAGAAGGGAAAGAAGCTGACTCAAAAAACGAAAACATCAACGCTGAGGAACCGTATGTTATCGGTCAAATGATGTAATATATATGATCCTATTTTGTATACACACTTAGCCATTATTATGCTTGGTTCCAATGATGTAATATATATGTTCCTATTTTGTATACATATTTAACCGTCAAATGATGCAATATATATCGCCTTCCCTTCGTTCACTTCTCTAAAAAAAGTGAGAGAAAATAAAGGAAAAGAAAATAGAAGGAAACAAACAAGAAAACTGCTATATAGGTACTGGTTATAGCAGCAGCGCTTTTGTGAGAAAAGAGCTACAGCTAATCAAGATAGCAGTAGCGGTTTCTACACAAAAATGCTATAGCTACTCGCGTTATGTCTAAACACGCTACTGCTATGCCCAGTTAACCCCCAAAACCCCACTCTCTCTTCCCCCGTCGCGCCGCCGGAGCGCTGCCCTCGCCACGCCCCTGCGCTCGCCCCCGACCCCGACCACGACCGACCCCAGCGCCGCCTCCGGCCTCGGCCCAGACCCTGGCCCCGGCCCCGGCCCCGGCCCCGGCGCTAGCCCACAGCCCCGGCCCCGACCCCGACTCTGGCTCCGGCCCCGGCGCTCGACCCCGGCCCCGACCCCTCCCAACCTCGGCCAGCGTCGGGCCTGCACCCTCTGTAAGCCCCCCACCGTTCCTCCTCTCTCTGGTAACTAGGTTCTTTTGTTATTTTACTTAGGTTTTAGTTAGGGCAGAGATGGTTAATTAGGTCATATATTTAGTTATGAATTTAGCTAGATTTTTTCTACAAGTTCTATATTTTTCTTCCTTTTATATGCAAATTTGAAGTCGACATGTGATATGTCGACATGTGATGTTTTGGACATGTCATATTTGGAATTTGGAGGTGTCATTTGGACATGATGATTATGTGCAAGGTAAATGATCCGAGTGGCCTATGTTACGCCGGAATGTTGATTCATTTCTGTTCCGGTCAATTTCAGGCACTCGATATGGCCATTTTTTAGCAATGGTCATGCCGAAATTTTCCATGAATTTTGGCATGATTTGTGCTAGATAGTAGGCATATCGAGTGCTGGGAGTTGCGGGGAAACGACATTCCGGCAAACATAGATTTCTTTTTTATGTCATTTCTCATATTTTCATAGTTTTAGAATTAAACGAGGAGACTTAATCATAGGAAACATGTCGAACAATGAAGAAACTGGGCCTTCTGACCAAGATGCGAACGAGATGGATTATGAGGGTGAACAAGAGTACCTCGACTATATGACTGCTAAGCAATTGCAAAGTAAAGGTTTGCAGGTCGGCCTCCTTGATGGTACTGACACCGACATCGACACCGACGGCGCCGACACCGATGGCGGCGCCGAGTCCGATGGCGGCGCTGAGACCGGCGGGGAAGATACCGGCGGGGAAGGTACCGGCGCCGATGCCGCTACCAAAAATAAGAAGCAGAAGAAGCAGAGGATACGAAAACCTAACAAACTAGGGATTGGAAGACTGGTGATCACAAAGATGGCACTTGGCAAGTTTGAGCCATTAGTGCCGGAAGAACCTTGCAAGTGCTATGGGAACCAAGTAGGATGCATCCTACGGGAATGTGCAAGCATCAACGACGATGACTTAAGGAGTAAAGAACATTTGACGCAGTTGCTCCTGACGAAGTTCCACAAGAGATTCAAGTTCCCTGACCAGGATGATAACATAGAACAACCGTGGGATGATCCGAAGATGAAAAAGATTAACAATCACGCCATGGGCATGTTCAGCAATGATTTGACCTCCTGGAAAGGGAGGGTGAAACGAGCTATTGAGGCTGAGGAACCCCTGTCCAAGATTCTAGAGGAAAACCGACACTTACGGAAGAGGTGTTCGAAAATTTCAAGGACACTTGCGCTAACGAGGTAGCCAAGGCTAAGGCTGCGAAATTCAAGAGCCTTCAGCAAAGGAACACAGGGAAGCATCGCCTCGGAAGCCGTGGCTACCTCCATAAAAGGCCCATATGTGATAAGGAGGACGCGGAACGTGAAGCCGCGGGTCTCCCAGACCCCTTCACGAAGTTCACCAACCCCTTGGAGCGTGACTTCATCAAGGCCCGCTACAAGTGGGACAAGGAAAAGAAGGTTTTTTACACGGACCAGATCACAAGGAAATTGATCAGACTACTGGTAATTATTCTTTTACCACCTTACATTTAGCTCCAGATCTAGTTGACTACACATTCCTAAACAGTTCACGCTCCTTCTACAGGAGAAGCAACACCAACTTGCAGCTGAAAGCCCTACTTCTCCAATGAGGCCCAAGTGGGACACCCCTCTCAACTGGGCCTTGAACGAACTTAAGGGACTCCCTTTGGGCCAGCGGCCGCAATATGGTCGTGTGCACGACGCTGGAGACGGTGCCACGTGGAAGGTGTTTTACAATGAGGGCCCGGAGGCCAAGAAGCAGAAAAAGAAGTTTAGTCAAGCAGACATCGACGAGAAGGTGAAGCTTGCGGTCAATAAAAAAGCAGCTGAGGACGAGAAAAAATAGCCGAGGAGAAAAATGAGTTGCTACAACACGCAGTCAATGCAGGTGTAACTGCCTGCAGAAATGATTTCGCTACTAACTTGGTTCCAGCTATCATCAACTGGATGAAGCAAAATCAAGACAAGACGGTACATGATTTCCCATTGCCCAGTTTCATCGGGAGCAAGTCCGTGACCATCAACACCACCGCACCATCACTTGCTCACGCAACCGGGACTCCTCTCACACTCGTTCCGCTCATAGCAGCCCGTGCTCAATCTCTGGCGCGCTAGGTGGGCCCTCGCCTTTGCCTGAGCTCGACGCCCTCAAGGTAATTACATGTCGCACCAACATATATATATATATATAGAATATTCCATTTCTGTTGCCTTTCGAATGTTTTACGCCCCAAACATGTGTTTGCAGGCCGAAGAAACCCCGTGCACCTTACTCTACTTGATCAAAGGCCAGAAGGTGGACACGGGAAAGGGGGTGATAATGAACCCCTTGCAACCCACGTTCCACAACCAGCCGATCCCCGCTGGGCACTTCAGGTTTAACTTGTCCAGTGTGAAATTGGGGCACGAGGATTTGCCTCCTCCAGTACAGCATGTGGGAGAGGACGACGAGACCCCGCCGCAGATTGGATGCTGCAATGGTTGGGTGCTTCTATGGCCGAAGAATCTTATTCATCTAGAGCCGACCGAGAGCACACCAATAACCCCACATCAGCAAGCATGTGCGGAGACCACCACCCCGCCTACGCAATTACTAGCTCATGTAATGCCGGATGCGAGCAGCGGATGACGTGATGAAGGGGGTGCAATAGTACTGGCTGATATAATCGGTCCTGCAGAACAGAGAATGGATGATGAGACGGAGGTCGACCCAATGGCTTTCCTCAATACAAACGCATATGGTTGTGACATAGATATGATGAGTCAGCTATATGACAAATTAGACTATCAGCTTGCTAATAAGGATATGGATGATCTGCCCGGGCAGGAAGGTCGTAGCAGGGATTGCAAGAAGTCTCTCTTCATGAAATCCTCACAGGACACACCTGAAGATGCCGCCTCAACACAGGCTCAACTAGCCGGGGGTCATACAGTGCTTAGCCCAGCAACACTGGGGCAGGGGTTAAGGAAGGGTCTGGAAGATGTCCCCAAGAAAAAGGAGAGGAAGAGATCGGGGAAGCTAACTGCCTCCAAACAAGCCAGAGCACATAGCAGCCAGACAATGGATTCTGAAGAGCGTGTACCCGTGAAAGGTGCGGCCATGTTCCATCTCACGGGCGAGCCGATGCTACCGCCGAAACCGCTGGAGGAACTATCAGGGGATCTCAGCAGACTGCACGACCATGTTCTGTCGACTAAGAAAAGCCTACTAGCCTTGAAGGATCCAGGATATCCGACATACATGGCTCGTGTGCCTTAGGGGAAGTGCTACGTCGACACACGGCCCGTGGAGGTGTTCTTCCTGCAGTTTGACCATATCTTTGAGATGTTTCTGACAAGGCGGCTCAATTTTACAATAGTCTTCCTTTTTGCACTACATATGAGCTCCGTCATCAAGAGAGAAGAAGTCTTGCAAATCTGTGTGGCGGATCCGTACTACATGCACAAGTCTTTCTTGAGTCTCAGCGACTTTGAGCGTGAATCTTCTAGGGACTACCTCCAAAACTTCATGGTACAGAATAAGGACCAGGAAATTTTCCTCCTGCCTTATCATCCAAAGTAAGTCAGTTCTGGACAACCCTTTCGTACATTTCAATCATTCCTTCTCGCTCATATGGAGAATAATTTGAGGTGTCTTTTCCCCACAGCAACGGGCGCGCCGTCCTTACCATTCTTTACCCATGAGTCTCCCACGCCGTGTATTTCAACCCTTCCAAAGACTACGAGAAGAAGGACTACACCCACATAATGAATATTCTAGATGATGCTCTCCAAAGCTTCTGCATTAGAGGTGGCCACATGCATATTAGGAAACAAAGGAACAAGAAGATGGGTTTCGCGCATAAAACTAACTTTTGCTGCATCCATGTCCCAAAACCATGCAAGAAAGATGGATTCTACATCCTCCATCTCATGGGTAGAATCTCATGGAGAAGCGAATTATAAACTTAGAGATGACTTCTTTCGCATCCAAAGGGACATTGCGACGATCATCATGAAAGAAGTCGTCGATGAGAAGGGGATGTTCCACCAGGGCCCTATATCGCGAGCTGACGCCCGAACTCGCATAGGCATGCAACATCATGACCTCACACCGTTCAAGAAGCTAGGGTCCATCCTCAATGATATGGAAGGATGGAACTTCTAGTGATTTACGATGCCGATGACGATGATATGTATCGGTTGAACTTCTATACTTTATGTAGCGATGAAACTTTGTGATGTCCATGGTCCCTGCCAAACTTGCGTAAGCCACTTTGTTAGTTTGGGTACGATGACCTGCATACCTCTAGTTAATTAGTTTGCGTACTGTATGTTGCATCTAGTTGCTAACCCTTTCTTTTTCGTGTTGCTCTAGTATATTTTGTTGCATATGATTGTACATCCTCTTGATGAAGATGCATCTCTAACAGGTACCTAGCTTCTTGATGGCGAGATGGAAGAGCTATGTCCTGTACAAAGGGAAGGTTCCGGGGGTGTACAACGAGTGGCCTGAGTGTCAGGCGTAAGTGAATGGGGTCTCGGGCGCCAGCCGTAAAGGCTTCGAAAGCAGACAAGAAGGAGAAGCTAGTTACTTGAGGTTCACGCTAGCGCGAGAGAGGACTCGTAACCGCCGCCTCATGTACTGCATAGTTCCGCTCTCACTCATAGTGATAGCTCTTGTCGCGTATACCATTGTTTACATGGATGACGTTGTAGTTGCAAGTATTAGAGACTTGCATGTATCGCTATTTTCGAGATGATGACGAGATACCACTTTTGTGTTCGATGATGATTATGATGAGACTCTTTGTATGTATATGCTATGATTACATTTTTGGTCTAGTAGCCATTTGTATGTGTATCATGATGACATTTGTATGTGCTAAAGATTCTTGTATAAAGCCCGTTCAAATACAGAACAAATATGAAGAAAAAAATAAAAAACTACTAAATTAACAGTAGCAAGTGGAGAAAAGTTAGCAGCAGCGTGACAGTAGCAGTAGCGCGTACAGGCAAAACGCACTAGAGCTATTTTTAGTAGCGAGCATCCAGGAAGCACGTTACTGCTACACTTGTATAGCAGTAGCACAAGGGTGCACGCGCTGCTACTAAGGGTTAGCTGTAGCGCCTTATTAGTAGCGCCGAAACCCGCGCTATTGATATACGTAGAACCCGCGCTGCTGCTAGGCTTTTCCCTAGTAGTGCCAGGGGGGCCCACCATTTGGTCACGAGGGTGGAGGGCGCGCCCTACCCCCCTGGGCACACCCCCCTGCGTCGTGGGTCCCACATGGCCCCCCTCCACTTATTCCAGCACCCGCAAACTTCATCTTCCTATAGAAAAAATCATCCCATAGCTCAACCCCGTGTTCTTGCTCGTTTTGCTGCCGTTTTCGATCTCCTTGCTCAAAGCTCCATTCACAAAAATGCTTTGGGGAATTTTCCTTCGGTATGTGACTCCTCCAATGGTCCAATTAGTTTCTGTTCTAGTGCTTTATTTAATGCAAATTTTTGCTTCTGAGGTGACCCTGTTCTTGAGCTTGCATCTCAAATTTATATGGTCCAAAGTAGTTTTATTGCATGATATAGTCTCTAGGTATTTGTGGGAGTAGTTGCTACCAATCTTGTTGAGTTTGGTTCACTTTTATTTTGAGTCACTAGAAATTTCATAAATTTCCAGGGGAAGAAAATGTTAAAGAGATTGTTGAGAGGCTCCTCGAGCCGAAGCTCGATGGAAAAGCAGAATGAAAAGAATAAAAAGCCCAAGTACAACCTTCCTCGCAGTGTGGAGGTTCGACCGTGAATGACCTTGTGATGCATTCTTGAGGGCCGCTGGAATTTATGACGACTTTTATTATTTGGCTGAGAATGCATGCATCACCGACTTCATCCACGACCAGTGTGAACAGTATCTCCTACTCATTAATATTTTCATGCAAAACTTTCATTTCCATGCGAGGAGATCACCACCTTCGGTATACTTTTATTTATATGATGATTTTAAGGAGATGTCACTCTATTATTTTTGTGAGATTTGCAAGTTGCCCTTTGAGGGCAGCGTCGAGGAACCACATCCTAGTGATGTGGATGAATTTATTGATAAAATTGTTGTGGGGGAAACGAGAAAAGTGTCAGATGCAAACTAGTGTACATTTTCCTGCTCTACGTTACTCTGCAATATTTCCTAGTAGATGTTTAATTGGTCACGGGAACAGTGGGGGCCTCAGTGCTCTTGACCTTGCTATTTTGCGCCATGCTTTACTTCATGATAGAACTTTCAGTTTAGACGCTATAGTTGCTAAACAGTTGAGTCTGAACCGTTCAAAGGGCCCCATTTTTGGAGGTATCTTTGCTTCACGCCTTGCTAAACACTTTGAGATACCTATTAGGCATTATGAGAAAGAGGAAAAGCTATTGCCCACTATTTTCTTAGACTATAAGAGTATGGTAGCACATGATTTTATTGTTAAAGATAAGGAGAAGAGAATTATTTATATCTTGGTGTTTAGTAAAACTACTTCTGAGACTATTACCTTGCCTGCACCATCTTTGTTTAACATACATTCAGGCACATACATCATCATGCCCGATGACATTTATGCATACTGGGAGCTGACACGAGCCCCAGAGCCTGAGCCAGAGCCATCTCCTGATCCATATCAGGAGTATTTATCAGTGGGATCCGCAGGAGCTCGCTAAACAGTGGCACCCCGAGGACCCTCCTCAGTACACCGGAGAGGACCACTTTGATCCATGGGCTTAGACCAACATAGGCCAAAAGCCTAAGCTTAGGGGAGTACGTATTTCTCACCGACATTACATTCATGTTCACACACTCATTCCAAGTTGTCGGTGTTCATACTTTTTCATTGAATTATCCATACTAGTTTATTATCTTTTCCTGTTTTCCTCTTGTGTGTTTGAAAAAACTTTGAGAAAAAACCCAAAAAATTAGTTGTAGCTTTTAGCTAGTTCACTTTCCATTCTTATAGTAGTAATACTAGAAGAAAACCCAAACAGATTTCTCGTTCTTCTTTTGCTTGCTGGGAGCTTTCCCGTGTAAATAGTTTTTCTGTTTCTTTGAAAAAAAATCTTTTCTTCTAGGGTCGAGAGGAGAAGACCATGATGAAAATGATGTGTGGCTCTCATATGCATTATTGTTGATTGATAACCCACAAGTATAGGGGATCGCAACAGTTTTCGAGGGTAGAGTATTCAACCCAAATTTATTGATTCAACACAAGGGGAGCCAAAGAATATTCTCAAGTATTAGCAGCTGAGTTGTCAATTCAACCACACCTGGAAACTTAGTATCTGCAGCAAGGTTTTTAGTAGCAAAGTAATATGATAGTAGTGGTAACGGTAACAAAAGTAAAGATAGCAAAAGTAATGTTTTTGGTATTTTGTAGTGATTGTAACAGTAGCAACGGAAAAGTAAATAAGCGAGAACAAGTATGTGGAAAACTCGTAGGCACCGGATTAGCGATGGATAATTATGCCGGATGTGGTTCGTCATGTAACAGTCATAACATGGGGTGACACAGAACTAGCTCCAGTTCATCAATGTAATGTAGGCATGTATTCCGTATATAGTCATACGTGCTTATGGAAAAGAACTTGCATGACATCTTTTGTCCTACCCTCCCGTGGCAGCGGGGTCCTATTGGAAACTAAGGGATATTAAGGCCTCCTTCTAATAGAGAACCGGAACAAAGCATTAGCACATAGTGAATACATGAACTCCTCAAACTATGGTCATCACCGGGAGTGGTCCTGATTATTGTCACTTCGGGGTTGCCGGATCATATGTGTGTGTGTGTGTGTGTGATATGATAATTGGGCGATATGATGGAAATTGTGTGTGTGCTATGAGTTGACGCCAAATTGTGCTTTTGAGTTGCCTACATTTTGCTGAAATGTCGATTTATTTCTGTTTCAGCGAATTTCGGGCAAACTCTAGATCTATATGTCCTATTTTTAGGGAAGGTCATGCCGAACTTTTTTATGACTTTGATGCATGCACGTATTTTTATAATCAATTTGTTTATTATTACCGTGCAGACTTTCATGATGGTCAGTGAAACGATGGTGGTTGCGGTCGGCGGTGCAAGAAATGAAAGAAAATAATCAGACAAAGGTTTTATGTCCGTGTCGAAAATGCAAAGGAATAGTTTGGGTCGACCCCTATGACGATGGTCGTGTCGAAGCACACCTACTCATGACTGGTTTCATGGATGGCTATACTCGGTGGATAATTGAAGATGAGCATGACGATGTTGAGGATGCCGACGGGGCAGGCAATGATGACACGGGGAAAGACAAAGAGATGATCAATAATGGCGGCGGGGAAGAGGCCAGACATGGCGGCGGAGAAGGGGCCGGACATGGCGGCGGAGAGAACGTGGACTCCACCCAGCAGAGTTCGTCGGTACTAAGTTCAATCGTGCGGGACCCTCATGTTCAAGCATTGCTTTGCAAGGACACGAGTACTGAGAGGGCTGCTTCTAGAGAGGAGGCTAAGCTGGAGCAAATGGTGGTAGACTCGAACACTCCATTGTATGATGGTTGTAATCCTGAGGTGACCCGCTTGAGTTTCACGCTCCAACTCCTAAAGACGAAGGCTAAGAATAAATGGACCGACACTAGCCTCGATGAGCATCTCAAGTACCTAAAGGATGTTCTTCCCGTGGGGAATCTATGTCCTACTAGTGTTGATGAGGCTAAGAAGATCGTGTGCCCTCTTGATCTGCCGCACGTTAGATACCATGAATGCATCAACGATTGCATAATTTATCGAAAGGAGCATAAATGCCTCCAAAAATGGGGCCCTTAGTACGGTTCAGACTTAACCGTCTAGCAACAATTCCCCCCATACTGACAGAGTTATCGCGGTATAAACCATGAAGCAAAATAATAATATCAGGAATACTCAGGTTCCCACAGTTCCCGCGTCCAATCAAGCAACGACTAGCAAATATGGCAAAGTAGCGTAAAACAGGATAATGAATGCTAGTGATCCTCGCATCAGAAAACTTCCTGTTTTCCCCCACCGTGATAGTGTTAATAAAAGCTTCTACTTCGTTACGGTGGGGTTCATCTAAGGTGCCCTCAAAGGGTATTCTAAAACCTCGCAGAATTCTGCTAATGTCATCTCTTTAACAACGTCATATAAATGAAACTCTGCTGTTGGAGGTGATTTCTTAGGGAAAAAGTAGAAGTTTTGCACAAAAGTATTTGTGAGTAAGAGATACTGATGACGTTGGTCGTGGAGGAAGTTGGTGAGGCCGGCGTTCTCAATCAATAAATAGAAATCATCATAAATCCCGGCTCTCCTCAAGAAGTCATTGGAGGGCCATTCACACGGTCGGACCTCTGCGGTGCGAGGCAAATTAAATTTGGGCTTCTCCTCTTCTTCCTTTTGTTTTTCCTTAGAGCTTCGGCTCGAAGAGCCCCTCAAAAGTCTCTTCATTATTTCTGAAATAATATGAAATTTTTAGTAACCTCAAATAAAAGTGAACCAACTTCAATAAGATTGATAGCAACAACTCCCACAAGTGCCTAGGGCCTATATAAAGCATTGGAACTACTTGGAACCATATAAATTTGACATGCAAGCTCAAGAACATGGTCACCTATGCAGCACCAATTTGCAATGAATAAAGCACTAGAACAAAAACTAATTGGACCAATGGAGGAGTCACATACCAAGGAACAATCTCCCCAAGCAGTTTTGCGATAGGTGCTTTGAGCAAGGAGATCGAAAATCACAGCAACGGGGGCTGGAACTCGTGCTTGAGTTGGTTTTTCGTGTTTGTGTGAGACAGAGGAAGAAGATGGGTGTAGGAATAAGTGGAGGAGGCCACTGTGGGCCCACGAGGGAGGGGGGCACGCCCAGGGGGGTAGGGCGCGCCCTCCACCCTCGTGGCCAGGTGGCAGCTCCCCCCGTGGTAATTTTTGCACAGTAAATTCTCAAATATTCCCGAAGAAATCATATTAAATTGGCATGGCATTCTGAGGACTTTTATTTTCGGGATATTTTTATATTGCACGGATAAGTCAGGAAACAGACAGAAAAATATTATTTTACTTTATTTCTACTAAATAACAGAAAATATAAAGATGGTACAAAAAGTTGTGCTTCTAGTTTCATCCATCTCGTGATCATCAAAATGAACCCACTAACAAGGTTGATCAAGTCTTGTTAACAAACTCATTCCGAATAATCCCGGAACCGGAGAAATTTCGAATAGCACTAAGTTAACTCAACGGGGATATGAAAATCCCCAACAATAAGAATATCATACTTTTTCTTGACAGTAGGGAGAGGAAATTCAAAACCTCCAAATATAATCGATGGAACTTTTCCAATAGAGTTGATACTATAAACTTGAGGTTGTTTCCTCGGAAAATGCATCGTGTGCTCATTGCCATTAACATGAAAAGTGACATTGCCTTTGGTGCAATCAATAACAGCCCCTGCAGTATTAAGGAAAGGTCTTCCAAGAATAATAGACATACTATCATCCTCGGGAATATCAAGAATAACAAAGTCCGTTAAAATAGTAACGTTTGCAACCACAACAGGCACATCCTCACAAATACCGACAGGTATAGCAGTTGATTTATCAGCCATTTGCAAAGATATTTCAGTAGGTGTCAACTTATTCAAGTCAAGTCTACGATATAATGAGAGAGGCATAACACTAACACCGGCTCCAAGATCACATAAAGCAGTTTTAACATAACTTCTTTTAATGGAGCATGGTATAGTAGGCACTCCGGGATCTCCAAGTTTCTTTGGTATTCCACCCTTAAAAGTGTAATTAGCAAGCATGGTGGAAATTTCAGCTTCAGGTATCTTTCTTTTATTAGTAATAATATCCTTCATATACTTAGCATAAGTATTTGTCTTGAGCACATCAGTTAATCGTATACGCAAAAAGATGGGTCTAATCATTTCAGCAAAGCGCTCAAAATCCTCATCATCCTTTTTCTTGGATGGTTTTGGAGGAAAAGGCATGGGTTTCTGAACCCATGGTTCCCTTTCCTTACCATGTTTCCTAGCAATGAAGTCTCTTTTATCATAACGTTGATTCTTTGATTGTGGGTTATCAAGATCAACAGCAGGTTCAACTTCTACATCATTATCATTACTTGGTTGAGCATCAATATGAACATTATCATTAACATTATCACTAGGTTCATGTTCATCACCTGATTGTGTTTCAGCATCAGAAACAGAGATATCATTTGGATTCTCAGGTGGTTCGGCGATAGGTTCACTAGAAGTTTGCAAAGTCCTATCATTTTTCTTTTTCTTCCTCTTAGAAGAACTAGGCACATCGATATTGTTTGTCTGAGAATCTTGCTCGATTCTCTTAGGGTGTCCTTTAGGATACAAAGGTTCCTGAGTCATTCTACCAGTTCTAGTAGCCACTCTAACAGCATAATCATTTTTCTTACTATTCATTTCATCAAGCACTTCTTTCTGAGCTTTAAGTACTTGTTCTACTTGAGTGCTAACCATAGAAGCATGTTTGCTAACAAGTTTAAGTTCACCCCTAATATCAGCCATATAATCACCCAAGCGTTTAATCATAAAGGTATTCTGTTTTAATTGTCTACCAAAATAAGCATTAAAGTCACCTTGCTTAAACATAAAGTCATCAAACTCATCCAAGCACTGACTAGCAATTTTAGTAGGAGGGACTTCAGCTTTATCATATCTATAGAGAGAGTATACCTTTACTACCTGTGTCGGGATATCGGGAGGTTCTTCATTAAATAAGTAATTGAGATCATATACTTCTTCAACGGGCGGTAAAATAAGACCATGTATTTCTTCAATAGGAGGTAAATTCATAACATCTTCAGCTTTAATACCTTTTTCTTTCATAGATTTCTTTGCCTCTTGCATATCTTCAGGACTGAGAAATAGAACACCTCTCTTCTTCGGAGTTGGTTTAGGAATAGGCTCAGTAATTGGCTCAGGAACTGGCTCAGGAGGTGGCTCGGGAGGTGCCCAATTGTTTTCATTAGCCAACATATTATTCAATAGAAGTTCAGCGTCATCCGGTGTTCTTTCCCTGAAAAGAGAACCAGCACAACTATCCAGGTAATCTCTGGAAGCATCAGTTAGTCCATTATAAAAGATATCAAATATTTTAGGTTTCTTAAGAGGATGATTAGGCAAAGCATTAAGTAACTTGAGAATCCTCCCCCAAGCTTGTGGGAGACTCTCTTCTTCAATTTGCACAAAATTGTATATTTCCCTCAAAGCAGCTTGTTTCTTATGAGCGGGGAAATATTTAGCAGAGAAGTAATAAATCATATCCTGGGGACTTTGCACACAACCAGGGTCAAGAGAATTATACTATATCTTAGCATCACCCTTTAATGAGAACGGAAAGATCTTAAGTAAATAAAAATAGTGTGATCTCTCATTATTTGTAAATAGGGCAGCTATATCACTTAACTTAGTAAGATGTGCCACAACAGTTTCAGATTCATAGCCATAAAAAGGATCAGATTCAACCAACGTAATTATATCTGGATCAACAGAAAAATCATAATAATCCTGATCCGGAACACAGATAGGTGAAGTAGCAAAAGCAGGGTTGGGTCTCATTCTACCTCTAAAAGATTCTTTACTCCATTTAATTAGCAACCTCTTACGTTCATGTTTATCATGGCAAGCAAAAATAGCTGCAGAAAATTCAGCATCAAAAAGATAACCCTCAGGAATAGAAGGCATAGGTTCATCATCACTAACATCATCGTGTTCAGGTTCAATAATTTCTCTTTCTCTAGACCTAGCAATTTGCTCATCAAGATATTCACCAAGTGGCACAGTAGTATCAAGCATAGAAGTAGTTTCATCATAAGTATCATGCATAGCAGAAGTGGCATCATCAATAACATGCGACATATCAGAATCAATAGCAGTGGTAGGTTTAGGTGTCGCAAACTTACTCATAACAAAAGGAGAATCTAGTGCAAGGCTAGATGGCAGTCCCTTACCTCCATCGTAGTTGAGGGCAAAATAGTAGTTCGATCATCTTTCAAGTTCTTCATAGTGTCCAGCAGATATAAATCCCAAGTAACTCAAAGAATAGAGCTATGCTCCCCGGCAACGGTGCCAGAAAATAGTCTTGATAACCCACAAGTATAGGGGATCGCAACAGTTTTCGAGGGTAGAGTATTCAACCCAAATTTATTGATTCAACACAAGGGGAGCCAAAGAATATTCTCAAGTATTAGCAGCTGAGTTGTCAATTCAACCACACCTGGAAACTTAGTATCTGCAGCAAGGTGTTTAGTAGCAAAGTAATATGATAGTAGTGGTAACGGTAACAAAAGTAAAGACAGCAAAAGTAATGTTTTTGGTATTTTGTAGTGATTGTAACAGTAGCAACAAAAAAGTAAATAAGCGATAACCAGTATATGGAAAACTCGTAGGCACCAGATTAGCGATGGATAATTATGCCGGATGTGGTTCGTAATGTAACAGTCATAACATAGGGTGACACAGAACTAGCTCCAGTTCATCAATGTAATGTAGGCATGTATTCCGTATATAGTCATACGTGCTTATGGAAAAGAACTTGCATGACATCTTTTGTCCTACCCTCCCGTGGCAGCGGGTCCTATTGGAAACTAAGGGATATTAAGGCCTCCTTTTAATAGAGAACCGGAACAAAGCATTAGCACATAGTGAATACATGAACTCCTCAAACTATGGTCATCACCGGGAGTGGTCCCGATTATTGTCACTTCGGGGTTGCCGGATCATAACACATAGTAGGTGACTATAGACTTGCAAGATAGGATCAAGAACACACATATATTCATGAAAACATAATAGGTTCAGATCTGAAATCATGGCACTCGGGCCCTAGTGACAAGCATTAAGCGTAGCAAAGTCATAGCAACATCAATCTCAGAACATAATGGATACTAGGGATCAAACCCTAACAAAACTAACTCGATTACACGATAAATATCATCCAACCCATCACCGTCCAGCAAGCCTACGATGCAATTACTCACGCACGGTGGTGAGCATCATGAAATTGGTGATGGAGGATGGTTGATGATGACGACGGCGACGAATCCCCCTCTCCGGAGCCCCGAACGGACTCCAGATCATCCCTCCCGAGAGAGATTAGGGCTTGGCGGCGGCTCCGTATCGTAAAACGCGATGATTTCTTCTCTCTGATTTTTTTCTCCCCGAAAGCCAATATATGGAGTTGGAGTTGGTGTCGGTGGGCCACCAGGGGGCCCACGAGGTAGGGGGGCACGCCCAGGGGGGCGCCCCCCACCCTCGTGAGCAGGGTGTGGGCCCCCTGGTCTTCATCTTTTGCGAGGATTTTTCTTTATTTTTTTAAGGTGTTCCGTGGAGTTTCAGGACATTCCGAGAATTTTTATTTTCTGGAAAAAAAACAACACCATGGCAGTTCTGCTGAAAACAGCGTCAGTCCGGGTTAGTTCCATTCAAATCATACAAGTTAGAGTCCAAAACAAGGGCAAAAGTGTTTGGAAAAGTAGATACGACGGAGACGTATCATTGATCTAACAAAGAGCCCATATTACCTTGTCTTCTCCTTTGAATTAAATGTTTGCAGATTCCAGCTTAGTCCAATGCACATGCACTGTTATTATTATTCACACCGTTCGGTCGTGCAAGTGAAAGGCAATAATAACGATATATGAAGAAATGATTGAGATGAGAAAAGATGGTATGAACTTGACCTATCTTGTTTTAGTAAATATGATTTGTTCGTCGTTCCTGATTCAGCCCATTATGAATGAAACATGTTTGCAATGACAATTAGAGATTATAGTTATTCATACCATGCTTAATTACTAGGAGTTTATAATGGTTTACCTTGCATGCCAACATGCTATTAAAATGGTTGTGATGTGGTATGATAGGGTGGTATCCTCCTTTGAATGATTCGAGTGGCTTGACTTGGCACATGTTCACGCATGTAGTTGAAACAAAATCAACATAGCCTTCATGATATGTTTGTTCATGGTGATTTATATCCTACTCATGCTTGCACTCATTGTTGGTTGATCTTAATGCATGTTCATCACTGTGTCGCTCTCTAGTTGGTCACTATCCAATCTCTTTCTAGCCTTCACTTGTACTAAGCGGGAATACTGCTTGTGCATCCACCTCCATAAACCCCAAAGTTGTTCCATATGAGTCCACCATACCTACCTATATGCGGTATTTACCTGCCGTTCAAAGTAAATTTGTATGTGCCAAACTATAAACCTTCAAATGAAATTGTGTTTTGTATGCTCGAATAGCTCATGTATGAACTAGGGTTGTCTATATCTTCCATGCTAGGTGGGTTATTCTCACGATGAGTGGACTCCTCTCATCATTCACGAGAAAATGGTCGGTAACTGGGATGCCCAGTCCCATGCTCAAATCAAATCAAAATAATTGCAAACAAAACTCCCCCAGGATTCTTGTTAGTTGGATGGTACCCGTTGTTTCGGACCAGCCGTGGAATCTACTCATTGGTGGTTAGGGAGTATAAACTTTACCATTCTATTTGGGAACTGCCTATAATGTAGGTAGCATGGAAGATATTGAGATCTCTTTGTTGTTATGTTGAAAATGAAAGTATGCCACTCAAAGTATTATTTATCTCTGTTTCAGAACTCGAGCTCTGGCATCCCTGCTTCCCTCTGCGAAGGGCCTATCTATTTACTTTTATGTTGAGTCATCATCCTCTTATAAAAAGCACCAGCTGGAGAGCACCGCTGTCATTTCTATGCATTGTTATTAATTTACATTGAGTATGACTGTGACTGCATCTCTTTTTACCATGAATTATAATGTTTAGTCAGTCCTTGATCTTTAGGGGTGCTCTGCATTTATGTTTTGCAGTCTCAGAAAGGGCTAGCGAGATACCGTCTTGTTATAATCATATTATGATTATTTTGAGAAAGTGTTGTCATTCGAGATTTATTATTATTGCTTGCTAGTTGGTTATGCCATTGATATGAGTAAATGTGAGACCTATATGTCATTGTGAGTATGCTTAGTTTATAATCTTTGCTGAAAACTTGAATGCTGGCTTTACATATATGCAACAACAAGATCAAAGAGAGTTTGTAAAAGTTTTTCTTTATCACTTTTAGTTTGTCAACTGAATTGCTTGAGCACAAGCAAAGGTTTAAGCTTGGTAGAGTTGATACGTCTCTAACATATCTACTTTTCCAAACACTTTTACCATTAGTTGCCTGGCTGTTTTTATTATTTCAGATTACAAAAACCTATATCTACCATCCATATTGCACTTGTATCACCATCTGTTCGCCGAACTAGTGCACCTATACAATTTACCATTGTATTGGGTGTTTTGGGGACACAAGAGACTCTTTGTTATTTGGTTGCAGGGTTGTTTGAGAGAGACCATCTTCATCCTATGCCTCCCACGGAAATTTGCTACTGTCCTACAAACCTGTGCACTTGCAGGCCCAACAACGTCTACAAGAAGAAGGTTGTGTAGTAGACATCAAACAGCAATACGGGCTGGGCCTTCGGTTAGTAGGTTAGTCCCAAAAATGATATAAATGTGTAAAATAAAGCCCATAAACATCCAAAAGGGGTAATATAATAGCATGGAACAATCAAAAGTTATAGATACGTTGGAGACGTATCAAGTACCGCGTTTCTTGACACCGCGCTGCTGCTAAACTTAGGTTGGTGGTTACTGTCGGTCAATTTTGGTAGCAGCGCGGTTTAGACCTCACGCGCTACTGCTAAATTTGCATCAGTAGCAAGTTTTCTTTACCCGCGTGATACGTCTTCAACGTATCTATATTTTTTGATTGTTCCATGCTATTATATTACCCCTTTTGGATATTTATGGGCTTTATTTTACACATTTATATCATTTTTGGGACTAACCTACTAACCGGAGGACCAGCCCGTATTGCTGTTTTTTTGCCTATTTCAGTATTACGAAGAAAAGGAATATCAAACAGAGTCCAAACGGAATGAAACCTTTGGGAGCGTGATTTTTGGAATGAACGTGATCCGAAGAACTTGGAGTGCAGGTCAAGAAGCTTGCGAGGCGGCCAAGAGACAGGAGGGCGCGCCCACCCCCTCTAGGCGCGCCCCCTATCTCCTGGGCCACACAGGCGGCCACCGACGTACTTCTTCCTCCTATATATACCTACGTACCCTGAAAACATCCAGGGAGCCAACGAAACACAATTTCCACCACCGTAACCTTCTGTATCTGCGAGATCCCATCTTGGAGCCTTCGTCGGCGCTCCGCCGGAGGGGGAATCGACCATGGAGGGCTTGTACATCAACACCATAGCCCCTCCGATGAGTTGTGAGTAGTTTACCACAGACCTCCGGGTCCATAGATATTAGCTAGATGGCTTCTTCTCTCTTTTTGGATCTCAATTTATTTCAGAATTATGGGTTTGTCGAGATCCGATGAATTGTGGGTTTATGATCAAGTTTATCTATGAGAAATATTTGAATCTCCTCTGAATTCTTTTATGTATGATTGAGTTATCTTTGCAAGTCTCTTTGAATTATCAGTTTGGTTTGGCCTACTATATTGATCT
The DNA here is from genome assembly GCF_056163025.1 of Triticum urartu. Lineage (NCBI taxonomy): Eukaryota > Viridiplantae > Streptophyta > Magnoliopsida > Poales > Poaceae > Triticum > Triticum urartu. Next base: position 751,892,986 of record NC_141879.1, on the reverse strand, counting down.
TTCTTGCCATGGGAGAAGTGCTTAGCTTTGGGTTCAATCTTGCGGTGTCCTTACCCAGTGACATAAAGGGTTGCAAGGCATGTATTGTATTGTTTCCATCGAGGATAAAAAGATGGGGTTTATATCATATTGCTTGAGTTTATCCCTCTACATCATGTCATCTTTCTTAAAGCGTTACTCTGTTCTTTATGAACTTAATACTCTAGATGCAGGCAGGAGTCGGTCAATGTGTGGAGTAATAGTAGTAGATGCAGGCAGGAGTCGGTCTACTTGTCATGGACGTGATGCCTATATACATGATCATGCCTAGATAATCTCATAATTATTCGCTTTTCTATCAATTGCTGGATAGTAATTTGTTCACCCACCGTAATACTTATGCTATCTTGAGAGAAGCCACTAGTGAAACCTATGGCCCCGGGTCTATATTTTATCATATAAGTTTCCAATCTACTTTTATTTGCATCTTTCATTTTTGCATCTATATTATAAAATACCAAAAATATATTTATCTTATCATACTATCTCTATCAGATGTCACTTTCGCAAGTGGCCGTGAAGGGATTAACAACCCCTTTATTGCGTTGGTTGCAAGTTCTTTGTTTGTTTGTGTAGGTGTGTGGGACTTTTGAGGAGCCTCCTACTGGATTGATACCTTGGTTCTCAAAAACTGAGGGAAATACTTATGGTACTATTGCTGCATCACACTTTCCTCCCGCGCTACTGCTAAGACGCAGGCCCCCACCACCTTTTTCCACCCGTCCTCCCCTCCCTCATCTCCTCTCCTCCCTTTCCCCTACCTCCCACATCCTCCCTCTCTCACTCTTCTTCTTACTCAATACTTCTCCCCCACTACTCTCCCTCTTCTACCTACCTTTCTCTCTCTTCATTACTCCTAGCAAAATACACCACCACCATTAATGCATCTCCTTTCTCTTTTTCCTTCCCCCTCAACTAGTTGAAGTTGTCTGCTCCCAAATGAGCTTGCTAGGTAGATGTAGCATTTAGTTAAGTGACCTATTTTCCCCCTAACTAGATCTATATTTGTCAAGAAGAGCTTTGTGCTCTTTTGATCTCCTTACATCATCATCTCCACCGTGTGCTCGATCTCGAGATAGAGGTGATTAAAATTTCATGCTTTTGCAAAATAGAAATATGTGTGTGTGTGTGTGATATGATAATTGGGCGATATGATGGAAATTGTGTGTGTGCTATGAGTTGACGCCAAATTGTGCTTTTGAGTTGCCTACATTTTGCTGAAATGTCGATTTATTTCTGTTTCAGCGAATTCCGGGCAAACTCTAGATCTATATGTCCTATTTTTAGGGAAGGTCATGCCGAACTTTTTTATGACTTTGATGCATGCACGCATTTTTATAATCAATTTGTTTATTATTACCGTGCAGACTTTCATGATGGTCAGTGAAACGATGGTGGTTGTGGTCGGCGGTGCAAGAAATGAAAGAAAATAATCAGACAGAGGTTTTATGTCCGTGTCGAAAATGCAAAGGAATAGTTTGGGTCGACCCCTATGACGATGGTCGTGTCGAAGCACACCTACTCATGACTGGTTTCATGGATGGCTATACTCGGTGGATAATTGAAGATGAGCATGACGATGTTGAGGATGCCGACGGGGCAGGCAATGACGACACGGGGAAAGACAAAGAGATGATCAATAATGGCGGCGGGGAAGAGGCCAGACATGGCGGCGGAGAAGGGGCCGGACATGGCGGCGGAGAGAACGTGGACTCCACCCAGCAGAGTTCGTCGGTACTAAGTTCAATCGTGCGGGACCCTCATGTTCAAGCATTGCTTTGCAAGGAGACGAGTACTGAGAGGGCTGCTTCTAGAGAGGAGGCTAAGCTGGAGCAAATGGTGGTAGACTAGAACACTCCATTGTATGATGGTTGTAATCCTGAGGTGACCCGCTTGAGTTTCACGCTCCAACTCCTAAAGACGAAGGCTAAGAATAAATGGACCGACACTAGCCTCGATGAGCATCTCAAGTACCTAAAGGATGTTCTTCCCGTGGGGAATCTATGTCCTACTAGTGTTGATGAGGCTAAGAAGATCGTGTGCCCTCTTGATCTGCCGCACGTTAGATACCATGAATGCATCAACGATTGCATAATTTATCGAAAGGAGCATAAATGCCTCCAAAAATGGGGCCCTTAGTACGGTTCAGACTTAACCGTCTAGCAACAATTCCCCCAATACTGACAGAGTTATCGCGGTATAAACCATGAAGCAAAATAATAATATCAGGAATACTCAGGTTCCCACAGTTCCCGCATCCAATCAAGCAACGACTAGCAAATATGGCAAAGTAGCGTAAAACAGGATAATGAATGCTAGTGATCCTCGCATCAGAAAACTTCCTGTTTTCCCCCACCGTGATAGTGTTAATAAAAGCTTCTACTTCGTTACGGTGGGGTTCATCTAAGGTGCCCTCAAAGGGTATTCTAAAACCTCGCAGAATTCTGCTAATGTCATCTCTTTAACAACGTCATATAAATGAAACTCTGCTGTTGGAGGTGATTTCTTAGGGAAAAAGTAGAAGTTTTGCACAAAAGTATCTGTGAGTAAGAGATACTGATGACGTTGGTCGTGGAGGAAGTTGGTGAGGCCGGCGTTCTCAATCAATAAATAGAAATCATCATAAATCCCGGCTCTCCTCAAGAAGTCATTGGAGGGCCATTCACATGGTCGGACCTCTGCGGTGCGAGGCAAATTAAATTTGGGCTTCTCCTCTTCTTCCTTTTGTTTTTCCTTAGAGCTTCGGCTCGAAGAGCCCCTCAAAAGTCTCTTCATTATTTCTGAAATAATATGAAATTTTTAGTAACCTCAAATAAAAGTGAACCAACTTCAATAAGATTGATAGCAACAACTCCCACAAGTGCCTAGGGCCTATATAAAGCATTGGAACTACTTGGAACCATATAAATTTGACATGCAAGCTCAAGAACATGGTCACCTATGCAGCACCAATTTGCAATGAATAAAGCACTAGAACAAAAACTAATTGGACCAATGGAGGAGTCACATACCAAGGAACAATCTCCCCAAGCAGTTTTGCGATAGGTGCTTTGAGCAAGGAGATCGAAAATCACAGCAACGGGGGCTGGAACTCGTGCTTGAGTTGGTTTTTCGTGTTTGTGTGAGACAGAGGAAGAAGATGGGTGTAGGAATAAGTGGAGGAGGCCACTGTGGGCCCACGAGGGAGGGGGGCACGCCCAGGGGGGTAGGGCGCGCCCTCCACCCTCGTGGCCAGGTGGCAGCTCCCCCCGTGGTAATTTTTGCACAGTAAATTCTCAAATATTCCCGAAGAAATCATATTAAATTGGCATGGCATTCTGAGGACTTTTATTTTCGGGATATTTTTATATTGCACGGATAAGTCAGGAAACAGACAGAAAAATATTATTTTACTTTATTTCTACTAAATAACAGAAAATATAAAGATGGTACAAAAAGTTGTGCTTCTAGTTTCATCCATCTCGTGATCATCAAAATGAACCCACTAACAAGGTTGATCAAGTCTTGTTAACAAACTCATTCCGAATAATCCCGGAACCGGAGAAATTTCGAATAGCACTAAGTTAACTCAACGGGGATATGAAAATCCCCAACAATAAGAATATCATACTTTTTCTTGACAGTAGGGAGAGGAAATTCAAAACCTCCAAATATAATCGATGGAACTTTTCCAATAGAGTTGATACTATAAACTTGAGGTTGTTTCCTCGGAAAATGCATCATGTGCTCATTGCCATTAACATGAAAAGTGACATTGCCTTTGGTGCAATCAATAACAGCCCCTGCAGTATTAAGGACAGGTCTTCCAAGAATAATAGACATACTATCATCCTCGGGAATATCAAGAATAACAAAGTCCTTTAAAATAGTAACGTTTGCAACCACAACAGGCACATCCTCACAAATACCGACAGGTATAGCAAGTGATTTATCAGCCATTTGCAAAGATATTTCAGTAGGTGTCAACTTATTCAAGTCAAGTCTACGATATAATGAGAGAGGCATAACACTAACACCGGCTCCAAGATCACATAAAGCAGTTTTAACATAACTTCTTTTAATGGAGCATGGTATAGTAGGCACTCCGGGATCTCCAAGTTTCTTTGGTATTCCACCCTTAAAAGTGTAATTAGCAAGCATGGTGGAAATTTCAGCTTCAGGTATCTTTCTTTTATTAGTAATAATATCCTTCATATACTTAGCATAAGTATTTGTCTTGAGCACATCAGTTAATCGTATACGCAAAAAGATGGGTCTAATCATTTCAGCAAAGCGCTCAAAATCCTCATCATCCTTTTTCTTGGATGGTTTTGGAGGAAAAGGCATGGGTTTCTGAACCCATGGTTCCCTTTCCTTACCATGTTTCCTAGCAATGAAGTCTCTTTTATCATAACGTTGATTCTTTGATTGTGGGTTATCAAGATCAACAGCAGGTTCAACTTCTACATCATTATCATTACTTGGTTGAGCATCAATATGAACATTATCATTAACATTATCACTAGGTTCATGTTCATCACCTGATTGTGTTTCAGCATCAGAAACAGAGATATCATTTGGATTCTCAGGTGGTTCGGCGATAGGTTCACTAGAAGTTTGCAAAGTCCTATCATTTTTCTTTTTCTTCCTCTTAGAAGAACTAGGCACATCGATATTGTTTGTCTGAGAATCTTGCTTGATTCTCTTAGGGTGGCCTTTAGGATACAAAGGTTCCTGAGTCATTCTACCAGTTCTAGTAGCCACTCTAACAGCATAATCATTTTTCTTACTATTCATTTCATCAAGCACTTCTTTCTGAGCTTTAAGTACTTGTTCTACTTGAGTGCTAACCATAGAAGCATGTTTGCTAACAAGTTTAAGTTCACCCCTAATATCAGCCATATAATCACCCAAGCGTTTAATCATAAAGGTATTCTGTTTTAATTGTCTACCAAAATAAGCATTAAAGTCACCTTGCTTAAACATAAAGTCATCAAACTCATCCAAGCACTGACTAGCAATTTTAGTAGGAGGGACTTCAGCTTTATCATATCTATAGAGAGAGTATACCTTTACTACCTGTGTCGGGATATCGGGAGGTTCTTCATTAAATAAGTAATTGAGATCATATACTTCTTCAACGGGCGGTAAAATAAGACCATGTATTTCTTCAATAGGAGGTAAATTCATAACATCTTCAGCTTTAATACCTTTTTCTTTCATAGATTTCTTTGCCTCTTGCATATCTTCAGGACTGAGAAATAGAACACCTCTCTTCTTCGGAGTTGGTTTAGGAATAGGCTCAGTAATTGGCTCAGGAACTGGCTCAGGAGGTGGCTCGGGAGGTGCCCAATTGTTTTCATTAGCCAACATATTATTCAATAGAAGTTCAGCGTCATCCGGTGTTCTTTCCCTGAAAAGAGAACCAGCACAACTATCCAGGTAATCTCTGGAAGCATCAGTTAGTCCATTATAAAAGATATCAAATATTTTAGGTTTCTTAAGAGGATGATCAGGCAAAGCATTAAGTAACTTGAGAATCCTCCCCCAAGCTTGTGGGAGACTCTCTTCTTCAATTTGCACAAAATTGTATATTTCCCTCAAAGCAGCTTGTTTCTTATGAGCGGGGAAATATTTAGCAGAGAAGTAATAAATCATATCCTGGGGACTTTGCACACAACCAGGGTCAAGAGAATTATACTATATCTTAGCATCACCCTTTAATGAGAACGGAAAGATCTTAAGTAAATAAAAATAGTGTGATCTCTCATTATTTGTAAACAGGGCAGCTATATCACTTAACTTAGTAAGATGTGCCACAACAGTTTCAGATTCATAGCCATAAAAAGGATCAGATTCAACCAACGTAATTATATCTGGATCAACAGAAAAATCATAATAATCCTGATCCGGAACATAGATAGGTGAAGTAGCAAAAGCAGGGTCGGGTCTCATTCTACCTCTAAAAGATTCTTTACTCCATTTAATTAGCAACCTCTTACGTTCATGTTTATCATGGCAAGCAAAAATAGCTGCAGAAAATTCAGCATCAAAAAGATAACCCTCAGGAATAGAAGGCATAGTTTCATCATCACTAACATCATCGTGTTCAGGTTCAATAATTTCTCTTTCTCTAGACCTAGCAATTTGCTCATCAAGATATTCACCAAGTGGCACAGTAGTATCAAGCATAGAAGTGGTTTCATCATAAGTATCATGCATAGCAGAAGTGGCATCATCAATAACATGCGACATATCAGAATCAATAGCAGTAGTAGGTTTAGGTGTCGCAAACTTACTCATAACAAAAGGAGAATCTAGTGCAAGGCTAGATGGCAGTCCCTTACCTCCCTCGTAGTTGAGGGCAAAATAGTAGTTCGATCATCTTTCAAGTTCTTCATAGTGTCCAGCAGATATAAATCCCAAGTGACTCAAAGAATAGAGCTATGCTCCCCGGCAACGGCGCCAGAAAATAGTCTTGATAACCCACAAGTATAGGGGATCGCAACAGTTTTCGAGGGTAGAGTATTCAACCCAAATTTATTGATTCAACACAAGGGGAGCCAAAGAATATTCTCAAGTATTAGCAGCTGAGTTGTCAATTCAACCACACCTGGAAACTTAGTATCTGCAGCAAGGTGTTTAGTAGCAAAGTAATATGATAGTAGTGGTAACGGTAACAAAAGTAAAGACAGCAAAAGTAATGTTTTTGGTATTTTGTAGTGATTGTAACAGTAGCAACAGAAAAGTAAATAAGCGATAACCAGTATATGGAAAACTCGTAGGCACCAGATTAGCGATGGATAATTGTGCCGGATGTGGTTCGTAATGTAACAGTCATAACATAGGGTGACACAGAACTAGCTCCAGTTCATCAATGTAATGTAGGCATGTATTTCGTATATAGTCATACGTGCTTATGGAAAAGAACTTGCATGACATCTTTTGTCCTACCCTCCCGTGGCAGCGGGTCCTATTGGAAACTAAGGGATATTAAGGCCTCCTTTTAATAGAGAACCGGAACAAAGCATTAGCACATAGTGAATACATGAACTCCTCAAACTATGGTCATCACCGGGAGTGGTCCCGATTATTGTCACTTCGGGGTTGCCGGATCATAACACATAGTAGGTGACTATAGACTTGCAAGATAGGATCAAGAACACACATATATTCATGAAAACATAATAGGTTCAGATCTGAAATCATGGCACTCGGGCCCTAGTGACAAGCATTAAGCGTAGCAAAGTCATAGCAACATCAATCTCAGAACATAATGGATACTAGGGATCAAACCCTAACAAAACTAACTCGATTACACGATAAATATCATCCAACCCATCACCGTCCAGCAAGCCTACGATGCAATTACTCACGCACGGTGGTGAGCATCATGAAATTGGTGATGGAGGATGGTTGATGATGACGACGGCGACGAATCCCCCTCTTTGGAGCCCCGAACGGACTCCAGATCATCCCTCCCGAGAGAGATTAGGGCTTGGCGGCGGCTCCGTATCGTAAAACGCGATGATTTCTTCTCTCTGATTTTTTTCTCCCCGAAAGCCAATATATGGAGTTGGAGTTGGCGTCGGAGGGCCACCGGGGGGCCCACGAGGTAGGGGGGCACGCCCAGGGGGGGCGCCCCCCACCCTTGTGAGCAGGGTGTGGGCCCCCTGGTCTTCATCTTTTGCGAGGATTTTTCTTTATTTTTTTAAGGTGTTCCGTGGAGTTTCAGGACATTCCGAGAATTTTTATTTTCTGGAAAAAAAACAACACCATGGCAGTTCTGCTGAAAACAGCGTCAGTCCGGGTTAGTTCCATTCAAATCATACAAGTTAGAGTCCAAAACAAGGGCAAAAGTGTTTGGAAAAGTAGATACGACGGAGACGTATCATTGATCTAACAAAGAGCCCATATTACCTTGTCTTCTCCTTTGAATTAAATGTTTGCAGATTCTAGCTTAGTCCAATGCACATGCACTGTTATTATTATTCACACCGTTCGGTCGTGCAAGTGAAAGGCAATAATAACGATATATGAAGAAATGATTGAGATGAGAAAAGATGGTATGAACTCGACCTATCTTGTTTTAGTAAATATGATTTCTTCGTCGTTCCTGATTCAGCCCATTATGAATGAAACATGTTTGCAATGACAATTAGAGATTATAGTTATTCATACCATGCTTAATTACTAGGAGTTTATAATGGTTTACCTTGCATGCCAACATGCTATTAAAATGGTTGTGATGTGGTATGATAGGGTGGTATCCTCCTTTGAATGATTCGAGTGGCTTGACTTGGCACATGTTCACGCATGTAGTTGAAACAAAATCAACATAGCCTTCACGATATGTTTGTTCATGGTGATTTATATCCTACTCATGCTTGCACTCATTGTTGGTTGATCTTAATGCATGTTCATCACTGTGTCGCTCTCTAGTTGGTCACTATCCAGTCTCTTTCTAGCCTTCACTTGTACTAAGCGGGAATACTGCTTGTGCATCCACCTCCATAAACCCCAAAGTTGCTCCATATGAGTCCACCATACCTACCTATATGCGGTATTTACCTGCCGTTCAAAGTAAATTTGTATGTGCCAAACTATGAACCTTCAAATGAAATTGTGTTTTGTATGCTCGAATAGCTCATGTATGAACTAGGGTTGTCTATATCTTCCATGCTAGGTGGGTTATTCTCACGATGAGTGGACTCCTCTCATCATTCACGAGAAAATGGTCGGTAACTGGGATGCCCAGTCCCATGCTCAAATCAAATCAAAATAATTGCAAACAAAACTCCCCCAGGATTGTTGTTAGTTGGATGGTACCCGTTGTTTCGGACCAGCCATGGAATCTACTCATTGGTGGTTAGGGAGTATAAACTTTACCATTCTATTTGGGAACTGCCTATAATGTAGGTAGCATGGAAGATATTGAGATCTCTTTGTTGTTATGTTGAAAATGAAAGTATGCCGCTCAAAGTATTATTTATCTCTGTTTCAGAACTCGAGCTCTGGCATCCCTGCTTCCCTCTGCGAAGGGCCTATCTATTTACTTTTATGTTGAGTCATCATCCTCTTATAAAAAGCACCAGCTGGAGAGCACCGCTGTCATTTCTATGCATTGTTATTAATTTACATTGAGTATGACTGTGACTGCATCTCTTTTTACCATGAATTATAATGTTTAGTCAGTCCTTGATCTTTAGGGGTGCTCTGCATTTATGTTTTGCAGTCTCAGAAAGGGCTAGCGAGATACCGTCTTGTTATAATCATATTATGATTATTTTGAGAAAGTGTTGTCATTCGAGATTTATTATTATTGCTTGCTAGTTGGTTATGCCATTGATATGAGTAAATGTGAGACCTATATGTCATTGTGAGTATGCTTAGTTTATAATCTTTGCTGAAAACTTGAATGCTGGCTTTACATATTTGCAACAACAAGATCAAAGAGAGTTTGTAAAAGTTTTTCCTTATCACTTTTAGTTTGTCAACTGAATTGCTTGAGCACAAGCAAAGGTTTAAGCTTGGTGGAGTTGATACGTCTCTAACATATCTACTTTTCCAAACACTTTTTCTCTTGTTTTGGACTCTAACTTGCATCATTTGAATGGAACTAACCCAGAATGATGCTGTTTTCAGAATAATTGCCATGGTGTTATTTTCATGCAGAAATAAAAGTCCTCGGAATGACCTGAAACTTAACGGAGTCACAATTTGGAATTAATAAAAAATATTGGGGAAATAATCAAAAGAAGGATGCCCACACCTAGTCCACGAGGGTGGAGGGCACAACCCCCCTAGGGCGCGCCCCCTGCCTCGTGGGTCCCCTGGACCTCCACCGACCTCAACAGCAACTCTATATATTCACGTTTGGGGAGAAAAAAATCAGAGAGAAGGATTCATCGCGTTTTACGATACGGACCCCCGCCAAGCCTTGTTCTTCCTCAGGAGGGCTATATACTAAGCCAGTGTGTTTTAGTACATGTGAAATGTAATGCGTGTGGGATGCTTTCTTGGCTTGTGCCCTCAACCTGTAATTCTACAGAATTACAAATAGTTTAGTTGTCTGCTTTGCTGTACTACATGATTCGAATGCTTGTTTGTTACTTGTTAGGCTATACCTGAGTTGGCAAATATGACAGCAGTGCCTGTTGTACTATTCAAGAAATGAATGCCTAGTTCATTTGAGCCCATAACTTTTCCTATGAACTTAATCATAAGACTGTCTTCGTAGTTTATATGAGGCCACAATATTAAGTGTTTTCTCAGATTATTTCAACTGCTTAGATGCCTTGGCAACTTAAATATAGTGGTGGTACACTCACTTTCAACTAGGGATGTCAACTGTGTCCCGTTTAATCCCGATTGAAGTCCACTAGTGGTATGATAGTTCAAAAGTTTTTGTTTTTTGAGGAAAAGGAACTAGGGAGGTAGCAAAAACTAACTAGATGGGACTAGCGGATGTTGTTTATTTGCCACTTACATCCCTAGTTTCATCTTACCATTTTAATTTCTTTTCGGCTGATGCTGCTTCGAACCATTTAAATATAGCTTGCCATGCTCGGCAATAATTCGTATGTGGTTTACCATGTAAGCTTACTGCCTAGATCATGTGATAACTATCTCTTACTTATGTCCAGCGGAAACCTTTCAGTATACCGTTCACACTAGGACACAATGTACAACCCAGAGTCTATTTGTGAAAGCAGTAAGCCATCCATGTTACCAGATGGTAGCAGTTCAGAGGCAACACCACCGGAGAGCAGTTTGAGCACATATATTGTAGTTCTTGAGGCTCTAGTAGAGGCAGAAAGAGATGGTGTGGCTGCCATGAATGAGGTAATATTTATCTTGAGGCTTTAAATTATGCAATTAGCTGCACGCATTATGCAAGCAACCCAAGAATTGGAGGAAGTAAGAATGTTGCATTTGAAGACAGAGGAGGTCCTGCTGTTTCTGCTATCTGAAGGCCAGGGTAATCCCAGTTCTTCTTTAGATACTAGTTGAAATTGTTATTAGATTATTGTACTTGCATGTTGTGTCATGTCTCTGAATGGATTATGTTGTAAGACCCCCTATGTTGTCCATGTGTCAAGTCTCTGAATGATCAGAATTTTTTAGGCGAGGTAATCCTTAGTACTTGTATGATTGACATAAGGTGAACTGTTTTTTGTGTGAGCATATTGTACTGGATGAAATAACTATTTGGCTCAAAGTGTATCCAACCTACTGAGTTTGAAGATCACGGCATTTCTAAATAATAATCATATATAAAGGTGGAATAAATCTTTGTCGTTGTTTTGAAGAAATAAATAACAAAACATAGAATTATCTATGGATATCCATAATCGAATACAAATTGGAGTTGAATTTAGTTGCCAGGGCCCAGGGTAAAAGTGAATGCTAATTCTCCCGAGTTTTGAATGAAGCGGCTAAACACCCACTATCAATTCTGGGCTGCCCGAAGCAACTGATTGCGAGATGGAAATTACTGCCTACCCCTGACACTTGACATCCTAATCGACCTGATTTACACTGCTGTCCATAGGGGTAGACTAGTAACTTCAATTAGACATGAGACGACCGCATCTGAGCCTATTCAGACACGGTGGGTGCCAAACATGGGTGGCAAAACACATTTGATTCAAGCTCGTCTGAAAGACATGTGTCTCTCCCTCCATTTCCCCATTCATACACGGTGGGTGTCAAAACAAACTCTCCTGGTCCGAAATCGATGTAGGCAAATATTTTAAATAGGGGCAGATGTGTAACTTCCCTCAGACGTGACAAAACCACCCTACCTGTCAACCCCGTTCATATACCATGGGCGCCAACCATGGGCAGCAAAACACCCTCTTCTCGCCTGAAATCGCTACCGGCAAATATTTGGGAGATGCGAGATTACCGTCCTATCCCCAACCGACGTGATGTCCGAAATTTTAAACAGGGGATAAGTTCGTAACTTTTCCACATTTCAGACAAGCGTGTCCCAAAGTTTGAGATCCCCCCTCCCCCTCCGTTTCCCCATTCATACACCAGGCGCCACGACAACCTCCCCGCCGCGGCCAGCCTCCTCCGTCCGCCACCCCATCCTCCACCTTGCCGGAGACACTACCCCTACCCCATCGTCCACTGCAAGAGATGGACGTCTCTCATCCACGGCGCTGGACCAGGATCTTTTCATCGCATCCTCTTGCTTCATCGGTGTCGTCGTCCACCTTGCCGTTGCCGCTCCTATGACCGCCTCGTCCACGGCAACAGGACTTATCCCCCGACCCAGCCCTCTGCCGTCTACAGTCTTCTTCTGCACCGCCGACATCCCTCGCACTTGCAACACCCTCAACGTATCAGTAGGGGCATACATTCGTCGCAAATACATGATGGTACTCTTTCATATCTGCTTAAGTTATTAATCTCACCCGGAAAATAGATCTAACTTGTTTATTGTACTTGTCCGTACCAAATCGTAGTGGCTAGTTGAAAGCAAACATTGGTTGCGAAGTAGCCTTTGTCCGGTTTGCACCTTCAGATCCGCCATGGCACGGTCACTATACTCGTAAAGCTTATGGTTTCCCCCTTTATATTCACTACCATCATCGTAGCTGATTCGTGTCGTGCGAGTACTGCTCCTCAAGACCTCAACCCATCAAGCGAAACAATATGCCACTCATAATTCCAATTCTTAGTTGTTGATATACGAATCTGATATGAAGCTCATATATTACTAAAATAGAGAACGTTTAATTGGTCACCTAATGTTCCTGTATTCGTTTCGAAAAGCATGTGCGCCACACACCGGCGGAGCCACAGTTAAAACATTGGGCGGCCCAGATGGCATAGACTACAGGGATCCCAAATTTTTGTACAAATTTACCTTCACTCCTTTGTATATTGGACTAGGGTTGGGCGGGCCATGGCTTTGTTTTGTTCTTATGTAGCTCTTTCTTGTCGTACTGGCAATACAAGCCCATATGGTCCAGCTAGTTCCAGTTTCCTGATTTTACTCTTGATGCTTAGGGTTTTCCCCTTTTATCTACTCTACTATGATCTGCTTAGGTGCTTTCTGTTGTACTAGCAGTACTCCACCCTTCAAGCTAAATAACACAACACTCATAATTCCAAAGCTTAGATGTTCAAATATGATTGTGATATGATACAGATATTAGTTAACACACACATAGAATTGGTTAGCTAAAGGTCCCACTTGAGTTTCCAAATGCATGTCGCGATATATAGAGAGATAGGAGAATTGCATTTCTTTGTCACTTGTTGACTATACTTTCTTGTCCATACCAAATCTTAGTTGTTATTTCAAAGCAAACATTGGTTGCTAGCTACCCTTTGCGCGGTATGCAGCATCAGATCTGCCATCCCACTGCCACGGTCAACACTATACTCATCATGCTTACGGTTTCCCCATTTTATGATGACCACAATCAGCCTACATGGTTTGTGTCATAATAGCAGTGCTCCACCCATCGAGCTAGACAAGCTTAGTTGTACAAATTCGAATATGATATTATGCTCATATTAGTAAAACTGAGACATGTTTAATTGGTCAGCTAAATGTTCCTACTTCAGTTTTGAAATGCATGTGAGCCACATATGGAGAGACTCGAAGAAATAGTATGTCTTTGTGCGCTCTAGTTCATCATGGGTGGGCAACAGACATTGTATAGAAAACCTTGTAATATCCCCAATCTGCTTGCTCTTTTGCTCTTCTTTAACATGATCATCTTCTCTTCTTTAATAACTATGTTTCTTGTTGGGAAGAGTAGCAAAGACATTTGCGGTCGACTGGTCAGGTCGAGTTGTTCTCCCTTAGTATATTTTGAACCTATCAGGCCAGGTCGACTTGCTCTTCTTAACTATATGTTGAAGCTGTCATCAGCGAAGTGTCATCACTTGTGGAGCTCTCATATTTTGAGTAGTAGTCCACATTATATTAATGCACACCCCAAATTATAGCATGCATGGAATCTCTCAGTAGAATTGCAGACATAGCACAAAGGGGTTTACAGGGAGGCGGTATTGGATTAGAATCACTTCTGCATTACAAAGTTAATCTCACTTGTTTTTATGTTTTCATGCATGTCAGGTATTGAACATGATCAAAATGAATATGAAAATGGGTGCACGAGAGGAATATTGCGGAACAATCCACTGGCTAACAAACTTGGCATGGTTGAGGATGGCCTATCTTTTCACCCATCAAGGTGCTTGCTCTAACTTGGCAAGGTTGTATTGGTTGCACATATTTTGCATATGACCTCTTGCATTACTTCTACTTTGTTACACCATCATCTGCTTAGTTTAAGCATCACATATGAGTATATGCCATACCTATCCATTTTCTGTACCTATTACATGTGTCATCATACTACATTTTTCCCGTCAAATGTTGTTCTTCTGTAATAGATGTCCAAAAGGAAGAGGGTGAGTGCTGATCCTCAAGGACTACAAACTAGGTATTTGGAAAAGGTAGTGATACCTATTAAATCAGATAGATCACTAGCCACAGAAAACACAGGCCCAACTGTACCACACTTTATCCCTACTCCACTTGCCAAACCCCTATTAGAACTGTAGAGAGCCCAGCATCAGGTACTGTCTATGATATCAATTCAATATTTGAACTCCTAAATTTCTGCATGGACCTTACCTTCTCTCTTGTATGAAAACTAATTTCAGATGAATCTCCTTGCTCAAAGGATCATAGGATCTCACAACAATACCAGGCACGTCATTGCTCTTGTTAATACCTCTTGCCCTTTGTCAGCATACTTACACTCATTGTTGTTTGATTATGTAGCATCACTGTAAATGTTCGCTTCTTTATTCTCCCTTTGCTCAAAATTATAAGATCTATATTTACTCTTAGATAAATGTAGAATTAACACAATGGTTATGATGTTTTGGATTGCTCATGTAAGTACCTGTTGTCATGTACTCCCTCTGTATCGAATTAATTGTTGATCAATTGGATGTATTTAGAACTTAATAGTGCTAGATACATCAATTTGAGTGACAAGTAATAACGGACGGTGGTAGTATTACTGTACTTGCATCACGAGATAGTTGATTGTCTAGCATTACTCTGCATCTTATCTGCCCTGCCCTCCACTTCCTCCACATTATCAAATCAACATTTACTCTTACCAAAATGTTGAATAAAGCCAATGCCACTGCACACGTTGATTTCTGCATTCCTCTTGTCAGTACCTTTTGCCTTGTAACAATGTACTTAATTAATTGCTATTTGATTAAGTATCATCAGTCTGCACATGAGCTTCATTATCCTCTATTTCTTCCAATATTATGTGATCTATATTTACTCTTTGCAAAATGTAGAATAATGGCAACACTTCTAAAGAAGTTTCTTTGAGGCACCATTCATGATCTCTCATTAATCCATATCATCAAAATTAATTACACCGTTGGATTGTCAAATCTACGTTTAGGATAGAAGGAAAATATACGTAACACAGATAGTCCTGTCACACAAAAAAATGCATCTGACACGTCAAACATTAGTGCTATACCAAAAAAAAGATTCTATCTGTTCTCTCAAAATATAAAGGACATCCTCATGTGCAGGTTACAAAAACTGGGACAGCCTCACGTAAAAAACATTAAAAAAAGGCCAATGTCCATATAAAGTCGAAAAAAACAGGAAAGAAATCCACGTGACCCGTCAGATTACACGCACATTCCAATTTCTCTTATTACTCTAATATCATCAAAATTAATTACACCTTTGGATTGTAATGCAAAATTTACGTTCGGAATAAAAGGAATACTTGCGTAACACTTATGGTCCCATCCCACAAAAAAGGCATGTGACACGTCCCGGCACACACATGGTCCCGCCCCACAAAATATCTCTACTATTAAAGCATCCATCTCGCAAAAAAAAAAAACCATCCGGTCACTCAAAATAAAAAGGAAATTCTCCCGTCAAATAAAAAAGGGAAAGCCTCCATCCATAACAAGTCACCCCGAAATAGGAAAGACATACACATGATGCGGCTGATTAGCACTAGAAAATGAATAAAATATTGTGCTGATTAAAATCATCGTGGACTCCTCCTTGGATCCTGCTATCGTATATATACATCTATGCATGTATTTGAATTTGAAAAAATCTATGCATGTCTTTAATTTGGCCTTATAATTACTAATAGAAAATTAAACTATTAAAATATCTTTAAAACACCTTAATTATTACAGTAACCAAAAAAATTTGGATGTATCATTCGGCACAAAGGTCTCATGTAAACACATGATTATGTATGTGATATATAAAAGTGTGTGTAGTAGGAATAGAAAGTATTAAAAAGTCATAATTATAAAGAGAGTTATTTAACTTAAATACGAATAATCTATCACACAGTTCCCGGCCATGCTATTACTCATAAAAGAAACATTCTAAAAATTGATTGGTTACGACAACAAACTCGCCAAAAAAAGACAACAACTTAAAATATGAATAGTTTATGTCTCTTAAAGGTATGAGAAAATAGAAATCTCTAATATATATTATTTGCTACAGTATCATATATGTTGATAGAAAACCGTGCATGCCCAATGTTCCCGAGGGAGGACATCTTCTTAAATGGTGTACACATATAAAATCAAATCCACGAATAGGTTTTAAGATCAAATTATATCGTACTTTTATGGTAAAAATGAAGATGTATTTTTATTGGTAGCGAAAGGAAAGGAACATATATGCTACAATAGGGCACTTTATCATATACCAACTAGAGACTTATATGTCATGAGTACATGATACCTGCAATAACTTTAGTTTGTAACCATGTTGTCCACCAATATAATAATGACATATTTATATTATTGTCCAACATTTATATCTGATACCCACTTTTATATATTTAATATTAGAAGTGCTAACCCGTGCAGATGCACGGGCTGATGACTAGTTATATATAAAAAGTAATAAACAGGTTAACCAGAAAAAAGAGAAATTGCTAGATATTACCACAAAAATTAGAAAAATCCGACCGTTAATTTTAATATACTTAATTTTATAGCCTTTAGATAAGATTTAAAGTAAGAATAATACCCACCATTGCCATTATAACTTTAGTGGAGAAAACGTTTCGTGAGGTGAGGTGGGGCCTACTAGATTGCCTTATGCACGTGCGTATACATTCATTTGGAAGAAAAATGGCGGCTTATTAGTACAATCGATCTCTTTAAAAAAAAACTTACTATCAGACTTTTGCCTTGCAACGTGCCTACGATCAAAGGAAACAGGTACCTGCGTCCGTTCCTAAGTGGTTGTCCCAGACAAAAGTAAATTCTAGAAAATCACACAATAATAAGAAACGTCCCCTCTCCCTTTCTCTAACCTAATATCACTTCCGGTCAAAAAATCATCCCCCAATATCTCTCTAACCTAATCAATCTGCCCCTCCTCCTAAATTAATCTCTCTCTTGCACGTCGAGCTTGCAAGTAGGTCGACATGCATTAATCGCCGGCGAAAAGGTCAATCCAGGCGAGGGCTGACCTCTTGCGGCGGCTCGGCACGGCCAGGCAGATGAGGACGATGCGGCCAAGGTGGTTTCGTGGCCGATGTTTTCCATCTCTGAGTTCAAGGTCAAGCTTGCACATCTTGAGGCCCATATGGTCCCCATGCTGCCACCATGTACAACCTTATACGTACACTCTCTACATGCACGAAGGCCTATGAGCTGCTAGCCAAACCAGGAGAGCTTAAACCATGGACCCTGCGAGCTGGCCCGTGGGAGACGTCCATGCATGGCACCCACAGGCAAGCAGATGTGCTGATGCACTGAGCCTAGCTGAGATAATCAACGAATCAGCAAATTACATATAGAGAGATGATAGACACAAGGACTCTCAGCAGAACAAAAAGGACCATGTAGTTACATGGATGAAGCAATTGTGAACACGTATCTTGCTATATACTTCCTCTGTAAAAAAATATAAGAGCGTTTAGATCACTATTTTAGTAAGATCATTAAACACGCCACAGAACCGCGAACTGAGCGAAATTTTAACCATTAATTAATTAGCGCTGAAATGCAGCATGCCTCGAAATTTTTCGCCTTTCGAAACACATCGCGTGGGACCACTTGCAGACTAAAATCGCTACTCCAGGCCAGGAAGAAGATAGGGGCAACCACCCACCTTCAGCTGCTTAGATGCTGCAACCACCCAGAGGAAGGAGTAAGGTGATTGGTGGCCGCTTGGGGCGTGAACATGTTGTATGTCGATAGTCGATCTGCGGCAGTAGCAGCAACACGCAACTGGTGGGCAATCATGCTGGAGGTCACGATGACGAAGACCGCATCAAGGGCCATCCGTAAGTTATTCTCTCTGACAATTTTCCTTCCCTTTTTCTACTTCTCTATGATAAGTTATTAGTATGATGTCGGATTACTTGGTTGCTGCATGTATATATGTGATAAAAAAGATGATACCCGATTGATGATTACTATTTGATACTTTCATGATTCTAGCAAAACTGCTCTAGCTTCTCATAGTTGCTGGAGCAGCTGCCACTAAATATCTTAACCTGTAGATTGTTTTTGTTAGAGCGTGCATAACTAATAAATCTATCAATCTATAGATCGCCTTCATGCCCCACTGGCCACCTCTTCTTCATCCCTACTAAAATGCTTCATCTGTAATTTTGCACAAATAAAAAAAATGAGATGAGTCAACCACATAGTTTTGGGAAGTCTTTGTAACGTATAGCCCTGTAACCTACAAACAACAGATTAGTTGAAAACTGTGACAGTCTATTAGCATGCATAGTGCAGCTTTTATACTACAAACAATGGAATAAGTTGCACCCAATATACTTATGAATGTGCAATGTTTCTCATGAGTTTTGATTTATGAATGACCAACTGGCTAAATAACATGTAGAAACGCCATATCTGAATGTAAGATGACATTCTTACACATAGGATAAATTACATACGGTTGTTTTTTGTTGATTCAGTAAATTGAATACTATTAAACAGGTTTCCCTTTTGTTGTACACGAGCTAGGATGAAAGAAAGAAGAGAACCACACTACTTATTCTCACAAAATAGCAAAGCATTTCATATCTGATCGGGTGGGCCCTCATTAAACTAATGAGATTCCCTACATGCTAGACACCATTGCTGAGAGAAAAGGGCATAGAATAAGTGAAAAATTATGTAAAATAACATACATTCTCTGTACTGGTGGCCTATTAAGATAATGAAGGTTTTTTTGACGATATTAAGCAATCTAATAAATACCTAATAATCCATCCAATGTAGATTGCAAACAGTCAAGTCACAAACACGTGTGATTATACAATCTCTCAATTAGTGTACCCGCAGGTATTACTCTAACACCACATTCCACAATCTCACTTGGTACCTGTGAATCCCAAAGGGAAGCTGATCTATCAAATCAGTATATGGCTCTTTATCTGAAATAAGCTATGGGGAAGAGAAGTACGATGACAAAACTGGCGTTGATCTCATCCTCTCATACATAGCTGGTGTTGGCGCCACTGTTATGCGATGACCTGCCATGCCTCTACCGAGATGCAAATTGAGGTGCCGTTGTGGGCCCACGTCAATATAAAGTGCCATTAGAAGCCTCCGAGTTGGATCAGTTTCTGAACAATGTTCTATTGTGTTACTACATGACTTAGGGCATCTCCAAGGCTGGCCCGCAAATGTCTCTGGTATATGTCTGTTTTAATGTCCGAACGTGGTCCGCAAACATCATGCGGGAGGGGCCATTCTATTCTAAGGACAAGGTATCCTGTTTGGGGGAGAAAAAGTAGATGGGGACCATGCATGTGGCGGGATATTTGTGGTTTAGTGTCCGGTAGGGAGGAGAGAGTGCAGAGGGGAACCATGCATGTGCGGTTGGGAGTAGAGAGAGAGAAGAAGACCAAGCATGTGATTGGTCGAATGCATGTCAGAACTCCAGTAAAGCCACCCATGTTTTTCTCTTGGATACTTGAATCCATACATCCGGACTGCTAAGCAGACATATACAGGTCCCCGTAGGATGACAAAAGTGGTTCGGGCACTATGCTCCGGACATATAGTGGTGGTTCGAGGGTCCGCCTTGGAGGTTATACCATTCAAAGGAAGGTAGAACAAAAGGGAAAGTTAGAGAAAAACAACGATGCCATGAAAAGAGTGGCACAGGGAACACAAACAAGAACTACTGTGAACACATGATATGGAGTAGGAGGGATATCCTCTAAACTATTGTGGAATTTTCAGTGATCAGTCAATAGTAAAAAATCATAAACATTGTAACAATTTGACTTATAAAAGATACGTCACATTAGTTGAATGATAAATGTACTAAGAAATGTTGCCTACATTATTTGATAAATGAATAACTCCATAAATAGTGCACATTTTGTAATATAGGTATTATTACTGACTACAAATTTTAAAACAAAACCATTAGATGTTAGTATTCCCGCAAAAAAATGTTAGTATGTTGCCCACATAAAGTACTAGCCCGCGCATCGAGCGGGCCACTCTGCTAGTTTATTGAATTATCTTTCTATCGACATGGAGAAGGGCTTTGTCCAGCCTGTGTTAACATGTAATGTAGGTTCATCCTTCTCGAGCCTTCAAACTTTGTTCTAGTATAGATTTGGATAGGCATCATTTCCTCCATTGCTATTTACTTTGCTGTTTGCATCTGATTGGATGTCTACAACAACTACCAGTTTTAAATAGTAGTTGTAAAAACATGTTCCTTATGCAGAACAGATCCATTTATTTGCTTATATAATTGTGAAACCTGTTACGTGTCTCTTTGTTTCTCGTTCAGAGTCGTATCTCTTATGCCAGGCAGAACTTTAGGGAAGATAGTGAGCCAAACCATCTTGAAGAGAGCTAGATGACCCCAAGGTCCTGTCTTGATGAAGACAGTGAGTTGAAGCTACTCTCCAGCAGCTGTGAGACAACCTCTGTGCGGTCGCTACCTCAATCAGTTCGACTTCTTCAGTCTCAACTTAAAGCTGAAAGGCTTGCTTCAGCTAAGCTCCGACTTGATGTCAATGATCCAATGAAGATCTCAGAGGACTACCTTGCAAGCTTTGGTGCTATAAAGCCAGGGATGCAGCATCTATCTGTTACACAACTGAGGTCTCATTAGCTTGTCCGGTTTCTTGGGATGGCCGTCCCGTCCAGGCCTAATGCCCTCTGAAGTGCTCTCAGTTTTGTATATTCTTTCGTCGGCTCGTTTGTATGCATTGGTGGCGACCTTTGATGCCCAGTGTATGTAATCCAGGGTCATGTTGTGCTTAATTATGCTGCAATTTCTTTATTGTATAGTCTAGGTTTATTCTTGGTCGATATGCTGTAATTTAGGCAGGAAGGTTCAATGCATCTCAATGTTGTCGGTCTTCAGGCCGGCCCGTTATTCATATGGGCCAAAACGTGGGCCTATAATCATCATGGGCCATTAGAAGGTCTAATCATATACTAGTTTTCCGCCTTTAACATGCCGCGTCAGTTCTCAAAAAAAAACATGTCGCGTAAAGTTCTAGCCAGCTGGGCCAGAGAATGCCATGGGCTTTTAACAGGCTAAAAACTAGATTGGGCTAGCGTTGAGCCGAAAAATTCACGGGCCAATATAGGCCAAAACTGCCTAAGGCCGATGTTTGGCCCAAATGGGACGAGCCGTTAACAGGCCAGAATATATCTTGGGCCCTGTTTGGCCCAATAAAATTATGGGCTTTAAGAAGACAGGTATCAACGCGGGCCGTAGGCCCAACAGTGTCACGGGCCATTATCAGATGGGCTGTAAGCAGGCCAGATTCAATGCAGGTTGTAATTAGGCCCAACTGTTATCGGCTAGTTGGGCTGAAATTTTTCCATGAAGACTACGGGCCGTTAAGAGGCTTAAAGTGACTTCGGACAAGATATAGCCCAGTTTCTGCATGGGCCGTTAAATGGCATAAAGTTAAACCGGGCCGACAACGTCCCAGTTGCACCGCGGGCCGCTAACAGTCTGAAACTATTATCGGGCCGAACTGGTAAACGGGCATTTAACAGGCTGAAATACAAACCTGGCTTAGAATGGTCCCAAAAGAACAGATGCCTGTTAACGGACCTGATTCGATATGGGCCGTAATTTGGCTCAAAATACGATAGGCTGTGAACGGGCCTGATCCGATATGGGCCTCAATTTGACCAAAAACATGGTAGGTTATTAACGGGCCAACCCACTAGTGACGGAAAAAATATGGTGGGCCTTTAGCTGGGCCGACCTTTTTACCTTAAATGGGCCATTGTTGGGCCGGGCCACATGGCGACATATCATAGGCATGTTCTGTCCATTGTAGGGATGACATCTGTCCCAACGATGAGTTAAAACGTGTTTTCTTCGGCCAATGAGAATTTTGCACGTGGAAAATCCCCATTGGTCCTGGCTGTTAGCGGGTTATCGGATCCAAAACCGGACCCAATAGCTTAACGGCGACCCGTTACGGTGGATGCCACGTGTCGATCACCCTTGACGAAAGCACTTCCATGACGCGCGATTTATCGTCACGGAAGTGGACACTTCCGTGATCATAATTGGTAATGTCATCGAACACTTCTACGACAGCACATGTATGACTATCTTGATTCTGTCATAAAATCGTCATGGATGTACATACATGAAAGAAAACGTGACCTACTATGACAAACACGTATGATCACGGAAGTGATTTTTTTTGTACTGCATCGAGGTGGTGGTCTCTTCCAGTTCTAGAGCGGGTTGCTCCTCCGGTCAGCTGCCCGCGGGCAGCGCAGGCTGAGGCGGCGAGGGTCAGCCGTCACCGGCGGCCAAATCTGCTGGAGGTGGTTGGCGTCGGGGTGGTGGTGGTTGTCCGTGCTGGTGATGGCGCTGGCGGCGGTGTGGGCTTCGACCGGCCGTTGGGTGCGGCGACCTTTGGCGGCGAGGGTGGTGACGTTCATCGAAGGGTTGGCCTTCTCCCACTCGCAGTCCATCGCTCGTCTCGCACCCGGCAGCAGGACCGGACTCGTCTCGCGCCCGGCAGCGGACCGGACTCGTCTCGCGCCCAACAGCGGACCGGACTCGTCTCGTGTCCAGCAGTTAGACCGAGCTCGTCTCATGCCCGGCAGCAGGACGGGCCAATGGAGGCCTGTTTTGGCCGGCCTATTGGGTCTCGGCGCTGGGGGCAGCTCAGGGTGGTAAAGGCGGGGCCTTTCCACTCGTCTCGTTGGTTGGGGTAGCGGTAGGTGGTGGGTGAGGTGGCGTCGAGGTCTTCGATGCCAGGGCGTCGGCCCTGGTGGTGGTGTCGTGGTGCTCTTGGGCAAAGCCCGTGGCTTGGTGCTGCCCGGTGACCATGGTCGTGTGGGCGGCATGGTCGCCGGGGTGTGGCGTTCAGGGGTAGTGAGTATTGGCCGGGATGGAAACCTGTTCTATCTACGGGCGGACCGGCGGTGCCGAATTTGTTCCCTTCATGAAGGCGTCGTCACGGCCATTATTGCCCATCATGTTGCTCCAGGGGAGACTCGGTCCCTTGGGTCGGGCGGTGGCGGCGCTCCGGTGTCGTATCCTTCCTGAAGACGCCGCCTTGGAGCACACGGTTCGTCGTATGCGGCTTCATCTTTTTGCGGTGGCGTGTTCACGGTCGAGGACCCGGCTGCTCTTGTAGTGCTTGGGTTGGTGTTGTTACGCTCAGCGCCTATGTATCTTTGCCTTGGGTGTGTGCGTGTGTTGTGGTATCGTGCGTTTGTACCAGGTTGTTGTTAGTCATTGCTTTATATATAAAGTGGGGTGAAAGCCTTTTTCGGTAGTAGAGAGCTGCGATGTAGCCTACCTATATTATGCTGATGCGTCATTGTGTTTCAGTTGGTAATTCCACATGGCTCTAATCCTAAAATACCATGGTGTTTTTTTTGCATGAAATTACACTGTCAGAACAGTGTTGCTGGATCAATGGCGGGACATGGCTGCTAGTGGACAACTGGGGTGAGTGTTAGGAGGAAGGGTACCTGCATCGGTGGCGAGGATGGCTGCGGGCAGGTGTGGTGGCGGCACCCACATACAGATCCATCGCTAGTTGGATGAGTTTTGTGTTGGAGTTAAACACGACCACGTCAGTGTCCTTGCCGTGCACCTATATGTGTGTATCCGTTTAGGATTCCTAAACAAGCACCGAGTAGGATTAAAAGCTGCTAGAGGTTAGCTAGTGGTGGCCTTGAGCCTCTTCCTTGGCCCCCGCGTCGCTCCCGCAGGGGCGACTCGGACGGCGCTAACCCTAGCCACCGCCGGCCCTCCTCCCCTCCTTCTCCTCTCCCTCGCCACCACCGGAGGGGGTCGCCGGAAAGCCGCGCGTCCGCCTGGGAGGGTGGTGGCGAGGACTGTCCGCCTGTTTCGCGCAGGGGCTCTGAAGTCGGGGCGGCGGCCTCGGGTGGTTGTGCGTCGTCGTCTTCAGCTCGCGGCTCCGCTGGTGCTGGCCGTCCCCATTGGCCACGCGGGTGGCAAGGCGGCGGCGGGTGGTGGCTGTGGGGCGCGGTGGCCGCGGGGGCGCCCGCCCCGGATCTGACGCCTCTGCACCCAATCCTTTCGGCCCTTGTCAGATCTGGTTTCCGGCTGGCCCAGGTCGCCGGCGCCGCGTCTGTGGTAGGGGTGGGGGAGATGGGGGGCCTGGAGAAATCCACGGCTGGCTATGCCGACCACGACGACGGCGACGCCTGAGGGCGTCGTCTCCTATTTGTAGGCGCCGTCAAGGTGACCCCTTTCCCCCTTCTGCCTCTCTCCCCTGCTCGTGCACCAGGGTGAAAACCCAAATCCCTCTGGATTGGGTGGCAGCGACGCTCGCGGCACCGTCACCTTCATGGAGGTGCCGCCTCCGGTTGAGCATGGGGCGGTGGCAAGTTCGATCTGGTTGGTGGGTGGCCGGCGGCGACATGGTTTGAGTTGGTGGTGTCTTGCAGGTTCTTCTCCAAGTTCAGTGGCTTCCCACCATTGTTTGCTCTGTCATCAGCAGCCTCACCGTGCATTTTGCTTCTCCTTGAGTGTTGGTTCCCCCCCCCCAGTGCCATCTTTGCCTTTGTGGAGCTCGGCGACGCGAGTTGGTGGTGCCCTGGTCAGGCTTTCCGGGCGGCAACGGCGTCGGTTGTACATCTTTGCTCTTGGGAGAGCGTTTGCATCGTCCGACGGATCGGCGCCTCGTGCCAGGCGAGGGGTTAGGGAGCCCCTTCGGAGATGTAGGATGTTGTCAACGGTTCGGTCGGAGTCTATGAAGCTGTCAGCGTTCCCATACATGCTAGTTGGATCTCCGCAAGGTTTGCTGGTGTCTCGATGGGATGGATTGCACTCAGTGGAGGGCTCCATTGTCTTCAAGCTGGCCTTGTTCTTCAATTTCTTCATCTTTGCTTGTAGATGGCAGGAAGCCTATTAGCTGCTTGCACAGCACTATGTATCCTTTTAGCTGTTTCTTTGTTTTGTCTTTGTAAGTTGGCGGTTGATGTAATCATGGCCGGAAGATGGCTTTGTTAATTCAAAGCCGGGTTCTTCTTGAGCCTTCGTTTAAAAAAAAAGAGGTTAGCTAGTATATATACTCAAGATATCCCCTGTAAACTTGTATCGATTTGTGAAAGTAATACACAGAACCAGGAGCGATACGCTCCTGTGGCGATCAGACAAGATTCACGTGTGCGTGTGTTGTGTCTTGCCGGAATCGATCAAGAGAGGCATCGCTTCTAGCTAGCTTTGGCTTGCAGCCAAGTAGTACACGTCCAACTAGAAGCAATCAGCTTGGTGCTAGTTTCACGTGAGTTTCTAGCCAGCTTGGGGCAGGATCCAAGTTAACCAGCGTTCGTCGCCCTCATTGTCGTTCGTCGCCCTTGTCGGAAAGTACTCGACGCCGGGTCTGGGCCAACAATTGGTATCAGAGCAAGGTTGATCTTTTAGTAACGGAGGATCATGTCGGACGACAAGAAGACCAAGCAGCTGGCGGAGTACTCCGGTGCGGCTAAAGTAATTGCTGCTCCGGCGAGTTCATCGTACCCACGGTTTGATCGCGAGAACTTTTGGATCTGGAAGGCCCTCATGCAGTGTGGTCTCCGCGCCAACGAGCTATCGGGCGCGGTTGATCCAGGAGGCGACGCATTCAAGAAGGAGGGAGCCAAGCACCGGAAGGATCGGCAGGCGTCATCGGCGATTTACTCGGTGATGCCGATGGATGTCCTCCAGCACCTAATCGCCAAAGCAACGGCGAAGGAGGTGTGGGATACGCTGAAGCTAATGTTCGAGGGACACACCCGTTTCAAGCAAGCCAATCTCCAAACTCTCCTAAGGAACTACGAGACTTTGGTCATGGGCGATGGTGAGTCCGTGGATGCGTTCTCTTCACGGGTGGCTACTCTGGTCAATCTGATTCGCGCGCTTGGAGAGAACCTCAGGCCTCGGTTGTCCGGCGGTTCTTGCGTGCGGCCCCTCCCCGGTACCTGCAAATTGTCACGGCGATCGAGCAGTGTGTTGATCTCGCGACTCTCTCCACCGATGATCTTGTCGGACGGTACAAAGCTCACAACGAGAGGATGCAGTATAGTCTTGGGGACGGGAGGAACGACGAGCTTGTGATGCTCACAAGGGCGCAGTGGGTCGCTTTGTCAAAGAAAAAGCAAGGTGAATCCATGAGCAGCAACAAGAAGAAGGGGAAGCAGTGTTCGGTGAGAAAGAACTTCACCGACTCGGATGTCAACTCAGACGATGAGGCTGCACCGCTACCGAGGAGAAAGTTTGACATCAGGAAAGTGAGGTGTTATAACTGTGGCTTCCTCGGCCACTTCAAGGCTGATTGCGAGGAAGCACCGAAGCAGAAGGCGCTCATGGCCCACCAAGGAGATGAAAGTGACATGATGTTGATGTGTGAACTCGTGGACAAGCAGGATCCAGTTCTTCAAGCGCCGGCTAAAGAAATTGTCGCGCTCGTGGAAGAAAAAGTTCACCTTCATAATCATGGTTCGGAAACTTGTGTGGATGCTACTGATGCGGGAGGTGACTCCGAAACTTATGTCGATGCTACAGACATAAGTGCTAACTTTGCTGGGGCAGAAGCAGCGATTGTCACATGTGCTCGACCATGGAGAAGCAGTCTTTGTGCTGGTCGACCAGAGATGAGGCACACAAGTGGCAGCAAAAGCAACACGGAAGTTCCGACTCCAGACGAGGTGTCAGAAGTCCATGACGCATTTGTGGTGGCACCAGAAAACCATGACCTGGTTACGCGACAAATACATGATGCCAGAAATCCATGAAACGCGGACCGATGTGGTCCTGCAAGAAGAGGGAGACGCGCGGTGAGATATGTTGCTCGGAGCAAACGACGGTGGCATATGCATGATGCATTGTGGCAGTGCTCCGCCCGATGGCTCAGCGAGCTCGCCCGGCAATCAAGTCGGCGCTGCATGCAGCAGGCCAGCAGCAACCGAAGGCAACAACTGTACGTACCCCGCCGGCGCTGGCATGGACAGTCCAGTGGACAAGCCGGATGGTGTTGGCCACTACAAGCTGTTTCTAACAGCTCAACCAAGGAGCTCACCACCACTTGGAGTGCTAGTAATGGATGGGCTAGAATATGTGCAACATCCAGTAAAAGGAGACGTGCCACAAGTTAGTTGCACTCCATCTAGTGTTGCAGGCTTCACTAGCGGGCTAGAAAACGTACGCAAGTTTGGCAGCCTGTGTGCCCTTGGTGACCAGTACGGTTTTCCAGTAATCGGTGGAAGCAAATCAGGAGGTCTGAAAACGCCAGAAAAAGGAGATTTGGCAACTCCGGAAGATATGTTGTTGCCTCCAACATCAACGGAGAAAAGGACACGTCCACCCACAACTAAAAATCTACAGCTGGTGTTACACCCATATCCGGAGAGTTTGACCCGGTAATGGTGAACGGGAGTGGGCGACGGTGTCTAGCAAGCGTCGAGGAACCGGCGGAATTTGTGGACGCAAATACAAAGGAGTGTTGGCGTCATGCTATGATAGAAGAGTTGGGGTCGATCCATGACAATAATTCATGGGAGCTTATGGATCTTCCCAACAATGAAAAGGCTATGGAGCTCAAGTGGGAATTCAAGGTCAAGAAAGATGTTGAAGGTGCACGAAGCACAAAGCAAGGCTAGTAACCAAAGAATACATGCAAGAGGAAGGTGTGGACTTCGAAGAAGTGTTCGTTCCCATTGCAAAGATGGAGCCGGTGAGATTACTAGTCGCTCTCGCGGTTCAGGAATCATGGAAAGTACATCACATGGATGTAAACTCCGCGTTTTTTGAACGGCGAGATAGAAGGAGATGTTTATGTGAATCAACCGTCGAGTTTCATCAAAGAGGGAGAAGAGCAGAAGGTACTGAAGTTACAGAAAATCTTGTATGGGCTATGGCAAGGACCTCAGGAGTGGAACATCAAACTTGATCGGACATTGATTTCTCTTGGATTTGAGAAAGCCCCACTAGAGCATGCAATGTACAAGAGAGGTGAAGGAAGGGATCGTCTACTAGTTGGCATCAACGTCGACGACCTATTAATTACTGGAGCAGATGAAGAGATGATTGCAAAGTTGAAGCTACAGATGAAAGAGCATTTCAAGATGGATGATCTAGGTCTTTCGAGCTACAGCCCCGGGATAGAGGTCCATAAAAAGATGGAGGGGTTCACACTATGCCGGAAGGCATATGCAAGGAAGGTACTTGAAAGTCGTGGCATGAAATATTGCAATCCAATTGATGCTCCAATGGAACCTCATCTTGAGCTGAGCAAGAAGAGTAAAGCAACTGCGGCATGTCACGGTGTGTCGCTAGCGAGGCTACACAGTGATCTCATAGATCGAGATCCGGAATAAGTTGTGCTCAATGTTGACAGTGAGACCTTTCTACCCGAGGATCCAGTGCGGCGTGAAAGGATCAAGCACGTTGGTACGATGTATCACTACATAAAGGATTGCGCGGAAGAAGGTAAGATGGAGGTCAACTACGTTTGCACCGATGATCAGTTGGCGGATATGCTAACCAAGACTTTGGATCAAGAGAAGTTCTTGGAGATGCAAAGAAGGATCGGCGTCGGAGATGTGACGTGACGATGTCGTTTTTAGGGGGGTGATTGGTGGAGTTAAACACGACCACGTCCGTGTCCTTGCCGTGCACGCATATGTGTATCTGCGTGTAGGATTCCTAAACAAGCACCGAGTAGGATTACTAGCTGCTAGAGGTTAGCTAGTATATATACTCAAGATATCCCTTGTAAACTTGTGTCGATTTGTGAAAGTAATACACAGAACCAGGAGCGATACGCTCCTGTGGCGATCAGACAAGATTTACGTGTGCGTGTGTTGTGTGTTGCCGGAATCAATCAAGAGAGGCATCGGCTGCAAGCAAGCTTTGGCTTTTAGCCAAGTAGTACACGTCCAACTAGAAGCAATCAGCTTGGTGCTAGTTTCACGTGAGTCTCTAGCCAGCTTGGGGCAGGATCCAAGTTAACCAGCGTTCGTCGCCCTCATTGTCGTTCGTCGCCCTCGTCGGAAAGTACTCGACGTCGGGTCTCAGCCAACATTTTGCACATAACCACTTGAGCAGCAAGTGATCCTCTGCACCGTGCTGGTCTGGTCTTGCCTGATCAGAACAAAATCACAGTACTTTGTGTTAGAACCAGAACATGAAGACATAAAGGTGATAGTTGAGGATGAAATTTTGACATATGTGAGTAAGTTTTCGTATGTAGTAATGATCAGAGTGAAGTAAGTTTGACCACTCACATTCTAAATATCGTATGTTTCAGATTGGGGGTAATGGTACTGAACATGTGTTCAATAGAAGCAAATTCAATACCAAGATAGCTTATTCCATGGACATAATTGTAAGTGACATTCCATGCAATTCTCCTACAAACCTTCTAAATATATTTAAAGGAAAACAACATCAAACATTGCCATGAGAAACAGCATGATCATGTTCCATACGCAAGCACCGTCAGTGGACAATAAAATGGTACCATTGACTGTAACTGAAAGTCAATTGCTTCTCCAGTGTGATAAAAGTTAGTGTATATGTATCCTGAGTTCCTGACCAGAGATAGCATTGAACATAGTCTAAGAAGCTGCAAAATTCTAGACAGTTACATAAGCACTGACAATTGTACAGCCAAGCAAACAATAACCCTGAGCTGGACCAATGGTACAAATTTTGTTACGTTAGAACTTAGAAGTGAAGATAAGAGAGATGTGTATTGTTCAGAACTAAGCTAACAAACATTTCAATACTCTGTAGTACCATGGCATTGCAGCATACAAATTAGAATTGAAGATAAGAGAAATGTGTATTATTCTACTAGTATGGAGTCTCCACAGGCTGTTTGCGTTAATTTACTTTCCTTCTCTCCATGTAAAGAATCCTATGCAGCAACACAAAAAAAAAAAGTACTCACCTTCAGATCTCGCGCTGGTGGCTGACCGGTGGCATCTCGGTCTTCTAGGCGCACAGATCTCAAACAGTGCTAAGCCTTGAGCAGCATGCCGTTGGATGAGACAAAACAAAGCTTCAGATTCCGCGCGCTACAACGACCTCGCACAGTGTGAATGAACGATATAAGCACTAAGGGCCTGTTTGGTTTAAATAAGTCACCCGACTTATAAATCAGGTGACTTAAAACCAGTGACTTATAAGTCACGCCTGTTTGGTTGTCACCTGACTTATAAGTCACCTGACACACCTTTCCACACCAATCAACATCATGCAGGTGATGGGACCCCACGTAAAAGGGGGTGACTTATAAGTTTTAAGTTGAGGTGGAGCAACTTATGACTTATAAGTTGGGGTGACTTATAAGTTGTGTCTGTTTGGAAAAATAAGTCACTTTTTTCACTTTTCGACTTATAAGTTGATGACTTATTTGGAACCAAACAGGTCCTAAGATGGGTAGCAGAAAAATCCAGAAGGACACCGAGAGTTCAAACCTCCCCCAGCTGCCTACTATTTATCCCTCTTTTCTTGTGCTTGGTTCGTACTTACTACAGAACAGAGTAAAAAGGATTAATCGGAGCCCCTGGTTATTCCTTGTCCTCCTTGTCGAGCTTCCTGTTGTCTTCACCGGTCTTCACCAATCACTTGTCGTTTTTTTTCTTCCCCTGTACACAACTATTTTCCCCCCTAAAATAAACAAGGAGAAAGAAAGGGTGAAACAGTAAAGTAAGAAGCTGGTGGAGATTCAATACTCTTGGCTACCTACGGAATAATGCCAGTATTTGCTTATCACGTTACAGGGCGCGAACTCTGTGGCTTTGTTTTCTTTTGCCCAATGCCATTATACTCGAGGCTTTAGCGTTGTCTGTCATATACATGTTGAAATGTGTGCGCCTTGAAAACCGTGACACCACGGGCTGACCATCGGCACGAACTCTGAGGCTTTATTTTGTTTTGCCCACTGTCATTATACTGGAGGCTTTAGCGTTGTCTATCATGTACATGTTGAAATGTGTGCGCCTTGAAAACCATGACACCATCGGCTGGCCACCAGCGCGAACTCTGAGGTTTTGTTTTGTTTTGCCCAATGTCATTATACTACTCCCTCCTTTTCGGTTTATAGGGCTCAATTCAAAAATCTCACCAACCAAGGTAGATGGTGAGTGGTGGAATACTTTTTGTAGTTGCAAAAGCATCCAATTAATGCTCTTGTTTCCTCAAAAGATTATGTTTACCAATGCATTAATTGCAATGCATGCATACATAAAGTACATGTATTGGTCAATTTTCTCTTAATACTTGCATGCAATGATTTAATGGACCTTGAAATCTGAACTTGTGATGGGGAACAACCAAATTGAGCCTTATAAAATGGAAAAACTAAAATTTTGAGATAAGCTCTATAAACTGGAAAGGAGGGAGTAGATGCTTTAGCGTCATGTACAGGTTGAAATGTGTGCGCCTTGAAAACCGTGACACAACCGGTAGGCCACGAGCGCGAACTCTGAGGCTTTGTTTTGTTTTGCCCAATGTCATTATAGTAGACGCTTTAGCGTCATGTACAGGTTGAAATGTGTGTGCCTTGAAAACCGTGACACCACCGGTTGGCTATGAGCGCGAACTCTGAGGCTTCGTTTTGTTTTGCCCAATGTCATTATACTGGAGGCTTTAGTGTTGCTTGTCATGTACAGGTTGAAAGGTGTGCGCCTTGAAAACCGTGACACCACGGGCCGGCCACCAGCGCGAGATCTGAAGCCGGGTATTGTTAGATAGTGCTGCTCCATAGGATGCAATACTGAGATAGGTAGAGTAAAGTAATGTGAGCAGCCTGTGGCCACTCCATACTAGTAGAACAATACACATCTCTCTTTCTTCTTTTCTAATTTGTATGCTGCAGTGCTCTTCTACTATAGAGTATTGACGTGTTTGTTATCTTAGTTTCTGAACAATACACATCTCTCTTATCTTCACTTCTAATGTAAACAAAATTTGTACAATTGGTTCATCTAATGTTTGTTTGGCCGTACAATTGTCAATGCTTATGCAATTGATCCAGAATTTCCCCGCTTTTCTGAGTATGTTCACTGCTATCTATGGTCAGGATATTCACACTACACTACTTGTTATCACGATGGAGAAGCAATTGACTTTCAGCATATGGAACACAATCGTGCTGTTTCTCATGGCAATGTTGGATGCCATCTTTAAGTAGATTCACAAGTTTTGTTCAATTATGTCCATGTAATAAGCTATCGAGGTGTGGAATTTGGTATGAAACATATGATATTTACAATGTGGGTGGTCAAACTTTCTTCACTGTGATCGGTATTACATACTCCCTCCGTCTTGGAATGTACGACGTTTATTGTCACTAGTGTAGTGTCAAAAAAGGTCTTACATTCCAGGACGGAGGGAGTAGTTACATACAAAAACTTAGTGTCAAACTTCCGTTGTCAACTATCACCTTAATGTTCTAGTTTTAACTTTTAACACAAAGTAGTGTGCTTTTGTTCTGACCGACCCGACAGTAAGTTTTACTGTAACTCCAACAAAAGTAGTGTGCTATTAAAAGTTTAACACAAAGTAATGTTCTAGTTTTAACTTTTACATACAAAAACTTAGTGTAAGTGTAACTCCGACACACAAAAAAAAGGTGTTCAAGTTGTACTGTACCGACTTCTTTCGTATCCTTATTAAATTGTTGTGTATCTATGAAGTCCCACGCCATGTTACATACTTATTGACTTATTCCTCATCCTATTTTTTCCTTGGTTGCAGTGAACCAAGCGCATCTCCATTCTTCGGCCCACAACACTGGTGGCTCCTTGATTGAAAGCCGGTGCGATGAGAAAAGTCCAACCAGGCCAATCATTTTTACATTCGCATGTATGGTTTGCACTATACTGTCCTCTAGCGTTTTGTTCATTCTGCATTTTCCCCTGCTAGACCGGTGACAAGTGCTTAACTACGTTTTCTTTTGTCGGTTGCTTTTCTTTGC
This sequence comes from Triticum urartu, assembly GCF_056163025.1. Lineage (NCBI taxonomy): Eukaryota > Viridiplantae > Streptophyta > Magnoliopsida > Poales > Poaceae > Triticum > Triticum urartu. The sequence goes on along the minus strand of NC_141879.1, from coordinate 751,859,477 downwards.
CAGCATATACAAGATTGAAGGCAGTGGGGAAATGATCAGTGTTTTGATTCACAACAATAGAATGCTGCTCGTCCGGCTTCCTTGATGTCTTGCGGCTTACTGTTGGATACGGGCACTGTTGAAACAAGGTGGAGGGGCATGGGAGATGAAGAAGAGGTGGACCAAGTGCACCAAATCCTAGGTGCAGAGGGAGGCGGTGATTGGTAGTTGCAAAAAGTGAAAGGGTAGGGGTGCCGGTGGAAGAAGAGTGCACCGCAGGTGCAGAAGAATGATGCTATCATAACATTAGGAACTACTCCCTCCGTCGGATGTATCTATAACTAAAATAAGTCTAGATACAACTATTTCTAGGACAAATATTTCCGGACGGAGGGAGTAGCATTTACTGCCCACTAGCATGTTTTGTAAGGGGAACAGCAAGGATAGAGTTTGTGTATTTCTCTCTCGTTGAATCCTCTGTTTCAACCAAAAGAGAAACATAGGAATAATGAAACGCCACACTGAGGACTTCTCCTTTCAGCAACGGTGGGATCAGAAATAAACAAGAATTATTTGTCTTACTAGCAGTAGTAGACTAGTTTAGCCGCTGCATGTGGAAAGACTTGACTTGCTGTCAGAGAGAGAGAGAGATCTGCCCTGTTGAACATTTTTTTAAAAAGGAGGAGGACCCCGGCCTCTGCATTTGGACGATACATGCATCCACTTTATTAATAATTAATGCAAAATCTTATAAAGTCATACAACAGTAAAAGGGAGTAGCATTTACTGCACACTGGCATGTTTTGTAAGGGGAACAGCAAGGGTAGAGTTTGTATTTTCTCACTATTAATCCTATGTTTCTTTCAAAACACAAACAGAGGAAGAATGAAACGGGTCTGATCCCACACTGAGGACTTCTCCTCTGTTTCTTTCATAGAGGGATCCCTACCTTGTTGACCATTTCTTGTTGACGAATTTGGGTATGACTAAATAATCATCACTTCCCACTAATTTCTTGTTGACGAATTTGGGTATGACTAGGTCATGTCTTCATTCAGATTGAAAATTTTCTATTAATCCTTCATTGCGCACATACAGTTCTATTCGTTATTCTCACTGAACAGGTCATCTCTTGTATACAACTCAATGAATCCACAACTCAAATGCAGTTATTTCACCAAGGGTAAACAAACAAACAAACAGCAAGCGGAGAGTTTGTATTTGTCACTGTTATTCCTCTGTTTCTTGCAGAGCAGAGGAAGGAACACTCTGGACTGCTCTTCCATTCAGCTCTTATATATGTTGGCATTTGATCGTTGCTAGACCAAATCCACCGAAGCAAGCTGTATGTGCAAGCTAGCTAGCAGGTTAATCGATGAACAGTAGCCACAGCGTACAATACGCGTCTCGCCGAGCAGAACAAAGAAACTTGCACTGAATCGATGTATAGCCAAAGGCTCTTGACGTGCCTTGCTTTATTGCGTTTTTTGGTGGTTTGATTACAAGGGGATACACGTATATATATACTACAGGCCACTTAGAACTGCCATACGAATCCTACACGGGTGAAGGTTCCAAGTCCGAGCCGGACTGGACATCGTGGTTAATTCCAACACCCAGAACATCAGGAACATTTTGTTTACGCAACCATCAGCAGAGCTCCCTGTATCGTTGGCAACTTTCATGATTACTCGTCCTATGGAAAGTTTGGGGTGCCCGGAATGCATTAGAGTTTCAACAACAAATGCTCCATACTACATGATCGTACTCTATGGTCTCATCGACTGAAAACGCCAGAGGAAAAGAATCATGACGAATTGTGGTGTGACTTCTTTAACTCGAGGTAATGAAAACTTGTAGTATATGTGTGAGTGTCTGAGTACTACTAGGATTTGTGTTCTGTGTAGGTAAAGTCTGGTGGTTTTTTGGTGTGAATATACATGAGTCTGCTCAAGATTGGACCATGGAAAATTGATATAAAGAAATAAAGAAAAAAGAGGGGCTTGACATGTATCCTTGGCTACAAGTTTTTTCGGGTGCGCTTGTTTGTCTACTTTGATGCAATCAATCCGTGGTCGAAACTCATCAGAGCTATTCCAAGAAAAAGGTAAATGGCTCATTTAACAATCAATGTGCAAAAGCAGATGGGCTATGAGGTGCGACCACTGAAAGACATGAATATGACCTTGGATGCAGTTTAAGTGTCACACTAAATCTTGAGCGAAAGTTGAGGTCCACTCTTTAACACTGTTGCTGACTCAACAGGGCAAAAATAATGAACACTTGTCTTCCCTCTGAACTAAATCTGTGATTGATTTTGCGAAGAAGAAAATAATGTCCATGGACGTAGCTGCAATCAAACAGGCAACGACTGTCAGCAAGGGAAAGGGGACACTTGATGCCTGTGAGTTTGCTTCAGGTTCAGAACTTCAGATCGACAAGGCCATCTGAATCCAGCTCAGGTCGCACCTCAGGGATGAGCATTCTTTTCTTTCTGAATCCAGCTCCATCGGTGTAAACTTAAGTTACATTAAAGTACACATCCGTATGACCCAACCATCATATGTACAACCGCAAGCAAACAAGAAGCAAGATGCCAACTTCAACAACATTACCCAATTAAGTTCATTATTAAACCAAAGATCGTCCATGCATAGTGAAGAAACAAGTTTGCAGAAGGGGAAGGAAAACAAGCAGCCGAATTCTGAGAATATGACGTTGTTCTCTCTAGCTCCCCATTCTGTTGACCTTCGACTGTCACGGAACTTTCATTCCTGACAGCTGCTACGACCGAATGAATGAATCATGCCCAAACACCCTGTCATGCCTAAACAGCACACAATATTCACTCACCTGTCATCATGTTTGCAACACAGTCTTAATCGTTTTCTTAACGCAAAAAAAAATAATTGTTGCCAATAATATGAAATACATAAGCATATCAACATTTTTGAGTTTCCATGTAGAGTAGAATTTGCAGCTATCAATACTTCAGGCTGGAGAGGACCATGAACTGAATATGGCCGCTATAAGTGTCGGTGCAAGAGCAGCTAAAGAAGTACCATATAGTTGTGCACCTAGTAACTTAATTATCCAAATCATGCATTCTACTGGAAGCACTAGCTGCAAACAAGTATAGCGAGCTGTATCAGAGCACTAACTACAAACTTTTTTTCTTCAGCAATGAAAGGGTGAACCTGGATATGTGGGACGCAGGGGACTTCAGAAAATACAGAATTTTACAGATCACTATGATATGCAAAATGCAGCACACATCCATCCAGATGACACCACACGAGCTTACTGCCGTGGACCTGTTAGTCTCAATTGGCGTGGATGGTATGAAAATAATTAGTTTTTTACATACTAGAGAGCAGAGCTAACTTAGTCATGAGCTAACTTAGTCATGAGCTTGCTAGTCTCACCTCGCTGAATTAATTAACAGCTGTGGCTGCAGGATCGGTAAATCCTTAGATTAATCAACTGAATCTCTTCCTGTTTACTCAATCCCTGATTGATTTTGCAGACACAGGATCGGCAACTCCTTAGATTAATCAACATGGGTGTATGTGTAGCTTCAACTCTGCTCTATTCTTTCTTGTGAGATCATGGAAATGCCAGTTCTTCCGAATGAACGAATGAAGTGCTTCGATGCAAATTTTATAGAAGGCCGTTGGCAAAGGCAGGGGGCACTTGATGCCAGCGAGTTTACCTCAGGGCCAGACAGACGAGGCAGTGGCCCGTGGTCGACACCGTCCTCTGCCGCGGCGTTACACAGTTCAGTCCTTGGGGACAAGCATTCTTCTGAATCCACCAGTTCCACCGGTGTCAACTGAACATGTTTCAATAAGTACATTTAAAATACCCAGTGCATTTAGAATCAAAGATCAACCACAATGATGAAACATTCTGTGGCACCATTACACAGTTCGGGCCTCAGGGATGAGCATTCTTTTCTTCTGAACCCACCAGTTCCAGCGGTGTGAACTGAACATGCGTCCAGTCGACATCCAAGCATCATTTAAAACCATAACAACTGCAAACAATCACAGTACCACCACCCTTCTAGAAAAACATAAAAAGAAAAACATCAGTTTTAGAAAAACATAAAAAGAAAAACATCAGTTTTCACCCCATTTTGCCCCCCATGAGTTCTTTATGATCCAGTAGTCTACACGTCTCTTGGGGTCATGCTCATCGGTGGTGCCGTAGCCCACCACTGTCATTTCATGGGTCAGATTCGTCCCACACGGCCCCACAAATACGCCTCCCCCATATCGCCGGAAGCCATTCGGGTCGACTACCACAACGACCGGTTGGGACGCCACCGCGTGCATCAAGGCCAGTTCATCATTTGGCGGCACCCGTCTGAAGCCGTCGATGGTGATGATGGGATTCTTTTTTGGCACTAAGCAACGACCCTGCTCAAAGGCAACATACGGGTAGTTAGCATCACTGGTGATGCCGCCGTTTTCCATTATGTACTTGAAGGCCAATTGCGCGTTGCCGCCACGGCAGCCGAAATTTTTCTTGTCGCAGTCTACGAGTTGTTGCGCGGACAATGGAATCAGCTTCCTTGTCCTAATGGAGTTGATGCCCTCCACGGCCGCCGTCGCCGCAAAGGCCCAACAGGCCCGACAACCATTTTGCCGCTTCACGCTTGTCACCGCTGATGGGCGTTGATCATACCCCATCATGCGCCAGTCCACATACATTGGGAGGTCGTCGCGTGCAACAACAACGCCATGTGTGAACTTGCCTTGGTGCCGGTTCCCGCCATCTGATGTTAGGTTAGAGCAGTGACCGTACATGTGGTCAACCTCTTCATCGGTCATGTCACCGAAGAGGTTTAGGCTCAGCTTGTAGGGTGCGTCACCTTGGTTGAATTCATGGATCCTGCGAGCATTTTCTTTGAACACGTTAAAGTGCCGAGCCTTGTCACCGAGCTCACAACCCACATTGAGATGCTCACACCAACGCTCATATAATGCCCGCATGGACTCCTCTGACCCCAGGTCCCTATCTGTGATGTCTATTGAGCTCATTGCCGGCATAGCAGCAACAAGCACGATGGCCATAAGTATCCATATCGTTGCAATTGCTCTTGCCATTGTAAATTCTAAGTGGTTGCTTCGAGTGTCCTAGCTATCTATGGGCGTAGCTTGGAGTGTCCTACGTAGCTTTGGTCCTCCTTTATATATAGTAGAAATCCTTGTAGTGCACATGTAGCTTCTGCGTATACCCTGAATTAACTAGGAAATGCTGAAATTGTTTCCTAATTTATTTGCATGCATGACTTTCCATGTATGCTAAGTGGTTGCTTTCCATGCATGACTTTCTGCGTATACCTTGTAGTGCACATGTAGACTAATTTACCCTGAATCAAACGAGTCTTAACTTTTTTCCAATTCATACTTCTCCTTTTAACTCTTTCCTTCCGTCATACCTTTACACACAGAAGTTGTGGAGCATGTATTCAAAATTATCCAAATGAAATCATACAGACCTAACTTGCCACCTTTATATTTGGAAAGGTGTTCAATCACAGGTATCCACTCATGACTAAGAAATACAAAGATTCCTTCTAGTCAATGAATTTATTAAATTTTCATAATGCTAAAAAAAAACTTCCTATTTTAACTTCCACCCTACCATTCATGGCACTAGATATGGATGGCACACACTTAATTTTAAGAAGATTTTACTCTTTCCATATTAGCCATGCCATGCAAAATTGTTTAGAAGGTATTGCATTTCCATGCGTTAACTATTTTTGGAAAGTTGTCAATTGACCTACGATCAGTATGTACCAAAACCAACCATATGGAAAGTAATTTCCTTGCCAATGAAGGTATAAATGCAAAATATAGACTCATTTGTCAATTGATCAAACTCAATAACGGATTTGATGACTCATTCCATCTCTTCCTCCGTAAACGGTGCTTTTAGATGTGATACATCCGCTATCACCCTGTGCACTCACAAGACATCATCATTCACCCTATGGATGTCAGCCGCTTGTGGACGCTAGTTCAATTGGTACCGGCGTCGAGAAAGCTTGCCTGTTGCGGTGGACGTCATGATTTGGCGTGGCGGCGCCGCTGGTTGAGGTCAAGGTCTGGTAGTGATGGGAGGGCAATAACCATGGCAACAAGAGACCCCTGTGTGACGCCCGTGTGCATCAAGAGGAGATAGCTTTGCATAGGCACGCGCCTGCTGAGCCGGTTCACTCTGCCTGCAAGCCATTTTTTTTTTTTGGCTCTTCGTTTCTAGTTGGTTTTACTGTAGCGTCAGGTTTTATTCTTGCAGTCCATACTATAGCATCCAGTTTACTATATCAGACAGGGTTTTGGGTCGGCTTTTACTTTGAACATTTTGAAAAATACTAATTAAACATTTTGTAATATCCTTTGAACATTGTGTAGTATATGGTGAACATTTTCTTAAAATACAATGAACATTTCAATAATACACGAGAATTTATTTTGTATTATATGTTGAACTTTTTGGAAAAACATGAATATATACGTTGGAAAATTTTCGAATACACATTGCACATTTTGTATTATACGTTTCGCAATTTTTGAATACACATTGAACATTGGTGTAATAAACACTGAACCATTTCAAAAACACTGCGAGCATCTGTATATTCGATGAATAATTTCTAATATATGATGAACATTTTTATAACGGATGATTTTTGTAGGATACCATGAATATTTTCTTAATATATGATGAACATTTTTGTAAGATGCAGTGAATTTGTATAATACATGATAAAAGAAATAAAAGGAAAAAAGGAAAATGAAAAATAAAAGAAATAGAAACAGGAACATAAAAAAGGAAAAAGGAAAGAAAAAAAGAAACAGAAAAACAAAGAGACAAAAAAGTGACCATGGGCCGGCCCAAACTTGGGCGATGGAAGGCTGTGCTTTAGCGAAGCGACGCCATTGTTACGCTCGCGAGCGTCAAATAGGAATCGCCGTGCAATAGAAGAGGGGAGGGGAGGAGGCCCTAGGCGAGATAGAGCGGAGAAGGGAGAACTTCTAGCATACTGGGTTCGTGTATGTATAAGGGCCCATTACTGCAGGCCAACCCAATCAACCATCGGCTTACAATTCAGCTACGTGAGTAGCAGTTCTTTTGGACAACTGACCCAGTTTATAGATACTATTGTAATATTAAATAGATGGAACGGCCAGGATGATCGGATCACGAAATCAGGCAGCCAGGAGCGCATAGGACGTGAGAGGGTTGGCAAATTTTGAAGGCAAACAATGACGTTGTTGCTGCAGCCTCTTTTACCTCCCTCGCAACTCTCAACTAGCTTGGACTCATCGACATATGTCACGATCTGATAGTTGTCTGTTGTGTGGAGCGACAGACTCATGGCGTCATTCCCTACTCGAGTGCACGACGTCGAGGTGTGTCTGGGCTTTGGTTTATCAATTGCCAATTCGAATGAACCCCCATCATTAATTAGTTGGCTCCATTTATCAATTTTGCGTTCCGATTTGTAATCACAGCTAAACCTTGAAGGCAAAATCATATTTTGAACTAAAAATGAAAGTCATACTTTAAACTGGAAAGTCGTGAAGTCGTTGGAGGTCCTGCCTCGGTGGCTTGGTCTGCCCGCACTGGTAGAAAAAGGGCCTATAGTCCCGGTTCGTAAGGGCCTTTAGTCCCGGTTCCGGAACCGGGACTAAAGTGTCGGTACTAATACCTCCCCCCTTTAGTCCCGGTTCAATCCAGAACCGGGACTAAAGGCCCTCCACGTGGGCAGTGCACAGAGCCCAGTCAGGAGACCCTTTGGTCCCGGTTGGTGGCACCAACCGGGACCAATAGGCATCCACGCGTCAGCACTTCTGTGGCTGGAGTTTTTGTTTTTTTTGAAAGGGGGGGGGGGGTTGGGGCTTTGGCGGGGTTAATTTAGGTGTTTCATATATTGTGTTAGCTAGTTATAATTAATAGAGAGAAGTGTCCTCTCTTATGTCCGTGCTTGGTCGACGCTACGTACTATACATACGTATATAGAGAGGACTAGACACGCTAGCAAGCTAGTAAGCAAACGAAGGAAACAGAAGATCGTCATGAACATATATGCATATATACAGAGAGAAGTGATATCGACCACCTCTCCTTCTCCGAGAGATTGGTCGAACAACAAGTTCTCGTATATCTATCTGACACTACCGGCTACATATATACAATAATTATCTCTTACAAATATAATCATACGGACTGAGGGTCCACATAGAATTCTCCATCTTCAGGGATCACGTGGTCAAGAAAGAATGCCGCCAATTCCTCTTGAATTGCTCGCATGCGATCTGGTGCTAGGAGTTCATCCCGCTTCCGAAACATCTAATTTGAAGAAGGGGGTCAATACATACATATATATATATATAAATGAATGAAACTCAACACAAATGATGGTAATAAAATAAAATTGTGAATGTTGTTATTTACGTACTTCATATTGTTCGTTAGAGTACCCGCCCCGCTCACAGGTCGTGTGGCGGATGGACTCGCAGATGTAGTATCCACAGAAATCATTCCCTTGTTCCTGCCACAACCACTTTACAAGAAATAGAGGTCAATCAAACTGATAGGCAAGAATGCTAAATGGTATTGATGAAACTAGCGCTTGAATCACTAGGAGATGCGCGGAACATGCTACTATAGTACTTACTTTCGGGTGTCTAAATTCCAGCTCCTTCGGCAGTCCCGGAACTGTTTTGATAAATTTTCTCCAAACCCTGCCGGACAAAGAAAACAATTACTTGATACCAGGAAATGAACAAAGTTGCTGATATGGTGGATAATGATCGATTTAACTTACTTCTTGAGGATTTCAGTCATGTCCGCATACTCCTTGGGATCTTTTTGTTTAGAGTCCAAGACGGTTACTACTCCCTGCTCAAGCTTAATCTCTAGGAGAATATAGTGGTAACTGCACACACATGCATAACTCATCAATTACATTACTATAACCTTGACTAATATATAAGGGAAACCGAATACGCACAAGACAGTAACACTCACCTGAAGTTGTAAGGAAAGAGTATTATATCTTTGTTTTGATTTATTACGAACGATCGTAGCAAGCTGGCCTCGGTAGCTGCAGCATGAAGTTTAACCTGAGTTGCATCTATGAGATATGTGTTAATGAACCCAATATCACCGACTTGTCTTTTCTTCAATTCGACGATCTTCAATCTGCATAATATAGTGAGGATGATTATAAATACATGCAATAAAAGAGCTAAGCTATATAGAGAAACTTAATGACAGAAGTAGTACTACTTACAAACAGTAGCAGGCGACCGTTGTTTTATCGAGGGCCAATTGATTGAAAAACTGATAGAACTCCTCAAATGGAACAGGCAACAGATCAATTCCAACGAGGTCATGCTCCGGTTTAACTCTCGCATACAAAGTACTCCTCCCCCCAGAGTCTCTGCAGATTTTCAAGTACCAATCATGCAATCTTCGCATCATCGTTGATAGAGATCTTTCATCTTTGACGAGAGGCTTCCCGTACTCGTATCTTTGTATCTGCACGTCCATGGGTTCATAATGTACTTCGTCGGGCAGGTAATCTGCAAGATTGCTATAACCGGGCACCATCCTCGGATCATTATTGATGTTGTGGCTAGGCACCTTGAGCGGGGGGCACGATTGCTTCGCTTGTTCGCCGAGCTGGGCAATTTGTTTCCCAGCTCGTCGTTCTTTCAGCCTTTGATCACTGACAGTACTTCCCGACCGCTCCGCTTTGGCAAATTCTTTTCCAATAATGCGGTCATAGTTTCCTTTCGGCGGATCAGACTTCGGTGGTTTTGTCAGGGCAGCCAGAGTGCGCTTCACTTTCACCCGATCTACCTTCTCCGGAGGTGGATGTTTCTTTGCTTTCACCCCTTCAAAGAATTTCTTCACTTCTTCTCGCACGATCTCGGCGTTCTCCTCCTGGGTCCTCTCGTATGGTAACTTCTCTGGAGTCTTCAGAGAAGGACCGAATCTGTATGTCCTCCCGCCTCTGGTTGTACTGCTAGACGCCGACCGAGCAGACGTAGCGGTTGTCTTCTTTACTCGCTTAAGCGGCGGAGGAGAAGGACTACGACTCGCCGGAGCAGCTGGAGCGGCGGCAGGTCTCTTCCGCCCTTGCTGACGAGGCGGAGAAGGAGGAGGCTGGCTGCTCAGGCGCGTCGGCGCAGGCGGAGAAGGAGGCGGAGTGCCGCCACGCGCCAGAGAAGGAGCCGGTGAGGGCCCTGATCGTCACTCGCCGAAGGAGGAGGCGGTGGAGGCGGAGTGCCCTGACTCGCCGGAGGAGGAGGAGGAGGCGGAGGCGTCCAGTTCGGAAGGTTGATGAGCTCCTTCCGCCATAGGCATGGAGTCTTCAAAGCAGACCCCAGCCGAGTCTCCCCTTCACCGGTAGGGTGGTCAAGCTGGAGGTCCTCAAATCCCTCCGTTATCTCATCCACCATCACCCTAGCATATCATTCTGGAATCGGCCGGTAGTGAAAAGTTGCGCCGGGTTCAGTAGGATAAACAGAGCCAACAGCCGCCTTGACCTTCAAATTCATCCATTGCGTCATAAGGTGGCAATTTTGAGATTCCGTGATAGCATCCACGGGATAGCTGGCAGGAGCCGTCAAGGCATGCTCTGGCTGAAGCAGCTCGGTGGAAGCCACGCTGCTTCTGCGCTGAGATGGCGGGGTAGCTTCGGGGGAGGCTTCGGCAGTATGTTTGCTGCGATTTGCTTCTCGTTCCTCTATCGCGTCCACCCTTGCTTGCAGCGCCTGCATTTGGGTCTGCTGCACTTTTTTCCTCCTTTCATGGGATTTGTAACCGCCTACGTCCGGAAACCCAACCTTCCACGGAACGGAGCCTGGCGTGCCTCGTGTCCGTCCAGGGTGCTCAGGATTCCCGAGGGCCATTGTGAGCTCGTCGTTCTCTCTGCCTGGAAAGAACGTCCCTTCATGCGCTGCTTCGATATACTGCTTAAGCTTACTGACTGGTATGTCCATTTGATCGTTCGTCCAAATGCACTTCCCTGTTTCAGGGTCCAGGGTTCCGCTAGCCCCGAAGAACCAAGTCCGGCAACGGTCTGGCCAGTTATTTGTCTCTGGTTCGATCCCTTTATGAACCAGATCATTCTCAGTCTTGGACCACTTAGGCCGGGCTACGAGGTAGCCACCTGACCCCGTGCGATGGTGAAGCTTCTTCTTCGCAGCATTTTGCTTGTTTGTCGCCGACATCTTCTTACTCTTTTCTGATGTCTTGTGGGCCACAAATGCGGGCCAGTGATCTCTGATCTTCTCATATCTGCCCTTGAATTCTGGTGTCTCATTATTTTTGACAAACTTATTCAGCTCTTTCTTCCACCTCCTGAATAGTTCTACCATCCTCTTCAGAGCAAAAGACTTGATTAATTTCTCTTTAACTGGGTTCTCTGGATTATCCTCAGGCGGTAGGGTGAAATTTGACTTCAGCTCAGTCCAAAGATCATTTTTCTGCATATCATTGACATAAGACACCTCAGGGTCTTCTGTAGCCGGCTTAAACCATTGCTGGATGCTTATCGGGATCTTGTCCCTAACCAGAACCCCGCACTGAGCAACAAATGCGCTCTTTGTCCGGAGGGGTTCAATAGGTTGGCCGTCGGGCGCGATTGCTATGATCTCAAACTTTTCATCCGAGCTCAACTTTTTCTTCGGGCCTCGTCTCTTTACCGAAGTTGTGCTCGATTCGGAGGGCTATAGAAAAGAACAAAGACTTAATTAATATGTGTACATACCAAAACAATGAATGCATCAATCAGCTAGTCAGCATAGGCTTAACTAATATATATACCTGGCCGGACTCGGTTCGGTCACCGGAACCGTCATCACGGTCTCCTTCTTGCACCGGCATTGGGTCACCGGAGCCGTCCTCATGTTCTTCTTCTTGCACCGGCATTAGGTCACCGTAGCCAGCTTGTTCACCCTCTCCTTCCAGACCATCGGTTTCGTTGAGAAACAACGAGATGGCATCACTTCCTTCTGCGATTATGTCCCTCAACAACGCTTCTTTTGTTGCTTCGTCTAGGGCGATGTCCATAGTTTCTACAAATATTTACAACATGGCAATTATTATTCAAACATGACAGATGGATATATTAGTGCCAAACGTAGAACTAGCTACCTAATCATAGTAAGCTATCGGGAGGGGGTATATATCGACAACGACGACACTACATCATGTTCGAGAGGATCGCCGAGGGGTCGGGAGGTTGCCTAGTGTCAAAGGATTCAACAAAACCATGTCTTCATCATTAGGCGAAAGTAACATGTGCATGATGGTACGAAGCTCTTCAAAGTTGTTCTGGAACGGAGTCCCAGATAGGATAATTCGCTTTTTGGTACAAAGTTCAGGAAGAGCCTTCCGAATATCGCTATTTGGAAGGCCTTTGCTGAATTCGTACCAAAAAGCGGATTATTCTATCCGGGACTCCATTCCAGAATAACTTTGTAGAACTTCGTACCAACATGCCCTGGTTACTTCCGGCTAATGATGAAGGCATGGATTTCTTCAATACTTTGACACTAGGAAACCTCTCTCTACTTCCGGCTAATAAGAAGAAGAAGAAGAAAAGAAGAAAAAGAAGAGGAGAAGAAGAAAGGAATAGTGGAGAAGAAGAGAAAATAGAATATATTCTATTTTCTCTTCTTCTCCACTATTCCTTTCTTCTTCTCCTCTTCTTTTTCTTCTTTTTTCTTCTTCTTATTTATTTCTCCTCTTCTTTTCGGTAGAGGAAACCCTAAATAGCTAGCAAGTATCGTGGGTGTGAGATACATGTGGCCTTCGGTGTCGGACACTACATCCACGTCCCACAAGTGACGTGGGCGTCGAAGCCCGCGCCACTTGTGGGATGTGGGTGTAGTGTCCGACACCGACGGTACATGTATCTCACACCGACGATACTTTCTATTTAGGGTTTCTCCTCTACCGCTCCTCGACCTCTCGACGACCCTCGTTCCCGATAAAATAAAGAGGAAGAAGAAGAAGAAAAAAGAAGAAAAGAAAGAGTAGAGGAGAAGACTTCCTCTTCTTCCTCTCCTCTTCTTCTCCCTCTTCTTCCCCTTCTTTTTTCTTCTTCTTATTTATTTCTCCTCTTCTTCCTCTCCTCTTCTTCTTCTTATTTAGTTCTCTCGACTCCTCATCCCTCTCTCGACCCCTCGATGAGCCTCGTCCCTGATAACATATTTTTTCTCCCCTCGACACCTCTCGACCTCTCGTCCCACTCTCGACCCCTCATCATCATCTATCACCCCCCTCGTTTTCTTTAGCATATATCCATGAACAAAATAGAGGAGAAGATCGAAGAAAAAAAAGAAGCCTTCCTCTTCTTATTTTCCTTTTTCCACTCCTTCCTTTTCTTCTTCTTCTTCTTCTTCTTCCTTCTTCCTCTTTTCTTCCTTTTCCTTATTTTACTTTTTCCTCTACACTAACCTAAAATCGATATCTACTAATTAACAACCTAAATAAAAAAATGAATACATATATGAAAAAAAACATCATATAAAAAAACATTTTTGACATATTTAGCATATTCTGATCCATAGTTCAAAATTTTCAAATTTCATTCAAATGAAATTTGAATCGGATTCAAATAACTTGTTGAAAACCTATTCTAAACCTCTCCAAAAATTCTGAAATTTTGCCATTTCCTTTGTCTTGCATCAGTACCTCACCACAATTTTTTTTTAAAAATTCCAAAAATGCCCAAAGCCATCTAGCATTTCATAAAACACCTTCTATATGGACAAAAAATTCCTCCTGTTCCAAAAAATTCAGAAAAGTGGACAGCGCGTTGCTGCTGCTCCACTTCTCCTCTCCTCTACTTCTCCTCGGGCGCTCAGGGCCGACGGAGCAGGGGCGGAGCAAGGGCGCAGGGGCGGAGCCGGGGCACTCGGGCGGCGGCGACCATGGAGCAGGGGCGGAGCAAGGGCGCTTGGGCGCAAGAGTGGCACTCGAGAGGGGGTCTCACTTTGAGGGGGGCGGCGACGGCTGGAGCCGGCGACGAGGACGGCGGGCTCGGGGCGGCACGCGGTGACGGGGACGGTAGCCGGGGCGGCGGGCGTCGGGCAAGGGGCCGGCGCGGGCGACGGCGAGGGCGGGACGGGGCGGTGCGCGTCGGGACAGGGACGAGGGCGACGGCGACGGGGGCGGGCCGGGGCGGCGCGCGTCGCGGGCGACGACGACGATGGGCGCGGGCGACGGCGACGATGGGGGCGGGCGGCGTCGGGGGGCGGCAACTGCAAGATGAGAATGAAAAATTCCAAAGTGTGGCCTTATATAGAAGAGGCTTTAGTCTCGGTTCATGGCAGCAACCGGGACTAAAGGTGGGCATTAGTCCCGGTTGGTGCCACGAACCGAGACCAATGGCCTCTTTTCGGCAGCCCAAAGGGCGGGAAGCGAAGCCCATTGGTCCCGGTTGGTGGCACCAACCAGGACTAAAGGGGGGCAATGGTCACGGCTGGTGCCACCAACCGGGACCAATGCCACCTTTAGTCCCGGTTGGTGCCACCAACCGGGACCAATACCCTTGTGCTGCCCCGCGCCCATAAGTTTAGTCCCACATCGCTAGTTGACAGTGCCCAACACCAGTTTATAAGCTCTGCTGCCTCCTCCCTCTCGAACTCCTCTGAACTGCAGGCCTATGGGCCTAATTTGACACTGCTTTGCCTGTGGGCCTATTGGGCCTTCTGCGGGCCTGAATCCTGGCCCATGTAGGGTTTCTAGTCGTATTTAGGCCGTGGAGGCCCAGTAGGTGGCATTTTTTTTGGTTTTTTCTTTTTTATTTCTACATTTTTTTGGTTTTTTATTTTTTTATTTCTACTTAAAACTAAATACTTACAGTTTTTTAGTGATTTCTTTTTGCTTTTAGGTCACAAAAATTATAAACTTTCTGTTAGTGCCATTATTTTTAAATTTTAAATAGTTTAAATTTGAATTTTTAAAAATTTGTGTGAATCACTAGTTTATGAATAACTTTACTATAAAATTAGAATTTTTTTCTTCTTTGCTATTTATTTTTTATTTATACTTACAATTAAATACTTATAGTTTGATTTTAGGTCACACAAATTATATTCTTTTTGCTATTGAAGAATATTATAGTTTTATTTTAGTTGATCATAACATAATATTTTAATTGATTGTTTTTATTTTCATAAAAGTTTTGTAGTTCATTCTGTTTGCTATTAATTCATTCTTTGAGCTAAATGACTCAGAAATTGGAAAGCATTTCAAAATGAACTCTGAAAAGGTTGAAAGTTGGCATGGTCTCATCATTTCACCCACATAGCATGTTCCAAAAAGTAGAGAGGGTTACGACAAAAACTTGATGCACTTCGTGTATAAAATGGACAATCACTTTCGAAGTATCAAAGTTTCGAACCATAAGACATGAAAGCATTTCAAATGAACTCTGAAAAAGTTGAAAGTTGGGATGGTATCATAATTTCACCCACATAGCATTTGCTTATTGCGGGAGAAAGTCTTCACTTTTTCTTCGCTTGTGTCATTTGCTTATTGCGCCGTAACCATGGATAATCTTCATTGTTTATCAGGATGCTTGGGTCAGCCTTGACATTGAAGGGAGGAATTTCATGAAACTTTTCATAATCTTCAGACATGTCTGTCTTGCCATCCACTCCCAGGATGTCCCTTTTTCCTGAAAGAACTATGTGGCGCTTTGGCTCATCGTATGATGTATTCGCTTCCTTATCTTTTCTTTTTCTCGGTTTGGTAGACATGTCCTTCACATAGATAACCTGTGCCACATCATTGGCTAGGACGAACGGTTCGTCAGTGTACCGAAGATTTTTCAGATCCAGTGTTGTCATTCCGTACTGTGGGTCTACCTGTACCCCGCCGCCTAACAGATTGACCCATTTGCACTTAAACAAAGGGACCTTAAAATCAGGTCCGTAGTCAAGTTCCCATATGTCCACTATGTAACCATAATATGTGTCCTTTCCGCTCTCGGTTGCTGCATCAAAGCGAACACCGCTGTTTTGGTTGGTGCTCTTTTGATCTTGGGCGATCGTGTAAAATGTATTCCCATTTATCTCGTATCCTTTGTAAGTCAATACAGTCAAAGATGGTCCCCTGGACAACAAGTACAACTCATCACAAACAGTGTTGTCACCTCTGAGACGTGTTTCCAACCAACTGCTGAAAGTCCTGATGTGTTCACATGTAATCCAGTCGTCGCACTGCTCCGGGTGTTTGGAGCGCAGACTGTTCTTGTGTTCATCGACATACGGGGTCACCAAGGTAGAGTTCTGTAGAACTGTGTAGTGTGCTTGAGACCAAGAATATCCGTCCCTGCATATTATTGAGTCTCTTCCAAGAGTGCATTTTCCAGTCAGTCTCCCCTCATACCGCGATTTAGGGAGACCTATCTTGTTAAGGCCAGGAATGAAGTCAACACAAAACCCGATAAAATCCTCTGTTTGATGGCCCATGGAGATGCTTCCTTCTGGCCTAGCGCGGTTACGGACATATTTCTTTAGGACTCCCATGAACCTCTCAAAGGGGAACATATTGTGTAGAAATACGGGCCCCAGGATGACAATCTCGTCGACTAGATGAACTAGGACGTGCGTCATGATATTGAAGAAGGATGGTGGGAACACCAGCTCGAAACTGACAAGACATTGCGCCACATCACTCCTTAGCCTTGGTACGATTTCTGGATCGATCACCTTCTGAGAGATTGCATTGAGGAATGCACATAGCTTCACAATGGCTAATCGGATGTTTTCCGGTAGAAGCCCCCTCAATGCAACCGGAAGCAGTTGCGTCATAATCACGTGGCAGTCATGAGACTTTAGGTTCTGAAACTTTTTCTCTGGCATATTTATTATTCCCTTTATATTCGACGAGAAGCCAGTCGTGACCTTCATACTGAGCAGGCATTCAAAGAAGATTTCTTTCTCTTCTTTTGTAAGAGCGTAGCTGGCAGGACCTTTATACTGCTTCGGAGGCATGCCGTCTTTTTCGTGCAAATGTTGCAGGTCCTCTCGTGCCTCAGGTGTATCTTTTGTCTTCCCATACACGCCCAAGAAGCCTAGCAGTTTCACGCAAAGGTTCTTCGTCACGTGCATCACGTCGATTGAGGAGCGGACCTCTAGGTCTTTCCAGTAGGGTAGGTCCCAAAATATAGATTTCTTCTTCCACATGGGTGCGTGTCCCTCAGCGTCATTCGGAACAGCTAGTCCACCGGGACCCTTTCCAAAGATTACGTAGTGTAAATCATTGACCATAGCAAGCACGTGATCACCGGTGCGCATGGCGGGCTTCTTCCGGTGATCTGCCTCGCCTTTGAAATGCTTGCCTTTCTTCCGACATTTATGGTTGGTTGGAAGAAATCGACGATGGCCCAGGTACACATTCTTCCTGCATTTGTCCAGGTATATACTTTCAGTGTCATCTAAACAGTGCGTGCATGCGTGGTATCCTTTGTTTGTCTGTCCTGAAAGGTTACTGAGAGCGGGCCAATCGTTGATGGTCACGAACAGCAACGCCTTAAGGTTAAATTCCTCCTGTCTGTGCTCATCCCACGTACGTACACCGTTTCCATTCCACAGTTGTAAAAGTTCTTCAACTAATGGCCTTAGGTACACATCAATTTCGTTGCCGGGTTGCTTAGGGCCTTGGATGAGAACTGGCATCATAATGAACTTCCGCTTCATGCACATCCAAGGAGGAAGGTTATACATACATAGAGTCACGGGCCAGGTGCTGTGATTGCTGCTCTGCTCCCCGAAAGGATTAATGCCATCCGTGCTTAAAGCAAACCATACATTCCTTGGGTCCTTTGCAAACTCATCCCAGTACTTTCTCTCGATTTTTCTCCACTGCGACCCGTCAGCGGGTGCTCTCAACTTCCCATCTTTTTTTCGGTTCTCACTGTGCCATCGCATCAACTTGGCATGCTCTTCGTTTCTGAACAGACGTTTCAACCGTCGTATTATAGGAGCATACCACATCACCTTCGCAGGAACCCTCTTCCTGAGGGGCTCGCCGTCAACGTCACCAGGGTCATCTCGTCTGATCTTATACCGCAACGCACCGCATACCGGACATGCGTTCAGATCCTTGTATGCACCGCGGTAGAGGATGCAGTCATTAGGGCATGCATGTATCTTCTCCACCTCCAATCCTAGAGGGCATACGACCTTCTTTGCTGCGTATGTACTGTCGGGCAATTCGTTATCCTTTGGAAGCTTCTTCTTCAATATTTTCAGTAACTTCTCAAATCCTTTGTCAGCCACAGCATTCTCTGCCTTCCACTGCAACAATTCCAGTACGGTACCGAGCTTTGTGTTGCCATCTTTGCAATTGGGGTATAACCCTTTTTTGTGATCCTCTAACATGCGATCGAACTTCAGCTTCTCCTTTTGACTAATGCATTGCATCCTTGCATCGACAATGACCCGGCGGAGATCATCATCATCGGGCACATCGTCTGGTTCCTCTTGATCTTCAGCAGCTTCACCCGTGGCAGCATCATTGGGCACATCGTCTGGTTCCTCTTGATCTTCACCAGCTCCCCCCGTTGCAACATCACCGTATTCAGGGGGCACATAGTTGTCATCGTACTCTTCTTCTTCGCCGTCTTCCATCATAACCCCTATTTCTCCGTGCCTCGTCCAAACATTATAGTGTGGCATGAAACCCTTGTAAAGCAGGTGGGAGTGAAGGATTTTCCGGTTAGAGTAAGACCTCTTATTCCCACATTCAGTGCATGGACAACACATAAAACCATTCTGCTTGTTTGCCTCAGCCGCATCGAGAAACTCATGCACGCCCTTAATGTACTCGCGGGTGTGTCTGTCACCGTACATCCATTGCCGGTTCATCTGTGCGTGCATTATATAAAATTAAGTGTCCAAATTAATAGAAGTGTACAAATCTCGAGGAAAATGGAGTTTGAAGGTCGAGCTTCGAGAGGAGAAAGCTTAAGTAGTGTGGCTCGGGCATTCCATCGAACACCTCATGTGCATAGGAGGTGAGCTAGAGCACCACAAAGCCCTCTCCCCCTCGGCCAGAAAAAACAGAGCACTGTGCTCTGCTCTTGCGCGAGGGGGTATATATAGGCACCTCATTGGTCCCGGTTGGTGGCATGAACCGGGACTAAAGGGGAGCCTTTGGTCCCGGTTCAAGCCACCAACCGGGACCAATGGTGGTGGGTCAGGAGCGAGGCCCATTGGTCCCGGTTCGTCCCACCAACCGGGACCAAAAGGTCCAAACGAACCGGGACCAATGGCCCACGTGGCCCGGCTGGCCCCCTGGGCTCACGAACCGGGACCAATGCCCACATTGGTCCCGGTTCTAGACTGAACCGGGACTAATAGGCTGAGCCGGCCTGGACCATAGCCCTGTTTTCTACTAGTGTCGGTGCGCTTGTTACTAGCTCCCACCTCGCTAGCACACTCCTCCGCCCTATGCCTACCTGGTGTCATGCGTCACCAGCTTATGCCTTGTTCGACGCTAGGGTTCTCCATCGCAACATGGTCGGTTGGAGAATTTGAGTCATCAAGTCCATCCTCTAGGATACAAGAAACTTGTTTTAAGGATACAAGGCGATATTTCTTGGGGAAAGCATACACCTAGAAAGTAGGAAAGAACAACGAAGCTAGCTATTAGATCGCATAGTGGTACATTTTGGGCTTAGGCATTGGACGTGCGCTATGGCCTGCCAATTGTTTTTTTTTTTTGCTGATATAGTGAAGTACTCGGCTGATGTACCACACTTTTCACCCTCTGAATACGCCACTGCTTGATAACGGCGAATTCATTGGGCTGGGCATAGGCGGTGGCCTGTTCCTCCTCGCCATCCTTGCAGGCACCGTCTGGTGCGGTGCGTCCACCAGGACAAAGCAAAGGCAGCAGCCGATGCAGCTCCGGTCGACGTGGCCCCGGTTCGCCTTCATTCCGGGCGCCGAGGCCGGCGATGGGAGCCTCGATAACAGTGGCGTAGCCAGAATGTTCGGTCAGAGTGGTCCAGTTGATATAAAATTATATTAGCATCACAAATTCCAAAAATTCGCTTCTGAGCCCAAGCTCAGATGCTCCCGCTGCCCCAGCCGTCGCTATCTCTCGAGATTGCTGCCGTGTACCGTATATATCTATCGTATATGTGGTGTATTCGGATAGAAACTTAAACGGACCCATCACATTTATTGCTGTTCATTGAGAGGACCGTTACCTCGGTCCATAAACTCCTCCAACGGCCCCACAATTTTTCCTGGGCCTTGCTGAACCACCACTCACGCGGTCACGCCGGATATAACCAGCTATGCTGCATGTGTTTCTGTTCGTGGCACGTTGCACACCCCAGGGAGTTCCACTCGGCTTGGCGCTCCATCTCTTGCCACCCTGCATGTTCTTCCAATGAAGAAATCAACAGAGAAGCCACTCGCTGGTGTTGCCTGCAGTGCTACACATCCACGGCGTGGTTCTTCACAGGAAGGTCGACGAGCTTGTGTTCCTGTAAACTTGGAGAGGGTCTAGGCGACGCGCCGGGAGAGATGAGGAAGGAGAAGGATATGTTCATGACGACACGGATGGTGGGCTTTAGGCGCTGCAGTGGCTGTCCAGCTCCGAGCTTCAGTTAGCCCACGTCGGCCCAATGACTAGCGGGTTGCTTTCTGAAGTAGTAGCTGATACAGACCGATTACAGGGAGCGGCGCTCGAATGGGGAAGAACAGGAAGAACTAGGGTTCGGGAAAAGGAGGGTAGCAGCCGCCGATCCGTTCTGTGATCCACTGGATGACGATGCCGTCTCGCTCGCCTCCTTTAGTAGTCGCGTGGGGCGACTTCAGTTAGCATCCGCAAGCCTCCGCTCGCCTTCTTTGTCAGGACCGTTGACATCCCCCTTTCCTTGAGACGAGGCTTGACCCCAAGCCTCCGCAAGCGGGAACCGCTCCTGAAGACTGGCTTTGTCCTCCCAAGTGTCCCCTAGCGTTTCGGAATTGGACCAACGGACTTTAACTTGTTCTCGCATCTTGCCCTTCGATATCCTCCATCTTGACTGAAGGATAGACACAGGTACTGCAAGTTCATCAGTGCAATGTGGAAGTTGAGGTTCGACAGACATACCGGAGTTCAGCACACGGCGCAGCAGCGAGACATGAAACACCGGATGAATTGTTGCAGTTTGTAAGCCACTTCATTGATCTTGGCCACTATCGGGAATGGCCCGTAGTATTTGTATGCCAACTTGTGATTTGCTCTTGGTGCCACCGAGGTTTGGATGTAAGGTTGCAGTTTCAGGAACACTTGGTCCCCCACCTCAAATGACCGAAATGATCGACTCTTGTCAGCTTGGCTCTTCATGAGCTGTCTTGCTCTGTTCAAGTGCTGTTGTGACAGTTCTTGGACAGTATCCCGCTCCTCGATCCATGATTTGAGAGCTGGTACCGAACAGATGTTCTCAGCTGTGATCCCCCAGTGCCTAGGTTCATATCTGAACATAGCTTTGAAGGGAGTCATTCCTATAGCCGAATGATGAGAATTGTTATACCAGAATTGAGCGAAGGGAATCCAGAAACTCCATTGCCTTGGGCAAGCTTGCGTGAAGCAGCGCAAGAATGTCTCCACACACTGGTTGACCCGCTCGGTCTGGCCATCCGTTTGAGGATGATTGTCCGTGCTGAGCCTGAGTTGCGTGCCTGCAGCCTTGAACATTTCTTGCCAAAAATGGCTAGTGAACACCGGGTCCCGATCGGACACAATAGCTCCTGGGAGGCCATGGATTTTGTATACTTGTTGGATGAACAATTGAGCCACTGATGCCGCTGTGTACGGGTGAGCCAGAGGCAGAAAGTAACTGAATTTCGTTCTTTTGTCAACTATCACCAGCAAGCAATTGAAACGGCTAGACTGAGGGAGGCCTTCCACAAAATCCATGGAAATCATGTCCCATGGTTTGGAAGGAATGGGTAGAGGCAGCAGGAGACCTGGCGAAGCCGCCCTATCCGGTTTGGCTTGTTGACAGATCGCACAACACTGCACGTAGTGCCTGACTTGCGCCTTCATTTTGGGCCACGCGAAAAGGCGCCTGATGTGACTGTAAGTCACCGGGAAGCCCGAGTGACCAGCCATTGGACTGTCATGAAAAGCTCGGATGATGCGTTGTTGTATGTGAGTTCCTCCTCCCAGCTAGATCCTCCCTCTGAACCTGAGAATGCCTTGTTGCAGCTGAAACCTGCCTTTGGGATCATCACACACTGCTAACTGCTCCAAAAGCTTCTGGGCGTGAGGGTTGCTGTTGTAGCTGCTGAGCACATCTTCCAGCCAGCTGGGTTGACATGACGTAACCAACGCAAGTGCCTCTGCTGGATCCACCCGCGATAATGCATCTGCGCTAGTGCTGCTAGTCCCTTTTTTGTACTTGATGCAATATCTGAGTCCCAGAAGCTTCGTAAACGCCTTCTGCTGCCACGGCGTATTCAGCCTTTGCTCTTCCAGATGGGTGAGGCTTTTCTGATCCGTATAGATGACGAATTCTGTGTGTTGAAGATAAGGTCGCCACTGTTCCACTACTACAATGATGGCCAGGTATTCTTTTTCGTACGTCGATAGGCCTTGGTACCTTGGGCTCAGAGCCTTGCTCATGAAAGCTATGGGATGCACTTGTTGCTGAAGGATTGCCCCAATGCCACGATCGCACGCGTCTGTCTCTATGGTGAACGGCTGCTCAAAATTGGGCAGAGCTAATACTGGGGCTGAGATGAGCTGCTTCTTCAACACTTGGAATGTCGTTTCTGTGATGGAAGTCCAGAGGAAAGGAACCCCTTTCTTCAACAAATTGAACAGTGGCCTTGCAATCACTCCAAAATTTCAGACAAAACGACGATAGTATCCTGCGAGGCCCAAGAAACTGCGGACGCCATTGACATCTTGCGGAGGGGCCCAGTTTGCCACTGCTGCTATCTTGGTTGGATCCGTGGCTACCCCACGCGCGCTGATCACATGCCCAAGATAGGAAACTTTGCTCTGTCCAAAAGCACACTTGCTGAACTTCACTTTCCATTGATCCTTGCGCAGCAACTCCAGCACCTGTCTCACATGGCACTTGTGCTCTTCCAATGATGCACTAAAGATCAAGATGTCATCGAAGAAACAAAGCACACAGACTCTTATAACCGGCTTGAGAGTTGTGGTCAATCCTTCAATGAAGGTAGGTGGGGCCCCTACTAGTCCAAAAGATAACACCTTGAACTCAAAATGCCTCTGGTGCGTAGAGAAAGATGTCTTGTACTCCTCCCCCGGTGCGAGTCTGATCTGATGGTACCCTGCGTGCAAATCCAACTTGGAAAACCAGGCTGCTCTGTGTAACTCGTCCAACAGTTCCTCGTTCACTGGGACAGGGAACTTGCCTACCACAGTGATGGCGTTCAGTTGCCTGTAGTTGATGCATAGGTGCCATGTCCCGTCTTTCTTCTTGACCAAAATGACAGGGGAGGAAAAAGGGCTGCTGCTGCGTTGAATAACACCAGATTTCAGTAAGGCTTCGACTTGAGCTTCTATTTCTGTCTTATGTTCTGGCTTGTAACGATACTGCCTGACATTGACTGGCCTTGCTTCTGGGATCAGGGGAATACGATGATCGCACGCCCTTCTTGGTGGGAGTCCCACTGGTTCTTCGAACACGTCAGGGAACTGGTTGACAATTTCCTGAATGCAATCTGGAGTTGGCTCTAGATCGTCTTGCAGAGGGGCGACCACACAAAGGTGTATGACATGAGTGATCGACCCTTTGTTGCATAGGTTCTGTAGCTGCAGGCTGTTAATGGATTGGCAAGTTGTGGAAGTTGCGTCGTGCCCCACGAGACATAGCAGACCTGCTGGATTTGGGATCTCAATGACACATGCGCGCTAGTCCACCTGCATCGGGCTGTGCTCTTCTAACCAATCCATGCCCAAAATGACGTCATATGTGCCCAGAGCCAGAACCTTCAGGTCCGTGTAGAACTCATGACCCTGAGCATACCAAACACATTGCGGAGCGATTTCCTTGCAAAGCAATTCCCCTCCGTCTGCCACGCGCACCCGGCTGGGCTTGGCCATTGGCTGAGTCCCTGAAAGCTTACTTCCCAAACTCTCGTTGATGAAAGAGTTGGAGTTGCCTGAATCGACCAACATGAGCACCTCGTGTCCCTGAAGCCATGCTCGAAGCTGAAACGCCCTAGCTGACACTCCTCCTGTGACAGCAGAAACGGAAATGGCCATAGCAGTCTCTTGCAACCCTTCGTCCGAACTCACTTGGGTGTCGACGAAGCTGTCAATGCCAAACATGTCCAGCAGTTCCTCTACAACGTGCAACTGCACTGAGGTGGGGTACACATGGTCGTGCCCCCACTTCTCACCGCACTTGAAACATAAGCCGCATGCTCTGGGGTACTCGCGCAGAGTCTTGAGCTTGGAGGCCTCCGCGCGCGCTGCGTCAGTGCCACGGCGATCTGTCGCGACCGTGGCTGGGGGATGACGCAATGGAGGAGCCGGAAGCGGCAGCGGCACGCCTGCACAATTAGCAATGAAAACAACATGGAGCATCAGAAATTATAGATACGTTTGAGACATATCACTAGCAATTAGCAATGCCGGAAGGTTGTCTCTCTTTGTCGGTGCCGAGTCCTGAACGACGGAGCACTGACGGGTTGACACGAGTGTACGAGTGCACACAATAAGAGGGATTACACATGTGATCCTTGACAAGGGAAGACTTAGCGACATCCTTACAACTAGGTCTAGTTGTGAGGATCTATGATTGTTCAGATCTCTTCTACGACTATATCGAATCCGCTGCCTGGTGAGTCGTTATCATGATCCTCGCATGTATGGGCATGCCCCGTTATCTGCATAGTGATTTTGGCGGACAACATAGGGCAATAAATAAATAAATTCTACAGTGTAGACCAGCATAATGTTCCGTGACTCTTGTGATATTAATATTGAGTAGTATCTTGGGTGAATACTCTGTCAACTTTATTAAAAAAATCTTCAAAAAATATGAATATTGTGTCAAGAATATTTGATATTGGTGTAGAAATTATTTGGTGCCTCAATTATGTAATGATTCTATATTGAAACATGTATAAAATCATGTTAAACTTGATACCATACGATTCATATCAAAATTAGCAGTTCCAAAAATTATTTAGAATAATATGGAAATCAAGTATGTGAAAAAAAATGTCAAAGTGGTGAGGGGAGAAAAAGAAACAATGACATGTTAACACGAGAAAAGGTCAGGGGTGTCTGCGAAACCGAAATGGACTTAAAATCGGAGCTGGACAAAGGCGGGGGCCCTTCTAAATAATACTAGCTCGAATCTCCAACAAATTGACGGTAGTATAGTGCTGCCGGGCGAAGGGGGCAACTTACAAGTGCAATTATCTTTCCGAAAATTTCTCAATGTCTTAAGAAAACTGAGAGAAATCATGTGCCGTTACAACCTTGTCATATTGTTGGATTGCCCGTAAACAACTTATAATTTGGCTATCTGATTAGATTGGGTGACGACATATATTGTGTATTATCTTTTTTGCTAGAGGCGTCGCCTTTAGAGAACATCTTTTTTTGTCAGGGTGTTGCCCACGATTAGCTAGCTGTTGCGAGCCGTCGATCACTTGGTGGTGTCTCTTTTTTTTGGGGGGGGGGGGGGGGGGGTGTTTTGGTGGTATCTTTTTCACGCTTTGATTAGCTCTTAACAACATGTTGATGCATAGTCTGATCGCAATTGGCATCTTATTGATATTAATATTTTCTTTTATAAGAAAAGAGTAGCAAAAGCCTATACTATATGCAAAATTTCTCATTGTTTTGGAGAGGAGATTTTATGCTCTCGAGCATTAATGATTTCTTTAGTTAAAAATAAAAAAAAGTCCATTTAAAAAAATTAAAAATTTCTGAAGAAAATCATGGTTGTTCTCACTGTTATCTTCCATAAACATGTAAAATTTCAATTTGAAATACTTTTTATTTTGAGCTACGCAAAAATGAAAAATGTGTAAACCTCAATATATGTAATGAACAGTGCATATTTTCAAATGTTCAGATTTCATCATTTTGTGTAGTCCATAATAAAAAGAATTTCACGTTGCGATTTTGCATGCTTTATATGATACATCATTTTCTATGTTCATATTTACTCCATTATTTTCTGAAAGTTATAAATATATATTTTATGTCTACTATACGGGTACGTCGACTCTGGTGGTCGTTTTTTGTATTTTGGCCCCTAGAAAAGTTAGCAATTAACCCACAGTCCCTTGCCCAAATCCTGGAGCGTGGTCGTTCTGGTTCGACACTCTGCCCCCGTGCAACCTAGCTACCGCTCGGCGAACCACCGCAGCTCGCCGTCCCCAGCAACCCGCCTCCATCCAATAGCCCCTCCCACCATCCAAGCGCATAGTCCCTGGACAGTTGTAGGAGATTGGGAAGCGACACATTCAGGGAGGAGACGGGGACTCCGCCGATCTGGTCTCGACCACGATGCTCAATTCGGGGAGGAGACGGGGACTCCGCCGATCTGGTCTCGACCATGATCCTCAATTCGGGGAGGAGACGGGGACTCCGCCGATCTAGACGCGGTCGTCCGCACGGTGCAGGAGCTGGACATACGAGCTAGGAGCATCTCCTGGCTCCTACCTCGCCTAGATCTGATCACCGGTGGATCAGCCGCACACGCACGGGCCTGCACACCCGCGCACGGCACACACTGATCGAGCCGATCAGGCCACGTCTTCTATCACTGCGTTGACACCAGGAGCACGCCTGCTCCAACCTGCCGCTGCTGCACCGCACGGGCACAACACGCCGGGTGCCCGGGTCCTCCGCCTCCCAACCGCTTCGTCAGCTCTGCCAGTTCGGGTCTCTTTCTCTGTTCTTTTTTTCAATAGTACTACCTCCGTTCCTAAATATAAGTCTTTCTAGAGATTCCACTACAGACTACATACGGAACAAAATGAGTGAATCTACACTTTAAAATATGTCTATATACACCCGTATGTAATTTGAGTGGAATCACTAAAAAGACTTACATTTAGGAACGGAGGAAGTAGTGAATAGCTGCAATGCACAATATGTATGCATGAGCAAGTTAATGCACCGAAATAAAGCCCTAAACATGAAGATAGGGTTCGTATGGCAATTATGCATTTTACTGAAATTATCCCAAAATAGACCCCGGAGGGGTACTTCGGGCAATTATGAAGGCGAGTCTAATTTTAATTGCTCAAATGGGTTTGAAAACATCATAACTAGGTTGCATTTATCATTTTGAGCATTTTGGTATAAAACTTGCAATTTTCTAATTTTATTGAATTAAAACTTATTTTCTCCATTATTAGATGATTTAAATAATTCAAATAATGCCCAAAATTGAAGTTTGTCAAACATGTTTGAAAATGACATAAACAGCTAGATTGTATTTTTCTGAAAATTTCTATATTTTGATTATATTTTTCTGGTTAACAGAATTAAAGATATTAATTTTCTAATTATTAATCATTTTTCTATAATTAAACAGAGGGCCCACCTGTCAGATATTTCATAATTATGTAATTATTTCCTAAAAAGAAAATGGGCTGACATCTGGGTCCCGCGAGAATTTAAATGGCAACGATCAAAATCGCGAGAATTTCACTTTTGATCTCACAACAACGATCAAAATCGCGAGAATTTCCACGAATTGAGAGGATTGGTGGTTACGAGGGGGAGCAGCGCATCAAGGCGACTCGAACGAGTGGTGGGAAGTACCAAATTATCGTCGGAGCTTCGCTGCCGGCGAGCATCTGTGG
The DNA here is from genome assembly GCF_056163025.1 of Triticum urartu. NCBI lineage: Eukaryota > Viridiplantae > Streptophyta > Magnoliopsida > Poales > Poaceae > Triticum > Triticum urartu. Next base: position 751,831,632 of record NC_141879.1, on the reverse strand, counting down.
TGGCGGCCGACCCACCTCGGCGTCGACCACGAATTTGGACGCCGAAAACAAGAGGGAGAGCACCTTGAGGTGTCGCCGCTCACCATGGAGCTCGTGGCTGTCTCGGGGAGGCGAGGGAAGACCGGAGGCGGAGAATTTCGCCGGTGGTCGTCTACCAGGGGTGGAGAAGATGACGACGACGCGGCCGATTTCGTCCATCCCTGCTCACGGGGCTTAGGGTAGGAGCACGAGGAGGCCAAGACGGAACCATAGGTGGCCTCCGTTCACTGCGGGGCTGCCAGAGACGACGGCGTGAAGGAGATGGCCGGGACTAGGGTTTCGGGTCTTGAGGTTTCCCTGCGTGTGGGACACAGAGAGCGAGAGAGAGGGCGACGAGCGGCCAAGAGGGAGGAGGAGAAGGAGGACACGATGACCTCGGCGCCTTATCCTCGCGGGAGGGACGAGCAGGAGGCGGCAACAGCAGCCACGCAGCTCTGTGCTGCCTTCTGTCAAGAGGAAGAAGAAAAGAAAGCCAATTTTAGAAAATCCCCCTAGAGTTCCTGGAATTGAAGAATAGTCCTTTTCTCTTTAAAAACAGGACAGAAACAAGGTCTTTGAGGGCCTTTTTGCAATCAGAAAAATTTGCAAAAATGATATTTGGAAACCTTATAAAATTTCGAACCTCACCATGTTTTGTTTTGGTGAAAAGGAAATATTTTCCAGTTCAAATTTTGAAAACCACATTAAGTAGTATTTGTGGAAATTTCACAATTTCCATTTAAATTCAAAATTTAAGTTGGTTCCAATTTGTTTCATGCATGAATGACATGAGCACAACACAACAACCCTTTGCTAGCAAATTTTGGGATGTTACAGTGGGGCTCCTCCGGAATCCGTTTATGTGAAAACTTTCTAAGACTCTTGGATTTTGTTTCGGCCAATTCCAAGAATATTTCCAGAACAACTTTTCTGAAACCAAAAACAGTAGAAAACAAGAATTGGCTCTGTGGCATCTTGTCAATAGGTTAGTCCCAGAAAATCCATAAAAGTGACATAAAGTGTATAGGAAACATGTAGCATAGGGCATGAAAACAACATGGAACATCAGAAATTATAGATACGTTTGAGACGTATCAAGCATCCCCAAGCTTAGTTCCTACTCATCCTCGAGTAGGTAAAACGATAAAAACAAATAATTTCTGAGGTGCATGCTACCAACATAAACTTGATTATCATAATTTAAAGCATGTAAACTAGGATCAAATGAATAAAGGCTGTGGTTTATAGTTGATATCAAATAGAGTAATGTATAGACCATCATGAAGAACAAAGTAAAACTTTTCAATGAATCAATTATAGAAGACAATCAACTATGCAAAGTATATTAAAGATGATTTAAGATTCAAGAACAACAATATAATCATCCTAAGCATCAAACTCTCACAACAACTCCTGTTAGGATCAACTCCAGTGACAACAATATGCACATCGGAAAATCATCAAGCAAGCGTTCTGTATTGGTCCTGGCACCAGGTGTTATGGCTAAGACAACATTATGGGGGGTTTGAAAGGTAAATGGAAGAAAGTCTCACATAACTGAAAGTGATCATTAGACAAGAGGAAGTCTTATAATCGAAGCTATGCAAGGAGTAGTGATTGCCACAAAACGGATGCACATAGAGCTATAAATGTATGGAAGCTCTCCAATGGAACTAGTGGGGGTGCATCCAAATTGCTTGCTCACGAAGACCTAGAGCACTTTTGAGGAGGCTCATCATTGGTATATACAAGCCAAGTTCTATAATGTAAGGTTCCCCACATAGATATGCAAGTCATAAAATGAAAACTCTCTCCAAACTAAAGTGTTGGTGCAAAATAAGCACAAGTGTGGAAGAAATGATAGTAATGCTGCCCCTCTCTCTTTATTATATATCTCTCTTCGGCCCTCTTTTTTTGTTCTCTTTGGGCCTTTTCTTTTTTATATATATAACCTCACGGATAGGGGCAACACTCTATTTTACAATGAATCATCACACTTTTAGTACTCATAACTCAAACTGAAATATCTCTGATGTATAAAACTGAATGCTCCTGCCAGTGTAGCAGTATGCAAAATAACAATGAAGCATGTCATCAAGTAACATAATGGAGATGGATGTTCTATGGCAATATATCTCGGAACGCCTATGGAAATGCCATGATAGGTAGGTATGGTGGTTGTTTTGAGGAAGATATTTGGGCTTATGTGTAGGAGAACAAAGTCCTCCCACGGGGTTTGGATGCACTGGCGAAGTTTGCACCTACTCTCAATGTGAGAATGGGTAATGCGCAATACCGAAGAGGCTAGCAAATATGGATGATGGAAGTGCCAGGAAACTGCAACTTAGAACTCACAAGTTAAAAGATTACAACTAGAAATATGATCATACAAGGCATAATGAAAATCGCTCCATGAGGGTCCGTGGCAGTGACAAGTCACTGTTGGCTACCCGACCGTAGCGCGTAACAAAAAGGCATTACGATTGTTATTAGCAAAGGAAGTCATATACCATTATACTATCAACTGGTTTATTCGATTGTGGCACAGTTTCAAGCTTTTAGACCAACCATTCATTCTTTTTACTTTACTAAACCACCAGATTTACCATTAAGCATATTAACATCTCAAAATAATAGCAAACATTCAAGTGAAACAGTTTAATGATCTACAAGAGTATGCAAGTCTTTTCCAACATACCATCTAACACATGTAGCATTTTCTATTTCCATCAAACACCATTCAATGTATATCTGAACACAAACTCTCTTAACTAATATATCAATGAAACAAGAGAGCACTAACACTACTCTACTAGAACTAACAACTCTAAATAAGAGATGCATGAAAAACAAGAGCTAAAAGGATTTGCAGCAGCTAGAAGAAAAACTAAGAATACGAGCATTAAAGAAAACGAGTATTCATATGAAAAAGCGGAGCATGTCTCTCTCCCATACAAGAATGATGGGTTCCAACTATATTTATTGCAGCAAGGAAAACAAAAGAAAACAAAACAAAAAACAAACAGACGCTCCAAGTAAAGTGCATATGATGTGACCGAATAAAAATATAGTTTCACTAGAAGTGACCTGATAAGTTGCTGATGAAGAAGGGGATGCCTTGGGCATCCCCAAGCTTAGATGCTTGAGTCTTCTTGGAAGTTCCTGGGATGAACCACTGGGGCATCCCCAATCTTTGGCTTTTCACTCTTCTTGATCACATTATATCACCCTGTTCTCTTGACCCTTGAAAACTTACTTCACACCAAACTCAAAGTAATTCTCATTAGAGGGTTAGTGCACAATCAAAAATTCACACGTTCTCCTTGGACACAAGCATTATTAATACTTTTTAGACATTAGCTATAGCCATTGATGTTTTGTGGAGCAAAGAAATCCACTCGACATAGTAAAAGAGAGAATGCAAGTAAAAAGGCAGAATCTATCAAAACCTGAAAAGTCTGTAAACACGAATTTTTTCTGGCATATACGTTGCTCAAATGAAAAACGCAAAGCTATAAAATGTTTCAGAAATAGCTGATTAAGCACAATAATTTGCAGGTCATTTTGATCTTTTTTGTGAATTTACACGAATTTAACGGTGGACAAGAGAAATATGTTTCCTGCGCAGAAATCCAAATCTAACCTTGACTTTCACTGGAGACTTTACTTGGCACAAAAAAATGCGAGAAAATAAAGATACAAAGAAGTTGCTACAGAAGTAAACAACACCTTGACTCAAAGAAAGCAGACATTGCAAAAATAAAACCATGGGTTATCTCCCAAGAAGTGATTTTCTTTAGCGCCTTTTAGCTAGGCCCAGAAAGCAAGAAGATGCTCACATAAGAAATATGAATTAAGCAAAAGAGAGCATCAAGAAGCAAGTATAAAACAAATTGAAGTCTAAACCACTTCCTATGCATAGGAATCTTGTAAAGAAATAAATTAAAAAAGCTCAAACTAGAAACCATGGGAAGGTAGAACTAGAGGAACTTCAAAACTTTCAAAAAAAGAGAGGTGTTTCAGTAACATGAAAATTCCTGCAACCATATTTTCCTCTCTCGTAATAATTTTCAGTAACATCATGAACAAACTAAACAAAATAATTATCATATAAAGCATGTTTGTCATGCTCTAAAAGCACACAATTCATATCAAGATCAAAAATAGTGGGATCAAAATTAAAAATAAAGACCTCTTCTTTCTCACTTTTAGCAATAGCAAAACAAGATGATTGGTCACTCTTAAAATGTACAGAACACATTATAGCAATCCTTTTTCAATATCATTATAATTTATAACATCAAGTAACATAGGACCATCATCCAGAGCATTCTCATATAAATTTTCTAAACAAACTTCCTCATTATCATGCATATCAATAGTTGGAATAAATAGAGGATTATCATAGGATTTATCAAAGTAGCATGGATTATCATAAATAAGTGTAGCAATATCATTCTCACAAGTTTCATTCATAGTAGTATCAAGGTCACAAGTATATCAAGTTTCAATTTCATCAAAAAGGGATATTTCAAAAGAATCAATAGGATCATCACAATTATCAATATAACACTCATCCTCCTTTGGTAAGCATGGAGGGAAATCAAATAAGGTATGAGTTAAAGAGTTACTCTCATTGGGAGGTAGACATGGGTAACTACTCCATTCTTCCTCCTCTTGATCATCACTCTCCTCCTCTTTTTCATCCATGAGCTTCCAGATTCAGCAATTTCTTCTTTCATAGGCTCCTGCAAGGCATTAGTCTCCTCCTTCGGGTGAGAGCATCTATTAATATATTTAATTATGTAGCAATTACAATCCTTGTAATTATCAAAGAAATATTCAAGTATAGCACAAATCTCGTATTTATAAGGTGCATCATCAATACTTTCAAGCAAATAGGCAATTTCGAATGCACCCTTCCAAGAAATAAATTCATCAATTTGTTCCACATCATAAAAGTCATAATTTCCCTTAACATAAGAAGATATGGTAACATTATCATTATACTCACATTAAAAAGGGAGGTGTTTATACCTCCTGCAGCAACAAGGTTTATCAAAGCAATAGATAACATTATAAGTAGAACACAAGTTTCTAGCAATGATGTACAATTCATTAATTTGTTCCCATAAGTATTTCCCTTTTTGTGATAAGCGGTGTTCCTTATAATATTTTTGTTGTTCTTCCGTGAACACACCTTTCCAATAAGATCTAGTTTCAAAGAAATCAACCATTGATAGAAAGCATGATAAAGCAAATAAAAAGCAAAACAATAACAAAGTAAAAATGATTGGAGGTGAGAGACTCCCCTTGCAGAAATCCTCTTCCTCCCCGGCAACGGCGCCAGAAAAAAGCTTGATGGCGTGTAACACATGTTCGTTGGGAGACCCCAAGAGGAAGATATGAAGAGCACAGTAGCAAGTTTCCCTCAGAAAGAAACCAAGGTTTAATCGACTAGTAGGAGAAAGAAATCACGTCCGAAGGTTGTTTTCAGCTAATGTTGGCAGGGCGCACTACCGGTTCATCAGCAACATGGAATCTACACGACACAATCAAATTACTTTACCCCAACGAAGCAGTGAGGTTGTCAATCTCACCGGTTTTGCTGAAACAAAAGATTAGACGTATAGTGTGGAAAATAGCACTTGTTTGCAGTAATGAAAGAGAACAATGATGGCAGTGAAGAAAACTTTAATTGCGGTAGGAAAACAATGGTTGAAGTGGTTGTATTATCAGTGTAAAGAAATGGACCGGGGTCCACAGTTCACTAGAGGTGTCTCTCCAAAACAGATAGATAACATGCTGGGTAAACAAATTACAGCTGGGAAATTGACAGATATAAAGGCTACACCGTAGTGCATATGCATGACATGATGATTACTATGTGATTCATGCAAGAATTACAACAAGATGCATACCCCGTTATCCAACTGCATCTATGACTTATAATCCACCCTCGGAGTGTCATCCGATCAAACCTTGCATATTAAGTTGTAAGCAACAAATAATTGCATTAAGCAAAGTGTGTAATGTAAACAATAAAATTATCCTTAGACAAACCATTGTTGTTTTTCCCCTAATGGCAACAACACATCCCCCACCCGTTACGTTTCTGTCACTCGGGCGTGAGTGAAAGGGAGGCATGAACCCACTATCGAGCATAAATACTCCCTCTTGGAGTTACAAGTATCTACCTGGCCAGAGCATCTACTAGTAACGGATAGCATGCAAGATCATAAATAACATACACATGAAAGAACATGATAGATTGATAATCATTGGACATAGCATTCAATATTCATCGGATCCCAGCAAACACAACATGTAGCATTACATTAAGATGATCATGATCATGTTAGGCAGCTCACAAGATCTAAGCTTGAGGCATAAAGAGGAGAGAACAACTGTCTAGCTACTGCTATGGACCCGTAGTCCAGGGATGAACTACTCACATATCACTCTGGAGGCAGGCATGGTGATGAAGAGCCCTCCGGTGATGATTCCCCCTCCCGGAAAGGTTCCGGGGAGAGCTCTAGAACCCTCCCGAACTAGAGTTGACGATGACGGCGGGTACAGAACTTTTTGGTGGAAAAGGCTCGAGTGTTTAGGGTTAACCCGTGGAGGAGCTTAAATAGGCAAAATGGCAATGTTGGTGGGTGGCCTGGGGGCCCACACCACCAGCTGGCACGGCCAGGGGGCGCCGCCCTATGGTGTGGGCCCCTGAGGCCCCCCTCCGGGTCTCCTCTAGACTCCGTGTACATGACGACTTTCTAAGACTGGGAATTTGTTTCGTCCAATTCCGAGAATATTTCCAGAACAACTTTTTTGAAACAAAAAATGGGAACTGGCTCTGTGTCATCTTGTCAATAGGTTAGTCACAGAAAATCCATAAAAATGGCATAAAGTGTATAGGATTATGTAGCATGTGGCATGAAAACAACATGGAGCATCAGAAATTATAGATACGTTTGAGACGTATCACTAGCAATTAGCAATGCCGGAAGGTTGTCTCTCTTTGTCGGTGCCGAGTCCTGAACGACGGAGCGCTGACGGGTTGACACGAGTGTACGAGTGCACACAATAAGAGGGATTACACATGTGATCCTTGACAAGGGAAGACTTAGCGACATCCTTACAACTAGGTCTAGTTGTGAGGATCTATGATAGTTCAGATCTCTTCTACGACTATATCGAATCCGCTGCCTGGTGAGTCGTTATCATGATCCTTGCATGTATGGGCATGCCCCGTTATCTGCATAGTGATTTTGGCGGACAACATAGGGCAAAAAATAAATAAATTGTACAGTGTAGACCAGCATAATGTTCCGTGACTCTTGTGATATTAATATTGAGTAGTATCTTGGGTGAATACTCTGTCAACTTTATTAAAAAAATCTTCAAAAAATATGAATATTGTGTCAAGAATATTTGATATTGGTGTAGAAATTATTTGGTGCCTCAATTATGTAATGATTCTATATTGAAACATGTATAAAATCATGTTAAACTTGATACCATACGATTCATATCAAAATTAGCAGTTCCAAAAATTATTTAGAATAATATGGAAATCAAGTATGTGAAAAAAAATGTCAAAGTGGTGAGGGGAGAAAAAGAAACAATGACATGTTAACACGAGAAAAGGTCAGGGGTGTCTGCGAAACCGAAATGGACTTAAAATCGGAGCTGGACAAAGGCGGGGGCCTTTCTAAATAATACTAGCTCGAATCTCCAACAAATTGATGGTAGTATAGTGCTGCCGGGCGAAGGGGGCAACTTACAAGTGCAATTATCTTTCCGAAAATTTCTCAATGTCTTAAGAAAACTGAGAGAAATCATGTGCCGTTACAACCTTGTCATATTGTTGGATTGCCCGTAAACAACTTATAATTTGGCTATCTGATTAGATTGGGTGACGACATATATTGTGTATTATCTTTTTTGCTAGAGGCGTCGCCTTTAGAGAACATCTTTTGTTGTCAGGGTGTTGCCCACGACTAGCTAGCTGTTGCGAGCCGTGGATCACTTGGTGGTGTCTCTTTTTTTTGGGGGGTGTTTTGGTGGTATATTTTTTACACTTTGATTAGCTCTTAACAACATGTTGATGCATAGTCTGGTCGCAATTGGCATCTTATTGATATTAATATTTTCTTTTATGAGAAAAGAGTAGCAAAAGCCTATACTATATGCAAAATTTCTCATTGTTTTGGAGAGGAGATTTTATGCTCTCGAGCTTCAATGATTTCTTTAGTTAAAAATAAAAAAAAAGTCCATTTAAAAAAAATAAAAATTTCTGAAGAAAATCATGGTTGTTCTCACTGTTATCTTCCATAAACATGTAAAATTTCAATTTGAAATACTTTTTATTTTGAGCTACGCAAAAATGAAAAATGTGTAGACCTCAATATATGTAATGAACAGTGCATATTTTCAAATGTTCAGATTTCATCATTTTGTGTAGTCCATAATAAAAAGAATTTCACGTTGCGATTTTGCATGCTTTATATGATACATCATTTTCTATGTTCATATTTACTCCATTATTTTCTGAAAGTTATAAATATATATTTTATGTCTACTATACGAGTACGTCGACTCTGGTGGTCGTTTTTTGTATTTTGGCCACTAGAAAAGTTAGCAATTAACCCACAGTCCCTTGCCCAAATCCTGGAGCGTGGCCGTTCTGGTTCGACACTCTGCCCCCGTGCAACCTAGCTACCGCTCGGCGAACCACCGCAGCTCGCCGTCCCCAGCGACCCGCCTCCATCCAATAGCCTCTCCCACCATCCAAGCGCATAGTCCCTGGACAGTTGTAGGAGATTGGGAAGCGACACATTCAGGGAGGAGACAGGGACTCCGCCGATCTGGTCTCGACCACGATGCTCAATTCGGGGAGGAGACGGGGACTCCGCCGATCTGGTCTCGACCACGATGCTCAATTCGGGGAGGAGACGGGGACTCCGCCGATCTGGTCTCGACCACGATGCTCAATTCGGGGAGGAGACGGGGACTCCGCCGATCTAGACGCGGTCGTCCGCGCGGTGCAGGAGTTGGACATACGAGCTAGGAGCATCTCATGGCTCCTACCTCGCCTAGATCTGATCACCGGTGGATCAGCCGCACGCGCACGGGCCTGCACACCCGCGCACGGCACACACCGATCGAGCCGATCAGGCCACGTCTTCTATCACTGCGTTGACACCAGGAGCACGCCTGCTCCAACCTGCCGCTGCTGCACCGCACGGGCACAACACGCCGGGTGCCCGGGTCCTCCGCCTCCCAACCGCTTCGTCAGCTCTGCCAGTTCGGGTCTCTTTCTCTGTTCTTTTTTTCAATAGTACTACCTCCGTTCCTAAATATAAGTCTTTCTAGAGATTCCACTACAGACTACATACGGAACAAAATGAGTGAATCTACACTTTAAAATATGTCTATATACACCCGTATGTAATTTGAGTGGAATCTCTAAAAAGACTTACATTTAGGAACGGAGGAAGTAGTGAATAGCTGCAATGCACAATATGTATGCATGAGCAAGTTAATGCACCGAAATAAAGCCCTAAACATGAAGATAGGGTTCGTATGGCAATTATGCATTTTACTGAAATTATCCCAAAATAGACCCCGGAGGGGTACTTCGGGCAATTCTGAAGGCGAGTCTAATTTTAATTGCTTAAATGGGTTTGAAAACATCATAACTAGGTTGCATTTATCATTTTGAGCATTTTGGTATAAAACTTGCAATTTTCTAATTTTATTGAATTAAAACTTATTTTCTCCATTATTAGATGATTTAAATAATTCAAATAATGCCCAAAATTGAAGTTTGTCAAACATGTTTAAAAATGACATAAACAGCTAGATTGTATTTTTCTGAAAATTTCTATATTTTGATTATATTTTTCTGGTTAACAGAATTAAAGATATTAATTTTCTAATTATTAATCATTTTTCTATAATTAAACAGAGGGCCCACCTGTCAGATATTTCATAATTATGTAATTATTTCCTAAAAAGAAAATGGGCTGACATCTGGGTCCCGCGAGAATTTAAATGGCAACGATCAAAATCGCGAGAATTTCACTTTTGATCTCACAACAACGATCAAAATCGCGAGAATTTCCACGAATTGAGAGGATTGGTGGTTACGAGGGGGAGCAGCGCATCAAGGCGACTCGAGCGAGTGGTGGGAAGTACCAAATTATCGTCGGAGCTTCGCTGCCGGCGAGCATCTGTGGTGGCGGCCGACCCACCTCGGCGTCGACCACGAATTTGGACGCCGAAAACAAGAGGGAGAGCACCTTGAGGTGTCGCCGCTCACCATGGAGCTCGTGGCTGTCTCGGGGAGGCGAGGGAAGACCGGAGGCGGAGAATTTCGCCGGTGGTCGTCTACCAGGGGTGGAGAAGATGACGACGACGTGGCCGATTTCGTCCATCCCTGCTCACGGGGCTTAGGGTAGGAGCACGAGGAGGCCAAGACGGAACCATAGGTGGCCTCCGTTCACTGCGGGGCTGCCAGAGACGACGGCGTGAAGGAGATGGCCGGGACTAGGGTTTCGGGTCTTGAGGTTTCCCTGCGTGTGGGACACAGAGAGCGAGAGAGAGGGCGACGAGCGGCCAAGAGGGAGGAGGAGAAGGAGGACACGATGACCTCGGCGCCTTATCCTCGCGGGAGGGACGAGCAGGAGGCGGCAACAGCAGCCACGCAGCTCTGTGCTGCCTTCTGTCAAGAGGAAGAAGAAAAGAAAGCCAATTTTAGAAAATCCCCCTAGAGTTCCTGGAATTGAAGAATAGTCCTTTTCTCTTTAAAAACAGGACAGAAACAAGGTCTTTGAGGGCCTTTTTGCAATCAGAAAAATTTGCAAAAATGATATTTGGAAACCTTATAAAATTTCGAACCTCACCATGTTTTGTTTTGGTGAAAAGGAAATATTTTCCAGTTCAAATTTTGAAAACCACATTAAGTAGTATTTGTGGAAATTTCACAATTTCCATTTAAATTCAAAATTTAAATTGGTTCCAATTTGTTTCATGCATGAATGACATGAGCACAACACAACAACCCTTTGCTAGCAAATTTTGGGATGTTACAGTGGGGCTCCTCCGGAATCCGTTTATGTGAAAACTTTCTAAGACTCTTGGATTTTGTTTCGGCCAATTCCAAGAATATTTCCAGAACAACTTTTCTGAAACCAAAAACAGTAGAAAACAAGAATTGGCTCTGTGGCATCTTGTCAATAGGTTAGTCCCAGAAAATCCATAAAAGTGACATAAAGTGTATAGGAAACATGTAGCATAGGGCATGAAAACAACATGGAACATCAGAAATTATAGATACGTTTGAGACGTATCAAGCATCCCCAAGCTTAGTTCCTACTCATCCTCGAGTAGGTAAAACGATAAAAACAAATAATTTCTGAGGTGCATGCTACCAACATAAACTTGATTATCATAATTTAAAGCATGTAAACTAGGATCAAATGAATAAAGGCTGTGGTTTATAGTTGATATCAAATAGAGTAATGTATAGACCATCATGAAGAACAAAGTAAAACTTTTCAATGAATCAATTATAGAAGACAATCAACTATGCAAAGTATATTAAAGATGATTTAAGATTCAAGAACAACAATATAATCATCCTAAGCATCAAACTCTCACAACAACTCCTGTTAGGATCAACTCCAGTGACAACAATATGCACATCGGAAAATCATCAAGCAAGCGTTCTGTATTGGTCCTGGCACCAGGTGTTATGGCTAAGACAACATTATGGGGGGTTTGAAAGGTAAATGGAAGAAAGTCTCACATAACTGAAAGTGATCATTAGACAAGAGGAAGTCTTATAATCGAAGCTATGCAAGGAGTAGTGATTGCCACAAAACGGATGCACATAGAGCTATAAATGTATGGAAGCTCTCCAATGGAACTAGTGGGGGTGCATCCAAATTGCTTGCTCACGAAGACCTAGAGCACTTTTGAGGAGGCTCATCATTGGTATATACAAGCCAAGTTCTATAATGTAAGGTTCCCCACATAGATATGCAAGTCATAAAATGAAAACTCTCTCCAAACTAAAGTGTTGGTGCAAAATAAGCACAAGTGTGGAAGAAATGATAGTAATGCTGCCCCTCTCTCTTTATTATATATCTCTCTTCGGCCCTCTTTTTTTGTTCTCTTTGGGCCTTTTCTTTTTTATATATATAACCTCACGGATAGGGGCAACACTCTATTTTACAATGAATCATCACACTTTTAGTACTCATAACTCAAACTGAAATATCTCTGATGTATAAAACTGAATGCTCCTGCCAGTGTAGCAGTATGCAAAATAACAATGAAGCATGTCATCAAGTAACATAATGGAGATGGATGTTCTATGGCAATATATCTCGGAACGCCTATGGAAATGCCATGATAGGTAGGTATGGTGGTTGTTTTGAGGAAGATATTTGGGCTTATGTGTAGGAGAACAAAGTCCTCCCACGGGGTTTGGATGCACTGGCGAAGTTTGCACCTACTCTCAATGTGAGAATGGGTAATGCGCAATACCGAAGAGGCTAGCAAATATGGATGATGGAAGTGCCAGGAAACTGCAACTTGGAACTCACAAGTTAAAAGATTACAACTAGAAATATGATCATACAAGGCATAATGAAAATCGCTCCATGAGGGTCCGTGGCAGTGACAAGTCACTGTTGGCTACCCGACCGTAGCGCGTAACAAAAAGGCATTACGATTGTTATTAGCAAAGGAAGTCATATACCATTATACTATCAACTGGTTTATTCGATTGTGGCACAGTTTCAAGCTTTTAGACCAACCATTCATTCTTTTTACTTTACTAAACCACCAGATTTACCATTAAGCATATTAACATCTCAAAATAATAGCAAACATTCAAGTGAAACAGTTTAATGATCTACAAGAGTATGCAAGTCTTTTCCAACATACCATCTAACACATGTAGCATTTTCTATTTCCATCAAACACCATTCAATGTATATCTGAACACAAACTCTCTTAACTAATATATCAATGAAACAAGAGAGCACTAACACTACTCTACTAGAACTAACAACTCTAAATAAGAGATGCATGAAAAACAAGAGCTAAAAGGATTTGCAGCAGCTAGAAGAAAAACTAAGAATACGAGCATTAAAGAAAACGAGTATTCATATGAAAAAGCGGAGCATGTCTCTCTCCCATACAAGAATGATGGGTTCCAACTATATTTATTGCAGCAAGGAAAACAAAAGAAAACAAAACAAAAAACAAACAGACGCTCCAAGTAAAGTGCATATGATGTGACCGAATAAAAATATAGTTTCACTAGAAGTGACCTGATAAGTTGCTGATGAAGAAGGGGATGCCTTGGGCATCCCCAAGCTTAGATGCTTGAGTCTTCTTGGAAGTTCCTGGGATGAACCACTGGGGCATCCCCAATCTTTGGCTTTTCACTCTTCTTGATCACATTATATCACCCTGTTCTCTTGACCCTTGAAAACTTACTTCACACCAAACTCAAAGTAATTCTCATTAGAGGGTTAGTGCACAATCAAAAATTCACACGTTCTCCTTGGACACAAGCATTATTAATACTTTTTAGACATTAGCTATAGCCATTGATGTTTTGTGGAGCAAAGAAATCCACTCGACATAGTAAAAGAGAGAATGCAAGTAAAAAGGCAGAATCTATCAAAACCTGAAAAGTCTGTAAACACGAATTTTTTCTGGCATATACGTTGCTCAAATGAAAAACGCAAAGCTATAAAATGTTTCAGAAATAGCTGATTAAGCACAATAATTTGCAGGTCATTTTGATCTTTTTTGTGAATTTACACGAATTTAACGGTGGACAAGAGAAATATGTTTCCTGCGCAGAAATCCAAATCTAACCTTGACTTTCACTGGAGACTTTACTTGGCACAAAAAAATGCGAGAAAATAAAGATACAAAGAAGTTGCTACAGAAGTAAACAACACCTTGACTCAAAGAAAGCAGACATTGCAAAAATAAAACCATGGGTTATCTCCCAAGAAGTGATTTTCTTTAGCGCCTTTTAGCTAGGCCCAGAAAGCAAGAAGATGCTCACATAAGAAATATGAATTAAGCAAAAGAGAGCATCAAGAAGCAAGTATAAAACAAATTGAAGTCTAAACCACTTCCTATGCATAGGAATCTTGTAAAGAAATAAATTAAAAAAGCTCAAACTAGAAACCATGGGAAGGTAGAACTAGAGGAACTTCAAAACTTTCAAAAAAAGAGAGGTGTTTCAGTAACATGAAAATTCCTGCAACCATATTTTCCTCTCTCGTAATAATTTTCAGTAACATCATGAACAAACTAAACAAAATAATTATCATATAAAGCATGTTTGTCATGCTCTAAAAGCACACAATTCATATCAAGATCAAAAATAGTGGGATCAAAATTAAAAATAAAGACCTCTTCTTTCTCACTTTTAGCAATAGCAAAACAAGATGATTGGTCACTCTTAAAATGTACAGAACACATTATAGCAATCCTTTTTCAATATCATTATAATTTATAACATCAAGTAACATAGGACCATCATCCAGAGCATTCTCATATAAATTTTCTAAACAAACTTCCTCATTATCATGCATATCAATAGTTGGAATAAATAGAGGATTATCATAGGATTTATCAAAGTAGCATGGATTATCATAAATAAGTGTAGCAATATCATTCTCACAAGTTTCATTCATAGTAGTATCAAGGTCACAAGTATATCAAGTTTCAATTTCATCAAAAAGGGATATTTCAAAAGAATCAATAGGATCATCACAATTATCAATATAACACTCATCCTCCTTTGGTAAGCATGGAGGGAAATCAAATAAGGTATGAGTTAAAGAGTTACTCTCATTGGGAGGTAGACATGGGTAACTACTCCATTCTTCCTCCTCTTGATCATCACTCTCCTCCTCTTTTTCATCCATGAGCTTCCAGATTCAGCAATTTCTTCTTTCATAGGCTCCTGCAAGGCATTAGTCTCCTCCTTCGGGTGAGAGCATCTATTAAGATATTTAATTATGTAGCAATTACAATCCTTGTAATTATCAAAGAAATATTCAAGTATAGCACAAATCTCGTATTTATAAGGTGCATCATCAATACTTTCAAGCAAATAGGCAATTTCGAATGCACCCTTCCAAGAAATAAATTCATCAATTTGTTCCACATCATAAAAGTCATAATTTCCCTTAACATAAGAAGATATGGTAACATTATCATTATACTCACATTAAAAAGGGAGGTGTTTATACCTCCTGCAGCAACAAGGTTTATCAAAGCAATAGATAACATTATAAGTAGAACACAAGTTTCTAGCAATGATGTACAATTCATTAATTTGTTCCCATAAGTATTTCCCTTTTTGTGATAAGCGGTGTTCCTTATAATATTTTTGTTGTTCTTCCGTGAACACACCTTTCCAATAAGATCTAGTTTCAAAGAAATCAACCATTGATAGAAAGCATGATAAAGCAAATAAAAAGCAAAACAATAACAAAGTAAAAATGATTGGAGGTGAGAGACTCCCCTTGCAGAAATCCTCTTCCTCCCCGGCAACGGCGCCAGAAAAAAGCTTGATGGCGTGTAACACATGTTCGTTGGGAGACCCCAAGAGGAAGATATGAAGAGCACAGTAGCAAGTTTCCCTCAGAAAGAAACCAAGGTTTAATCGACTAGTAGGAGAAAGAAATCACGTCCGAAGGTTGTTTTCAGCTAATGTTGGCAGGGCGCACTACCGGTTCATCAGCAACATGGAATCTACACGACACAATCAAATTACTTTACCCCAACGAAGCAGTGAGGTTGTCAATCTCACCGGTTTTGCTGAAACAAAAGATTAGACGTATAGTGTGGAAAATAGCACTTGTTTGCAGTAATGAAAGAGAACAATGATGGCAGTGAAGAAAACTTTAATTGCGGTAGGAAAACAATGGTTGAAGTGGTTGTATTATCAGTGTAAAGAAATGGACCGGGGTCCACAGTTCACTAGAGGTGTCTCTCCAAAACAGATAGATAACATGCTGGGTAAACAAATTACAGCTGGGAAATTGACAGATATAAAGGCTACACCGTAGTGCATATGCATGACATGATGATTACTATGTGATTCATGCAAGAATTACAACAAGATGCATACCCCGTTATCCAACTGCATCTATGACTAATAATCCACCCTCGGAGTGTCATCCGATCAAACCTTGCATATTAAGTTGTAAGCAACAAATAATTGCATTAAGCAAAGTGTGTAATGTAAACAATAAAATTATTCTTAGACAAACCATTGTTGTTTTTCCCCTAATGGCAACAACACATCCCCCGCCCGTTACGTTTCTGTCACTCGGGCGTGAGTGAAAGGGAGGCATGAACCCACTATCGAGCATAAATACTCCCTCTTGGAGTTACAAGTATCTACCTGGCCAGAGCATCTACTAGTAACGGATAGCATGCAAGATCATAAATAACATACACATGAAAGAACATGATAGATTGATAATCATTGGACATAGCATTCAATATTCATCGGATCCCAGCAAACACAACATGTAGCATTACATTAAGATGATCATGATCATGTTAGGCAGCTCACAAGATCTAAGCTTGAGGCATAAAGAGGAGAGAACAACTGTCTAGCTACTGCTATGGACCCGTAGTCCAGGGATGAACTACTCACATATCACTCTGGAGGCAGGCATGGTGATGAAGAGCCCTCCGGTGATGATTCCCCCTCCCGGAAAGGTTCCGGGGAGAGCTCTAGAACCCTCCCGAACTAGAGTTGACGATGACGGCGGGTACAGAACTTTTTGGTGGAAAAGGCTCGAGTGTTTAGGGTTAACCCGTGGAGGAGCTTAAATAGGCAAAATGGCAATGTTGGTGGGTGGCCTGGGGGCCCACACCACCAGCTGGCACGGCCAGGGGGCGCCGCCCTATGGTGTGGGCCCCTGAGGCCCCCCTCCGGGTCTCCTCCAGACTCCGTGTACATGACGACTTTCTAAGACTGGGAATTTGTTTCGTCCAATTCCGAGAATATTTCCAGAACAACTTTTCTGAAACAAAAAATGGGAACTGGCTCTGTGTCATCTTGTCAATAGGTTAGTCACAGAAAATCCATAAAAATGGCATAAAGTGTATAGGATTATGTAGCATGTGGCATGAAAACAACATGGAGCATCAGAAATTATAGATACGTTTGAGACGTATCACTAGCAATTAGCAATGCCGGAAGGTTGTCTCTCTTTGTCGGTGCCGAGTCCTGAATGACGGAGCGCTGACGGGTTGACACGAGTGTACGAGTGCACACAATAAGAGGGATTACACATGTGATCCTTGACAAGGGAAGACTTAGCGACATCCTTACAACTAGGTCTAGTTGTGAGGATCTATGATAGTTCAGATCTCTTCTACGACTATATCGAATCCGCTGCCTGGTGAGTCGTTATCATGATCCTTGCATGTATGGGCATGCCCCGTTATCTGCATAGTGATTTTGGCGGACAACATAGGGCAAAAAATAAATAAATTGTACAGTGTAGACCAGCATAATGTTCCGTGACTCTTGTGATATTAATATTGAGTAGTATCTTGGGTGAATACTCTGTCAACTTTATTAAAAAAATCTTCAAAAAATATGAATATTGTGTCAAGAATATTTGATATTGGTGTAGAAATTATTTGGTGCCTCAATTATGTAATGATTCTATATTGAAACATGTATAAAATCATGTTAAACTTGATACCATACGATTCATATCAAAATTAGCAGTTCCAAAAATTATTTAGAATAATATGGAAATCAAGTATGTGAAAAAAAATGTCAAAGTGGTGAGGGGAGAAAAAGAAACAATGACATGTTAACACGAGAAAAGGTCAGGGGTGTCTGCGAAACCGAAATGGACTTAAAATCGGAGCTGGACAAAGGCGGGGGCCTTTCTAAATAATACTAGCTCGAATCTCCAACAAATTGATGGTAGTATAGTGCTGCCGGGCGAAGGGGGCAACTTACAAGTGCAATTATCTTTCCGAAAATTTCTCAATGTCTTAAGAAAACTGAGAGAAATCATGTGCCGTTACAACCTTGTCATATTGTTGGATTGCCCGTAAACAACTTATAATTTGGCTATCTGATTAGATTGGGTGACGACATATATTGTGTATTATCTTTTTTGCTAGAGGCGTCGCCTTTAGAGAACATCTTTTGTTGTCAGGGTGTTGCCCACGACTAGCTAGCTGTTGCGAGCCGTGGATCACTTGGTGGTGTCTCTTTTTTTTGGGGGTGTTTTGGTGGTATATTTTTTACACTTTGATTAGCTCTTAACAACATGTTGATGCATAGTCTGGTCGCAATTGGCATCTTATTGATATTAATACTTTCTTTTATAAGAAAAGAGTAGCAAAAGCCTATACTATATGCAAAATTTCTCATTGTTTTGGAGAGGAGATTTTATGCTCTCGAGCTTCAATGATTTCTTTAGTTAAAAATAAAAAAAAAGTCCATTTAAAAAAAATAAAAATTTCTGAAGAAAATCATGGTTGTTCTCACTGTTATCTTCCATAAACATGTAAAATTTCAATTTGAAATACTTTTTATTTTGAGCTACGCAAAAATGAAAAATGTGTAGACCTCAATATATGTAATGAACAGTGCATATTTTCAAATGTTCAGATTTCATCATTTTGTGTAGTCCATAATAAAAAGAATTTCACGTTGCGATTTTGCATGCTTTATATGATACATCATTTTCTATGTTCATATTTACTCCATTATTTTCTGAAAGTTATAAATATATATTTTATGTCTACTATACGAGTACGTCGACTCTGGTGGTCGTTTTTTGTATTTTGGCCACTAGAAAAGTTAGCAATTAACCCACAGTCCCTTGCCCAAATCCTGGAGCGTGGCCGTTCTGGTTCGACACTCTGCCCCCGTGCAACCTAGCTACCGCTCGGCGAACCACCGCAGCTCGCCGTCCCCAGCGACCGCCTCCATCCAATAGCCTCTCCCACCATCCAAGCGCATAGTCCCTGGACAGTTGTAGGAGATTGGGAAGCGACACATTCAGGGAGGAGACAGGGACTCCGCCGATCTGGCCTCGACCACGATGCTCAATTCGGGGAGGAGACGGGGACTCCGCCGATCTGGTCTCGACCACGATGCTCAATTCGGGGAGGAGACGGGGACTCCGCCGATCTGGTCTCGACCATGATGCTCAATTCGGGGAGGAGACGGGGACTCCGCCGATCTAGACGCGGTCGTCCGCGCGGTGCAGGAGTTGGACATACGAGCTAGGAGCATCTCATGGCTCCTACCTCGCCTAGATCTGATCACCGGTGGATCAGCCGCACGCGCACGGGCCTGCACACCCGCGCACGGCACACACCGATCGAGCCGATCAGGCCACGTCTTCTATCACTGCGTTGACACCAGGAGCACGCCTGCTCCAACCTGCCGCTGCTGCACCGCACGGGCACAACACGCCGGGTGCCCGGGTCCTCCGCCTCCCAACCGCTTCGTCAGCTCTGCCAGTTCGGGTCTCTTTCTCTGTTCTTTTTTTCAATAGTACTACCTCCGTTCCTAAATATAAGTCTTTCTAGAGATTCCACTACAGACTACATACGGAACAAAATGAGTGAATCTACACTTTAAAATATGTCTATATACACCCGTATGTAATTTGAGTGGAATCTCTAAAAAGACTTACATTTAGGAACGGAGGAAGTAGTTAATAGCTGCAATGCACAATATGTATGCATGAGCAAGTTAATGCACCGAAATAAAGCCCTAAAATGCAGATAGGGTTCGTATGGCAATTATGCATTTTACTGAAATTATCCCAAAATAGACCCCGGAGGGGTACTTAGGGCAATTCTGAAGGCGAGTCTAATTTTAATTGCTCAAATGGGTTTGAAAACATCATAACTAGGTTGCATTTATCATTTTGAGCATTTTGGTATAAAACTTGCAATTTTCTAATTTTATTGAATTAAAACTTATTTTCTCCATTATTAGATGATTTAAATAATTCAAATAATGCCCAAAATTGAAGTTTGTCAAACATGTTTGAAAATGACATAAACAGCTAGATTGTATTTTTCTGAACATTTCTATATTTTGATTATATTTTTCTGGTTAACAGAATTAAAGATATTAATTTTCTAATTATTAATCATTTTTCTATAATTAAACAGAGGGCCCACCTGTCAGATATTTCATAATTATGTAATTATTTCCTAAAAAGAAAATGGGCTGGCATCTGGGTCCCGTGAGAATTTAAATGGCAACGATCAAAATCGCGAGAATTTCACTTTTGATCTCACAACAACGATCAAAATCGCGAGAATTTCCACGAATTAGAGGATTGGTGGTTACGAGGGGGAGCAGCGCATCAAGGCGACTCGAACGAGTGGTGGGAAGTACCAAATTGTCGTCGGAGCTTCGCTGCCGGCGAGCATCTGTGGTGGCGGCCGACCCACCTCGGTGTCGACCACGAATTTGGACGCCAAAAACAAGAGAGAGAGAGAGAGAGAGAGAGAGAGAGAGAGAGAGAGCACCTTGAGGTGTCGCCGCTCACCATGGAGCTCGTGGCTGTCTCGGGGAGGCGAGGGAAGACCGGAGGCGGAGAATTTCGCCGGTGGTCGTCTACCAGGGGTGGAGAAGATGACGACGACGCGGCCGATTTCGGCCATCCCTGCTCACGGGGCTTAGGGTAGGAGCACGAGGAGGCCAAGACGGAGCCATAGGTGGCCTCCGTTCACTGCGGGGCTGCCGGAGACGACGACGTGAAGGAGATGGCCGGGGCTAGGGTTTCGGGTCTTGAGGTTTCCCTGCGTGTGGGATACAGAGAGCGAGAGAGAGGGCGACAAGCGGCCAAGAGGGAGGAGGAGAAGGAGGACACGGCGACCTCGGTGCCTTATCCTCGCAGGAGGGACGAGCAGGAGGCGGCAACAGCAGCCACGCAGCTCTGTGCTGCCTTCTGTCAAGAGGAAGAAGAAAAGAAAGCCAATTTTCGAAAATCCCCCTAGAGTTCCTGGAATTGAAGAATAGTCCTTTTCTCTTTAAAAACAGGACAGAAACAAGGTCTTTGAGGGCCTTTTTGCAATCAGAAAAATTTGCAAAAATGATATTTGGAAACCTTATAAAATTTCGAACCTCACCGTGTTTTGTTTTAGTGAAAAGGAAAAAAATTTCAGTTCAAATTTTGAAAACCACATTAAGTAGTATTTGTGGAAATTTCACAATTTCCATTTAAATTCAAAATTTAAATTGGTTCCAATTTGTTTCATGCATGAATGACATGAGCACAACACAACAACCCTTTGTTAGCAAATTTTGGGATGTTATAGTGGGGCTCCTCCGGAATCCGTTTACGTGAAAACTTTCTAAGACTCTTGGATTTTGTTTCGGCCAATTCCAACAATATTTCCAGAACAACTTTTCTGAAACCAAAAACAGCAGAAAACAAGAATTGGCTCTGTGGCATCTTGTCAATAGGTTAGCCCCAGAAAATCCATAAAAGTGACATAAAGTGTATAGGAAACATGTAGCATAGGGCATGAAAACAACATGGAACATCAGAAATTATAGATACGTTTGAGACGTATCAAGCATCCCCAAGCTTAGTTCCTACTCATCCTCGAGTAGGTAAAACGATAAAAACAAATAATTTCTGAGGTGCATGCTACCAACATAAACTTGATTATCATAATTTAAAGCATGTAAACTAGGATCAAATGAATAAAGGCTGTGGTTTATAGTTGATATCAAATAGAGTAATGTATAGACCATCATGAAGAACAAAGTAAAACTTTTCAATGAATCAATTATAGAAGACAATCAACTATGCAAAGTATATTAAAGATGATTTAAGATTCAAGAACAACAATATAATCATCCTAAGCATCAAACTCTCACAACAACTCCTGTTAGGATCAACTCCAGTGACAACAATATGCACATCGGAAAATCATCAAGCAAGCGTTCTGTATTGGTCCTGGCACCAGGTGTTATGGCTAAGACAACATTATGGGGGGTTTGAAAGGTAAATGGAAGAAAGTCTCACATAACTGAAAGTGATCATTAGACAAGAGGAAGTCTTATAATCGAAGCTATGCAAGGAGTAGTGATTGCCACAAAACGGATGCACGTAGAGCTATAAATGTATGAAAGCTCTCCAATGGAACTAGAGGGGGTGCATCTAACTTGCTTGCTCACGAAGACCTAGAGCACTTTTGAGGAGGCTCATCATTGGTATATACAAGCCAAGTTCTATAATGTAAGGTTCCCCACATAGATATGCAAGTCATAAAATGAAAACTCTCTCCAAACTAAAGTGTTGGTGCAAAATAAGCACAAGTGTGGAAGAAATGATAGTAATGCTGCCCCTCTCTCTTTATTATATATCTCTCTTCGGCCCTCTTTTTTTGTTCTCTTTGGGCCTTTTCTTTTATATATATATAACCTCACGGATAGGGTCAACACTCTATTTTACAATGAATCATCACACTTTTAGTATTCATAACTCAAACTGAAATATCTCTGATGTATAAAACTGAATGCTCCTGCCAGTGTAGCAGTACGCAAAATAACAATGAAGCATGTCATCAAGTAACATAATGAAGATGGATGTTGTATGGCAATATATCTTGGAACGCCTATGGAAATGCCATGATATGTAGGTATGGTGGTTGTTTTGAGGAAGATATTTGGGCTTATGTGTAGGAGAACAAAGTCCTCCCATGGGATTTGGATGCACTGGCGAAGTTTGCACCTACTCTCAATGTGAGAATGGGTAATGCGTAATACCGAAGAGGCTAGCAAATATGGATGGTGGAAGTGCCAGGAAACTGCAACTTAGAACTCACAAGTTAAAAGATTACAACTAGAAATATGATCATACAAGGCATAATGAAAATCGCTCCATGAGGGTCCGTGGCAGTGACAAGTCACAGTTGGCTACCCCGACCGTAGCGCGTAACAAAAATCCATTACGATTGTTATTAGCAAAGGAAGTCATATACCATTATACTATCAACTGGTTTATTCGATTGTGGCACAGTTTCAAGCTTTTAGACCAACCATTAATTCTTTTTACTTTACTAAACCACCAGATTTACCATTAAGCATATTAACATCTCAGAATAACAGAAAACATTCAAGTGAAACAGTTTAATGATCTACAAGAGTATGCAAGTCTTTTCCAACATACCATCTACCACATGTAGCATTTTCTATTTCCATCAAACACCATTCAATGTATATCTGAACACAAACTCTCTTAACTAATATATCAATGAAACAAGAGAGTACTAACACTACTCTACTAGAACTAACAACTCTAAATAAGAGATGCATGAAAAACAAGAGCTAAAAGGATTTGCAGCAGCTAGAAGAAAAACTAAGAATACGAGCATTAAAGAAAACGAGTATTCATATGAAAAAGCGGAGCATGTCTCTCTCCCATACAAGAAGGATGGGTTCCAACTATATTTATTGCAGCAAGGACAACAAAAGAAAACAAAACAAAAAACAAACAGACGCTCCAAGTAAAGTGCATATGATGTGACCGAATAAAAATATAGTTTCACTAGAAGTGACCTGATAAGTTGCTGATGAAGAAGGGGATGCCTTGGGCATCCCCAAGCTTAGACGCTTGAGTCTTCTTGGAAGTTCCTGGAATGAACCACTGGGGCATCCCCAATCTTTGGCTTTTCACTCTTCTTGATCACATTATATCACCCTGTTCTCTTGACCCTTGAAAACTTACTTCACACCAAACTCAAAGTAATTCTCATTAGAGGGTTAGTGCACAATCAAAAATTCACATGTTCTCCTTGGACACAAGCATTATTAATACTTTTTAGACATTAGCTATAGCCATTGATGTTTTGTGGAGCAAAGAAATCCACTCGACATAGTAAAAGAGAGAATGCAAGTAAAAAGGCAGAATCTATCAAAACCTGAAAAGTCTGTAAACACGAATTTTTTCTGGCACATACGTTGCTCAAATGAAAAACGCAAAGCTATAAAAAATTTCGGAAATAGCTGAGGATTAAGCACAAAAATTTGCAGGTCATTTTGATCTTTCTGTGAATTTACATGAATTTAAGGGTGGACAAGAGAAATCTGTTTCCTGCGCAGAAATCCAAATCTAACCTTGACTTTCACTGGAGACTTTACTTGGCACAAAAAAATGCGAGAAAATAAAGATACAAAGAAGTTGCTACAGAAGTAAACAACACCTTGACTCAAAGAAAGCAGACATTGCAAAAATAAAACCATGGGTTATCTCCCAAGAAGTGATTTTCTTTAGCGCCTTTTAGCTAGGCCCAGAAAGCAAGAAGATGCTCACATAAGAAATATGAATTAAGCAAAAGAGAGCATCAAGAAGCAAGTATAAAACAAATTGAAGTCTAAACCACTTCCTATGCATAGGAATCTTGTAAAGAAATAAATTAAAAAAGCTCAAACTAGAAACCATGGGAAGGTAGAACTAGAGGAACTTCAAAACTTTCAAAAAAAGAGAGGTGTTTCAGTAACATGAAAATTCCTGCAACCATATTTTCCTCTCTCGTAATAATTTTCAGTAACATCATGAACAAACTAAACAAAATAATTATCATATAAAGCATGTTTGTCATGCTCTAAAAGCACACAATTCATATCAAGATCAAAAATAGTGGGATCAAAATTAAAAATAAAGACCTCTTCTTTCTCACTTTTAGCAATAGCAAAACAAGATGATTGGTCACTCTTAAAATGTACAGAACACATTATAGCAATCCTTTTTCAATATCATTATAATTTATAACATCAAGTAACATAGGACCATCATCCAGAGCATTCTCATATAAATTTTCTAAACAAACTTCCTCATTATCATGCATATCAATAGTTGGAATAAATAGAGGATTATCATAGGATTTATCAAAGTAGCATGGATTATCATAAATAAGTGTAGCAATATCATTCTCACAAGTTTCATTCATAGTAGTATCAAGGTCACAAGTATATCAAGTTTCAATTTCATCAAAAAGGGATATTTCAAAAGAATCAATAGGATCATCACAATTATCAATATAACACTCATCCTCCTTTGGTAAGCATGGAGGGAAATCAAATAAGGTATGAGTTAAAGAGTTACTCTCATTGGGAGGTAGACATGGGTAACTACTCCATTCTTCCTCCTCTTGATCATCACTCTCCTCCTCTTTTTCATCCATGAGCTTCCAGATTCAGCAATTTCTTCTTTCATAGGCTCCTGCAAGGCATTAGTCTCCTCCTTCGGGTGAGAGCATCTATTAAGATATTTAATTATGTAGCAATTACAATCCTTGTAATTATCAAAGAAATATTCAAGTATAGCACAAATCTCGTATTTATAAGGTGCATCATCAATACTTTCAAGCAAATAGGCAATTTCGAATGCACCCTTCCAAGAAATAAATTCATCAATTTGTTCCACATCATAAAAGTCATAATTTCCCTTAACATAAGAAGATATGGTAACATTATCATTATACTCACATTAAAAAGGGAGGTGTTTATACCTCCTGCAGCAACAAGGTTTATCAAAGCAATAGATAACATTATAAGTAGAACACAAGTTTCTAGCAATGATGTACAATTCATTAATTTGTTCCCATAAGTATTTCCCTTTTTGTGATAAGCGGTGTTCCTTATAATATTTTTGTTGTTCTTCCGTGAACACACCTTTCCAATAAGATCTAGTTTCAAAGAAATCAACCATTGATAGAAAGCATGATAAAGCAAATAAAAAGCAAAACAATAACAAAGTAAAAATGATTGGAGGTGAGAGACTCCCCTTGCAGAAATCCTCTTCCTCCCCGGCAACGGCGCCAGAAAAAAGCTTGATGGCGTGTAACACATGTTCGTTGGGAGACCCCAAGAGGAAGATATGAAGAGCACAGTAGCAAGTTTCCCTCAGAAAGAAACCAAGGTTTAATCGACTAGTAGGAGAAAGAAATCACGTCCGAAGGTTGTTTTCAGCTAATGTTGGCAGGGCGCACTACCGGTTCATCAGCAACATGGAATCTACACGACACAATCAAATTACTTTACCCCAACGAAGCAGTGAGGTTGTCAATCTCACCGGTTTTGCTGAAACAAAAGATTAGACGTATAGTGTGGAAAATAGCACTTGTTTGCAGTAATGAAAGAGAACAATGATGGCAGTGAAGAAAACTTTAATTGCGGTAGGAAAACAATGGTTGAAGTGGTTGTATTATCAGTGTAAAGAAATGGACCGGGGTCCACAGTTCACTAGAGGTGTCTCTCCAAAACAGATAGATAACATGCTGGGTAAACAAATTACAGCTGGGAAATTGACAGATATAAAGGCTACACCGTAGTGCATATGCATGACATGATGATTACTATGTGATTCATGCAAGAATTACAACAAGATGCATACCCCGTTATCCAACTGCATCTATGACTAATAATCCACCCTCGGAGTGTCATCCGATCAAACCTTGCATATTAAGTTGTAAGCAACAAATAATTGCATTAAGCAAAGTGTGTAATGTAAACAATAAAATTATTCTTAGACAAACCATTGTTGTTTTTCCCCTAATGGCAACAACACATCCCCCGCCCGTTACGTTTCTGTCACTCGGGCGTGAGTGAAAGGGAGGCATGAACCCACTATCGAGCATAAATACTCCCTCTTGGAGTTACAAGTATCTACCTGGCCAGAGCATCTACTAGTAACGGATAGCATGCAAGATCATAAATAACATACACATGAAAGAACATGATAGATTGATAATCATTGGACATAGCATTCAATATTCATCGGATCCCAGCAAACACAACATGTAGCATTACATTAAGATGATCATGATCATGTTAGGCAGCTCACAAGATCTAAGCTTGAGGCATAAAGAGGAGAGAACAACTGTCTAGCTACTGCTATGGACCCGTAGTCCAGGGATGAACTACTCACATATCACTCTGGAGGCAGGCATGGTGATGAAGAGCCCTCCGGTGATGATTCCCCCTCCCGGAAAGGTTCCGGGGAGAGCTCTAGAACCCTCCCGAACTAGAGTTGACGATGACGGCGGGTACAGAACTTTTTGGTGGAAAAGGCTCGAGTGTTTAGGGTTAACCCGTGGAGGAGCTTAAATAGGCAAAATGGCAATGTTGGTGGGTGGCCTGGGGGCCCACACCACCAGCTGGCACGGCCAGGGGGCGCCGCCCTATGGTGTGGGCCCCTGAGGCCCCCCTCCGGGTCTCCTCCAGACTCCGTGTACATGACAACTTTCTAAGACTGGGAATTTGTTTCGTCCAATTCCGAGAATATTTCCAGAACAACTTTTCTGAAACAAAAAATGGGAACTGGCTCTGTGTCATCTTGTCAATAGGTTAGTCACAGAAAATCCATAAAAATGGCATAAAGTGTATAGGATTATGTAGCATGTGGCATGAAAACAACATGGAGCATCAGAAATTATAGATACGTTTGAGACGTATCACTAGCAATTAGCAATGCCGGAAGGTTGTCTCTCTTTGTCGGTGCCGAGTCCTGAACGACGGAGCGCTGACGGGTTGACACGAGTGTACGAGTGCACACAATAAGAGGGATTACACATGTGATCCTTGACAAGGGAAGACTTAGCGACATCCTTACAACTAGGTCTAGTTGTGAGGATCTATGATAGTTCAGATCTCTTCTACGACTATATCGAATCCGCTGCCTGGTGAGTCGTTATCATGATCCTCGCATGTATGGGCATGCCCCGTTATCTGCATAGTGATTTTGGCGGACAACATAGGGCAAAAAATAAATAAATTGTACAGTGTAGACCAGCATAATGTTCCGTGACTCTTGTGATATTAATATTGAGTAGTATCTTGGGTGAATACTCTGTCAACTTTATTAAAAAAATCTTCAAAAAATATGAATATTGTGTCAAGAATATTTGATATTGGTGTAGAAATTATTTGGTGCCTCAATTATGTAATGATTCTATATTGAAACATGTATAAAATCATGTTAAACTTGATACCATACGATTCATATCAAAATTAGCAGTTCCAAAAATTATTTAGAATAATATGGAAATCAAGTATGTGAAAAAAAATGTCAAAGTGGTGAGGGGAGAAAAAGAAACAATGACATGTTAACACGAGAAAAGGTCAGGGGTGTCTGCGAAACCGAAATGGACTTAAAATCGGAGCTGGACAAAGGCGGGGGCCTTTCTAAATAATACTAGCTCGAATCTCCAACAAATTGATGGTAGTATAGTGCTGCCGGGCGAAGGGGGCAACTTACAAGTGCAATTATCTTTCCGAAAATTTCTCAATGTCTTAAGAAAACTGAGAGAAATCATGTGCCATTACAACCTTGTCATATTGTTGGATTGCCCGTAAACAACTTATAATTTGGCTATCTGATTAGATTGGGTGACGACATATATTGTGTATTATCTTTTTTGCTAGAGGCGTCGCCTTTAGAGAACATCTTTTGTTGTCAGGGTGTTGCCCACGACTAGCTAGCTGTTGCGAGCCGTTGATCACTTGGTGGTGTCTCTTTTTTTTGGGGGGTGTTTTGGTGGTATATTTTTTACACTTTGATTAGCTCTTAACAACATGTTGATGCATAGTCTGGTCGCAATTGGCATCTTATTGATATTAATATTTTCTTTTATAAGAAAAGAGTAGCAAAAGCCTATACTATATGCAAAATTTCTCATTGTTTTGGAGAGGAGATTTTATGCTCTCGAGCTTCAATGATTTCTTTAGTTAAAAATAAAAAAAAGTCCATTTAAAAAAATTAAAAATTTCTGAAGAAAATCATGGTTGTTCTCACTGTTATCTTCCATAAACATGTAAAATTTCAATTTGAAATAATTTTTGTTTTGAGCTACGCAAAAATGAAAAATGTGTAGACCTCAATATATATAATGAACAGTGCATATTTTTCAAATGTTCAGATTTCATCATTTTGTGTAGTCCATAATAAAAAGAATTTCATGTTGCGATTTTGCATGCTTTATATGATACATCATTTTCTATGTTCATATTTACTCCATTATTTTCTGAAACTTATAAATCTATTTTTTATCTCTACTAGATACGGGTACGTCGACTCCGGTGGTCATTTTGTGTTTTGGCCCCTAGAAATGTTAGCAATTAACCCACGCAGTCCCTTTCCCAAATCCTGGAGCGTGGCGGTTCTGGTTCGAAACTCTGCCCCCATGCAACCTAGTTACCGCCCGGCGAACCACCGCAGCTCGCCGTCCCAGCGCACCGCCTCCATCCACAATCCCTCCCACCATCCAAGCGCATCGTGCCTGGACAGTTGTAGGAGATTGGGAAGCGACACATTCGGGGAGGAGACGGGGACTCCGCCGATCTGGTCTCGACCACGATGCTCAATTCGGGGAGGATACGGGGACTCCGCCGATCTGGACGCGGTCGTCCGCGCGTTGCAGGAACTGGACATACGAGCTAGGAGCATCTCCTGGCTCCTGCCTGGCCTAGATCTGATCACCGGTGGATCAGCTGCACACGCACGGGCCTGCACTGCACACCCGCGCACGGCACACACCGATCGAGCCGACCAGGCCACGTCTTGTATCACTGCGTTGACACCAGGAGCACGCCTGCTCCAACCTGCCGCTGCTGCACCGCAGGGGCACAACACGCCGGGTGCCCGGGTCCTCCGCCTCCCAACCGCTTCGTCAGCTCTGCCAGTTCAGGTCTCTTTCTCTCTTGTTTTTTTTCAATAATACTCCCTCTGTTTCGGAATTACTCGTCCAAGAAATGAATGTATCTAGATGTATTTTAGTTGTAGATACATCTATTTCTGTGACAAGTAATTCCGAACGGAGGGAGTAGTTAATAGTTGCACCTCCGTTCGTAGGGCTCTTGAGCAGATAGGTTTGCCAAAAGAATGATACATGACGCTGGTGCTTGGTACTGCTTGTGTGCCGCTGCTGTTTACGTATGTTTGTCTTTGCAAAAAATTGTGTGGTTGTAAAAATAAACTTTAATTTTAATTTGCGATGTCAAATTTGCATTGTCAATTTGAATAGTTGTTTGTCAAATTTGCATTGTCACTTTGGGTCAAATTTCCAATGAGAAGGAAATAGAGAACAATGAACAAAAAATTTCCAGACCTTTTTACGATTTTTTTGAAACTTAAAAGTATGTGTTTTGAAAATTTCAAAATAAACTGCTACGTGGCGCTTGGGCTAAATTTTAAGTTCCCGTTGCAACACACGGGTACTACGCTAGTTTTTTTTTAAAAAACACCAGGATAACCGGAGCCCCTGGAGCCAAAGTGGCTTTCCGATTGTTTTGAAAAGCTCAGAAAACCCGCATGCCATCACAGCATCCGCTTATTAGTATGTCAGTACACTATTTAGACGCATAAACAGCTTATTTTATTGCCACTCAAACCAGAAAAATGAAGAAATGTCACTGGAAAGTTTTCATTACATTCAGTTTCCCCTCCACGAGATGTTGCAAGAAACCGGTGAAAGAACGATGCGACGAGCCGCCTTCGTGGATCGCGCAACGGGAATCCTCGCGCAGTCCGGCAGCTCTTCTCCTCATTTCTTGGCCAACACCACTGTCAGAGTCCATCAGTTTGCCCACGGCAGCAGAGATGGCGGCCCTGCCCACGGTGACGGTGCCATCCTCCCTCTTCTGCCCCCTCAGGTCGATGCCGACCTTCCATTCGTCTGCGGCCATCCGGGCATTCACCAGTTGATCCCAGGTCCGAGGGAAGGCGAGCAATGGCACCCCGGCGTACACGGCCTCCAGCACCGAGTTCCACCCGCAGTGGCTGAGGAAGCCGCCGACGGAGGGGTGGCACAGCACCTTGTGCTGCTCGCACCACGGCACCACCAACCCCCTGTCGCCGCACATCTGCTGCACATCGGCGGCCTTGTCCCGGGCCACCCAGAAGAAGCTGACCCCGCTGTCACGCAGACCCATGGCGATCTCTTGGAGCTGCGAGGGCGGCATGCGGATATAGCTGCCGAACGAGACGTACAGCACCGAGTTCTCTGGTTGCGCGTCCAGCCACTCACGGTGCTCCTCCTCGTGGATCTTGTCGTCCCCGTCGAGTGCCGATGAAGGGCCGATTGGGTACACGGGGCATGGAAGTGACTCTGCTATTGTGTTGATGGCACTGGGCTCAAGCTCGAGGAAGGAGGTGAAAAGGACACACTGCACTTTGCGTACGTCGGCGAACATCTCCACTGCTATTTCAAATGGTCGCTTTCGCTCCCAGGCACGGATGATCTTGAGATCAGACAGCCTTATCGATGTGAGGCCCGGGACCGGGACGTATTCCTCCAAAGACTTCTTGATGCTTAGTTCTGCAGAGCATGAAAGTACACATCACTAGTTATGTGTGCGATTAGCTAAGGACGAATTGGAGATGCATTCCTTTTGCAAACACACTAGCAGAAGCATACTTAGATGCTTGTTCGTTCCCATCTCTATCACTCTAAAACAAATACTGGAGCATTCTCCAATAATTACTACGTAGTAATTACCTTCTTGTGAGTCACGTCCATCCACCGGTGGCCACAGGTCCAAGTGGTAGAGCGCCAAGAAGAAGGTGGCCGGCTGAGTCCACAGCGAGCACACCGGTATCCCGCGCCGCGCGCCGGCGGCCAACGCCCACGTCAGGAAGGTATCGGCCAGGACAGCCTCCGGCCGCAGCTCCAAACGATCGAGCAGCCGCTCGACGGGTTCCCCCATCTTGTCGCGCACGGCCTCCACGAATCCAGCGTGGTCGGCACCACGGCCACGCTCGGAGGGGGTGACGTTGGGGATGGTGGCGAGCCGGACGCGGTCCGGCAGCATGACGGAGGCCAGCAGTGCCTGCCACTCCTCCGTGACGACGACGGTGACGGTGAGGGAGCCGTCGGCGGCCACGAGCAGGCGGCACAGGGCGAGCATGGGGTTGATGTGGCCGCGGCCCGGGTACGGCAACGCGACCACGTGCCGAGCCGCCGCCGCTGTCGTGGAGGCCATTGTTTGAGATGCAGAGAGGAGATCCGTGGGGTTTGGCGACCACTAGAATGCAGGTTACCTAATTACAGTATTATATACCACGATGCTGGTTGAGATGCTCAGAGCTCAGGATTTTTTTAATCATAGAGTTCTAAAAACGAATCACTAGAGCGAAATATTACAGTTTTGTACCAACAATATTTCAGTTTATAAGAAAAATTGGTCGAAACTAAGGACTAGTTTGTCATCCAAGTATTTTTGAAGCATGTAACCAGTATCACGGTTTCTATAAAACACTCTAGTACTTTGGCGTGTCTGATGCAGTGAATACCGTGGTTTTAAAAGCTTAAGTATTGTTCAAAACTTCATTTCCTTCTGTATTGAAAACTTCAATCTTGACTTTTTTTTCTTCTAAACTGAAGTAAAAAATAAACGATTTTAAAAAGTATTTCCGCTTTCAAAACTTCTTCACTGATCCAAAAACAAAGCTTGCTCGGAGTTTGTAGAAATGTTTGATGTTTTTCATGGGAAAAAAATCATGTTTTTGTTTTTTTCATGTTTTCCTAAAATGTATGGAATTTAGAAATTTTGTTTGCATTTTTATAAATTGTTGAGGATTACAAAAAAAATTCACGTTTATAAAAAATGTTAAGATTTCCAAAAATTATTCACTTTTTCCAAAAAAAATTGGAAATTTCAAAATTTTTAAGAAAAGTTTGGAGTTTCATAAATAATTTTATTTTTAAAAAATATTCGACTTTTCCAAATTGTTCACAATTTTGTTGAAGAATAGTGTTGATTTTTAAAAAATGTGGTCATTGTTTGTTCTTACATATTCGGCTCTATTGGAAATCACAAGTAGTCGGTCGGTCTAGTAGCAAGCAGGGCCTACTAATAGTGTAAGGTCCATAGATCAAGTCCACGTGATCACTCATTTTGCAGTATTTTGTATTATTTTCTACATAAATACTGAACGTGATTTGGGCTGGTCCAGTGGGCACTTAGAGCCTCGTATCCGTACGGCTTATACTGGACAACCCATTATAAAATGGATGCGATTTGTGAAAGGTCCATGCTGTCCTTTATACATTTTACGAGGGGTTGTACCGATGCGGGACTCCTAACTAATTTGCTTGGTTTCTCCGTGTCAGCTAAGTTGTGTGGTTGTTGTGTAGCTCCTAAACTGAACCTAGCAAGTGGTCTAACAGCTCGGGACAGGATTATAAAGCTAGCAAGGGGAGCATATTAATTGATTCTTACATGTGGCCACACGGGGACATGGTGGTGGATGGATAAGAACTACGGGAATAGCCAGCTAATGAACTAACCTAATGGCCGACCTAATGGCCGGTTGGGACAATTAGACAAATTAATATAAATTACTCCCTCCCTTCGTTGTTATAACGCGATTTAGACAGCTGGTTTTGAACTGTTTAGAGCATTGTCTGAGCAGGCTTGAACGTCTTATATGTAAGTGAACAGAGGGAGTAGTTAGCTGCCAACCGGACAAGAGTATGATGCTTAAACTAAACCAACTCAACAACGTCCTCACCCACTAACTGAACCACCAGCCATAAGTCTATACATATACTCCTACCAGCCAAACGAGAAGACAATCATCCATGGGTGGAGCTTCTAGCTGGTCGAGTAAGTAAATCGAGGTAAATATAATTATTAGTGATTGAAGACAATCAAGGCTTCACAAATAGAATGAGCATAACCACAAGGTTAGCTAAGAAAGGATGATATTTTTGAAACAGTTAGCAATTTTTGAATTAGCTATATGTATGTATGGTTTTAAAAAACTCAATACAGACACCCTCTGGCTTACCCAACCGTAATTAGTACGTGTGTGTATGTATGTATGTATGTATGTATGTATGTATGTATGTATGTATGTATGTATGTATGTATGTATATATGAGAGTTGAGTTGCTAGCCATTATCCAACTCGATCTTAGTGTGATGGAAAATTCTAAAACTAAGCTAGCATGCATCATCAAAGTAGACTTCATTTAGCGTGTGTACCTCCACAGTCTCGATCTATATGTACATATGGACAAGAGTAGGCGTAGCTAAACCTGTTAATAGTTTCAAATCCAGATTAAAACCAGTCCAAACCACATGACTTTCCTCCCATCAACCAATCCAATCCAAATGTTGAGGTCTAGAAGCCAGACCGGACCAAACTAGCTGTATTTCCCATCCAAACCAATCCAAACTGTTTCCTGTCTTTGGATTAAATCCATAGTTTCAAACCATGGACAAGCTGCTGCGTTGTTACCGTGAAGCTTCTGGTCACCTGCTTGGTCGTTCGTGCGCTTAATGGAGAGACACATGGTCTTGATGCTGCCAGTCAACCAGCCTAGCTTAATAGAGAGAGAGAGAGTTGACACACAATCAGCCACTCGTGGGGGGCTGCTGCCATGAGCAGGGAGCCGCTGCTGCTAGATGGGACATCCAGATGGAGGCTGAGGGAGGAAAACACGGCGGTCGGATCTCCAGCAGGCGGCAACGACGGCACCGCGACCCCAAATCCTAGCGGCTAGCGCGTGGAAGCTGGTCGTCGACGCGATGGTCTTGCGTAGACTGGTCGCTGATTTGTTCCTGAGACTATGGATTGAAACGATTTGAGACCAATTAGTCCATGTCCAAACCGATCCAGTCCAGTCCAATTAGTGTTAAAGCCCAAACTAGACCAGATTAGATTAGAGCCTCAGACCATTTAAACCAATCCAAAAACAACCCACTACAAAACCGAACTAAAACTTAAGTTTCAACCCAAACCATTCCCAGGCTTAGGCGTAGCCATGCCAGACTGACCTTGTTAAACGAGAAGACTTGGGTATACTCTTCGATCGGTGGAGCCGCCCTTCACGTTAACCAAATATTGAGCTGGCCACTAACATGTGCCGTCACATGGGGTTGTAGCTGGTCGAGATAAGTACATTTCACAAGTTAGTAAACAAAACTCTGGCAGCTGAACCAGGAATAGACACAATTAGCTGGGATTGAACAATAGTGGCTTCACAACTGAATCCGCACAACCACAAGGTTGAATGAGAAAGGAGGATACTGTTGAAATTGTGAGCAATTTTCGAATAAGCTAAATCATAGCTTCACAACTAAAAGACATCTGAGCCGGACTGCTTACAAAATATTATACCCATACCTGCAGCTAATACAACTTATTTATACTCTCCTTTGAAATAATATGCTACCAGCCAGCTCTGAATGTGATGGCTGATGCCCAACACTACCATCAGCAAATTAAGTTGGCATCTGTGCATGACCGAATGAAGTTGACATTCGTGTATAATTTTAATCCAGGACACCCTATATCAGCCTTACGCATATATAGCTCTGTACCCAGAACTCGGGCATATGTTTACTTGAATGAATTAGCTGGCGGAGATTATTCTGGGTATATGCATCTGTTGCAGAAATTGGTGTTAATAAGGAACTTTTTTTTGGTACAAAAACTAAGTTTAAATATTCTACAACATACCCCTTTCTCTGGCTGCAGATGTGCGTTCTACAACGTTGGCTAATCTGAAAATTTAGGATCCATTGTATCTGTTGTCATAGATAGGAAGGATGTCCTAATGTGTAAACATGATACAATTTCCAATGTAAACATGACACCTTAAACATACGTTAGGGAGCTTCTGATTGTTTGGGCACACCACACACGCCTCCTATCCCGACCCCCTTCTCACTCCCGTGCTGCCCCCGCGCAGCGACTGGGGTTTGTGCGACAGGTTTCCTCACTTGCAAAATGATAGGTTTTTCACCGTGAAGCTGGAAGAGACCTTTGATGTTTGTACGGTACACAACGACAAGCATTTCATCGTAATTAATATCATCACTTGTGCTTCTTTTGTTCAATGTGTAATTTCTGGATTTTTTTTTCAATTCGATTAGTACATCATGTGCCATGCTAGACCATATGTATTGGAGAAGCTTGGTTTTGGTTTAGATGACTTTGAGAATGTGGAGACGAGGAGGGCTCACTTAAGAACTAAATATGTTTATGAGTTTCTGGTTAAGCTGTACAATGCGATCAATCACTCCCATTTCGGCTGCTCTCATTGGGAAGGTCTCTGCAAGGCATACGGATTTGAGGATGGTATCCAAATAAGATTTGATATTCGTCCCGAAGATTATGATAATGATGATAATATCGACATCTGGGTAGATGTGGATACGCCTCCAGTTTTGCCTAGATGTGAGTTTGTCAAACTAATTTGTTAAGTTAAGTAATTTATAATGTTAATTTAAAAATATTTGGTGTTTGTTGGTACTAAATTTATTTATTTATAATTGTCAGCTTATTTCTTATCTTCAAGAAATACTCGGAAGGTTGTAGACAGCACATACTACAACTATAACTCCGAGCTTAATTGTGAGGAGAAGGGTTATCTTGCCTCATTCATAGAAGATGTTGAGGCCTTTAAAAATCACTCTATCAGCCCAAGTTATACTAGATACGAGCCACTAGTCCATAAATTGCTTCATGGTAACTTCATTGCCAAAAACTTGGTAAGATTTTGTTAATGATGGTAACTTCATTGCATACGTTATTCTTAAGTAAACTACATTGCTAACTATATATGTTACTATTACGTTTTTCAATAGAGGCTACCAAAGGAGGTTGTCCCTGACTTCATGTTTATCGAACGTGATATGCATATGTTTAGCTTACGACCAATTCCTTCGAAGGCTTACCACAGTGCATACTCAATTTCTTCAAATGATGGAAGGCTCAAAATCAAAGCATGGAGCAAAGTGATGAATGCGCACACACAACTAATTGGAGACAAAATGAATGTGCGGCCACAAGTTGGAGATAGGTTTATCTCCATTCTCCATTATGAAGATGGACCGGTTTATCCGTTTTATGGTATTTTACCTAAGAGAGAGGAGTAGGTCCTAGGTATTAAGAACAGTTAGTTAGTGTTGATTATATATGACTATGATGATGATGAGAAGTTGTTATTATGTGCTACAATGTGTTAGAGTTGATGATGATGAGGAGGAGGAGGAGTAGTGACTGCGAGTACTATGATGATGATGAGGAGGAGGAGTTGTTATTATAACTAGTGACCAAGTTGTCATTGAAGGAAATATGCCCTAGAGGCAATAATAAAGTTATTATTTATTTCCTTATTTCATGATAAATGTTTATTATTCATGCTAGAATTGTATTAACCGGAAACATAATACATGTGT
This sequence comes from Triticum urartu, assembly GCF_056163025.1. NCBI lineage: Eukaryota > Viridiplantae > Streptophyta > Magnoliopsida > Poales > Poaceae > Triticum > Triticum urartu. Next base: position 751,794,350 of record NC_141879.1, on the reverse strand, counting down.
GAATACATAGACAAACATAGTGTCACTAGTATGCCTCTACTTGACTAGCTCGTTGAATCAATGATGGTTAAGTTTCCTAGCCATAGACATGAGTGGTCATTTGATTAACAGGATCACATCATTAGGAGAATGATGTGATTGACATGACCCATTCCATTAGCTTAGCACTTGATCATTTAGTATGTTGCTATTGCTTTCTTCATGACTTATACATGTTCCTATAACTATGAGATTATGCAACTCCCATTTACCGGAGGAACACTTTGTGCGCTACCAAACGTCACAACGTAACTGGGTGATTATAAAGGTGCTCTACAGGTGTCTCTGAAGGTACTTGTTGGGTTGGCGTATTTCGAGATTAGGATTTGTCACTCCGATTGTCGGAGAGGTGTCTCTGGGCCCACTCGGTAATGCACATCACTACAAGCCTTGCAAGCATTGCAACTAATAAGTTAGTTGCGGGATGATGTATTACGGAACGAGTAAAGAGACTTGCCGGTAACGAGATTGAACTAGGTATTGAGATACCGACGATCGAATCTCGGGCAAGTAACATACCGATGACAAAGGGAACAACGTATGTTGTTATGCGGTTTGACCGATAAAGATCTTCATAGAATATGTAGGAGCCAATATGGGCATCCAGGTTCCGCTATTGGTTATTGACCAGAGAGATGTCTCGGTCATGTCTACATAGTTCTCGAACCCGTAGGGTCCGCACGCTTAACGTTCGTTGACGATATAGTATTATATGAGTTATGTATGTTGGTGACCGAATGTTGTTCGGAGTCCCGGATGAGATCACGAACATGAGAGTAACTCCGGAATGGTTCGGAGATAAAGTTTAATATATGGAATAATGTTGTTTGGTCTCCGGAAGGGTTCCGGAATTCACCGGAAGGGGTTCCGGATGTTTCCCGAAATGTTTGGGTACGAGAACACGTTATTTGGGCCAAAGGGGAAAGCCCACAAGGTTTTTGGAAAGTGCAAAAGGAAGTTTTGCGGAGTCCAGGGGCCAGACGCCAGGGTCCCTGGAGTCTGGCCCTGGAGTCCGAGAAGGACTCTTGCCTTTCGGGTCAAACCGACCTTGTGGAGGCTTTTACTCCAAGTTTCGACCCAAGGCTCAACATATAAATAGAGGGGCAGGGCTAGCACCAAAGACACATCAAGAAACACCAAGCCGTGTGCCGGCAACCCCGTCCCCTCTAGTTTATCCTCCGCCATAGTTTTTGTAGTGCTTAGGCGAAGCCCTGCGGAGATTGTTCTTCACCAACACCGTCACCACGCCGTCGTGCTGCCGGAACTCATCTACTACTTCGCCCATCTTGCTGGATCGAGAAGGCGAGGACGTCATCGAGCTGAACGTGTGCAGAACTCAAAGGTGCCGTGCGTTCGGTACTTGGATCGGTCGGATCGTGAAGACGTACGACTACATTAACCGCGTTGATAAACACTTCCGCTTAGCGATCTTCAAGGGTATGAAGGTACACTCTCCCTCTCGTTGCTATGCATCACCATGATCTTGCGTGTGCGTAGGAATTTTTTTGAACTTAGTACGTTCCCCAACAGTTATATGATGTCTCATGGACGAAAATGATGAGGAGGAGTTGTTATATAACAATGATGTATTATGATGATAAGTTATTAATGATATTATGATGATGATGAGTTATTATATCATTGGGTGAAAGAACCGCGTGAATTAGATTCAAGTGGATGGATCCAAAGTGACCAAGTTGAATTAGCGTTGAAACTAATCCGCGGTTCTTTGACCCAATGATGTAATAACAATCTCTAAATTTTTACTTTATGAGAACTTGTATAATGGTGTATGAATATGACATTAAAAAATTAGAATATTGCATAATAGTAGTAGCGCTGGTCAGAGAGGCGCTGCTAGTAACTGCTAGGAGCGCGTTCTTGAGACAGTGCTACTTCTAAGTAGGTATAGTAGTAGCGCTGGAAAACAAATGCTACTGCTATACGTTAGCTGTAGCGCCTTAGCAGTAGAGCTACTGCTAGGCCAAAAACCAGTGCTACTGCTAGGATTTTCCCTAGTAGTGTCTCCTTCTCTTGGATGCATGCCGGCAGGAGGTGCAGATCTAGGGTTTGTGCTCGGGCGGGTCACGTCTAGGCCCGGGGTGGATCGAAGCATGTGCTTTGGGTAGGAGTGCTCGGCCTTGGCCCGGGATGTGCTTGCAGGAGGAGCTCGTGCTCTCCTCACGGGTATGGTGGTCCTTGGTGGTGGTCGGCTAAACGCTACTCTGTTGGTCAGATCGGTGTCACTAACCATGATTAAGGGGTCGCGTTAGCGGGCTCGATGGCGGCCATCGGTAGTTACGGGATAGTGTCCCCTCCCCCCGACCACCGGGACTGGTTGCGGACACAGGTGTGGATGCCCCCTACTGTGCGGGCATCAACCCAGATCTTGTGACTGACGCAGGGCCAAGAATGTAAGGAGACCCCTTTCTTTCCTCCTTCCGAGGCTGGTGCTTCCTGATGTGAACGGATATTGGTGTCTTGGACATGGATGCCCGAGCGGCGGCTTTGGATGGCGGTCCGCATGGTTGGCTATTCGGCAGGAACCATGTCGGTGGTGGTGGCTCTCCCTCTTGGTCATGTGGGCAGCAATGGGTGACCCGGGCGCTCTCCCTGTAGTTGGCAGTGGCGTCGCCCCGAACCGGGACTGGGGAGCTGAACTCGTTACGCCTGTCCTGAAAACCTCGTGAGGCACGACGGACCTACCAAGTGAAAGCTCTGCGCTTTGTTGCCGACGACGGTGACGCTCGCGGGTGCTGCTATCTTCCTGAAGACGTCGTCCTAGTGCTCCTCTTTCATGACAGAGTTCTGGGTGAAGACCTTAGTCCCTCTGGACTCGGCAGCGGCGTCGTTTTCCCTCTTGGGGGAGTCGTTGTGGAGCATAGGTGTTTAGGGCTGTGTGTGGCGCTGTACTCGGTTTTCCCGATGCTTTTTTTGGTAGCGTAGTAGTGCTCTGCGTGCGCCGGTGATCTTGGGATCGGTATTATACGAGGATTATCTCACCATCTTGTATCGTTTGACCGTGCACTTGGTTTGATGTTTCTTTTTATATAAAGCGGGGGGAAAGCCTGTTTCGAGAGCTTCTGATTGTTTTCATTTGGAGATGCAGGTGTTTGTATAAGTATACCTGATTCTAGCATCATGTGCACTAATTGCCATCTCAAATGGCTTTGTTGAAAAGCTTGATGTTTACACAGCTGTAACAAACTCCAAGAGTTTTCAGGGTCGATTTTGATATCTGAGCATGGCATCAGCCAAAATGGTTGATTTACCTTACTGCCACAGATTACCCTTTCTCTGAAACATCTTTTGATTTTAATCTCTTTAAATGGAAAAAGAAGACATGTGGATGGATTGAGGTCCTACTAATTAATTAGGGGAGCCTGCAGATCTGAACGTGATACAATCGATGGACCCTTTGTTCACATTAACCAACTGAACATGGAGCTTGCCACTAGCATGGTCTCACATGGGCGTTTGTAGCACATCAATATATACTTCAGTACAAAGTTAGGACAAAGTGTACTTATTTTGAGACGGGGGAGTATTTCGCAACGGGATCATAATCAATAGTCTAGCAGCTAAACCAGACAAGCCAACTACAAGGTTCACCATGATATGGATACCTCCCTTGTACTTCCCTCTTCCTTGGGAGGTTGTAGGTGTAGCTAGAGATCAACCGCTGGATCAGACATGTGCATAGCCATCAGCACCAGAGATGACATGCATTAAGGACAAACCCAACGACAAGCTATGATAGCTAACTAGACGTTCTCAAACAAGGATACCCCGCCACCACCATAAGACGCGCGGGCAATGTTTTTACTCGATGTTTGAAATCACTTAATCAATCAATGCTAATGGAACTAATGTTTTTCCGGACTAACCTTACCGGTTCTTATTTTTATCAACCCGCAGCAAGCATTTCGTTGATCCAGTGGAACAAAGTCTGAACCACCCTTTCCCTCTTATGCCAATCTCAACATTTCATGATTCTTAGTCATTATACCTGCCTGATAAAAACAAGTACGCAAACGAGCTAGCTACTGGTGGTACTTGTTGGATGTGATGGTGATTGAATTCAAAATGCCAACAATCACTTTCTTTCCCACGTAGGCATTGTATGAAAAAGAGATAAGAACAACAAGATTAGTAATGTATTGGACAGTTTGCACTTTGAAGAATTAAGCACATAAATTAACTATTAGCTACCAGCCAGGTCAGAATATGATGCATCAAATGAACTCAGACTTTGTAAATCAGGACTTAAAGACTTGGGTAGAGGCCCTAATTATGAAACCGATTGATTTAGCTGATCGATAGAGTCTTCACGTTTAGATACCGGCCAGCTGCTAGCGTCTAGAAAAATTACGTACCTCTTCATAGATTTAAGAAATGTTCACATTTTCAATAAAAATTCCGTGGTTGTCAAAAAACTAGGTAATTCAAAGATTTATTCTGAATTTCAAGAAACGGTTAATTTAAGAAAGGGAGCCTGCAGGTCTGAACATTATAGACCTTGTTAAGGCTGGTCATAGTGGGAGTAACATAGGTAGTGACATACATGCCACATAAGCAAAGAAGATGATGTGTCACGCAATTAATGAAGAGAGAGGCAAATAGTGTAACATAATATGTTACTCCCTCCGTCCGGAAATACTTGTCATCAAAATGAATAAAAAGGGATGTATCTAGATGTATATTAGTTCTAGATACATCCCTTTTTATGCATTTTGATGACAAGTATTTTCGAACTGATGACCTGAACCAATTTGCTGTTGAACACCCACCGTGGAAGCATTAGATTCGTAGTTGAGATTCCTGTTAAACAAAAACATAAAGCTCGAATTTATCTGCCTAAAGAGAAATTGGAGTGAATCTGAGGAGAACAGGAGGGTGAATGCGGACGGACCATTGGTGCGTGCAAGCCAATGGAGGAGAGACTGTTCTTGGAGGGAGCGCAGGGGACGGGCCAAGGGTGAGGGTCCATCCACTGCGACATTCTCTCGAACAGGTGAAGCGCGTGGCATGTACAGCAGGATGAATGAGAATGGGATGGACGGCTGTGGTACCAAGCTAGCGATGCTGCAGGCAGGCGTGTCGTAGTCCAATGCAGATGCTGATCCTGGAGAAAGTACAGGACCGAGCGAAGGAAGTGGGGGTTTTATCCGCTGAGGCATTTTGTCGAACAGCTGCCCTGCATATTGTGTACTGAGTAGTTGTCATGACCGTGGGGCGACGCAAGAGAAGAGAAGGGTACAATGGACGGGATCCACATTAGGCCAGGTGAAATAGAAGAGAAGGACTGGAAGAGTAGTCACCTTGGACGGGAGAAGAACGGCGACGACGACGAGACGAATTCCTGGCCACGCAAAAAAAAAATGTAGGGAGTGGAGGTCAGCGGGGCGTTGTGAGAATCAAACAATACCAGTCGCTGAAGGAGTTTTGGAGGCTTTGTGTGCGTGTGTGTTGCGTTTTGTTGTGATCTTGGTACTTTGTGTTTGGTGGTTGCTTTATTTATAAAGTGGGACGAACGCCTTTTTCGATATATCGCATCACATAAGAATTAATTTACATGTATTGACACAGTTAGACATATGGCTCCGAAACATGCTTTGAAGCATTTTAGCTTCTTGAATAGAAACTGGATGCTTCATTTCCAAAGCAATGTTTGAAGTTGACGGCTCTAATAATTTGAGCTACCCTCCTTTGCTTTTGATCCGGTAACAAATTAGAATGAAAATGCTACCCACACATCAGAGGGAATCAGGCGCAGTTATAGGATTTTTCATGTTTGTTTCAAGTAGTAATTGTGAACACGTAATAGTAAACAATACGCTTAGCATGGGTTGAACAAGCATGGCTTCACAAATGAAACGGGCGTAACCACATGCATAAATGAGGCAGGATGCCTCAACTTCTTCAAACAATGCTTAGCTGTGTGAAGACTTGGGGATGGTTGGAGGCCCGCCCTACTAATTAATTAACCGGGCCTGCAAGTCTGAACATGATACAGACATTGACACATTATTAACTGACATCAACTTGGCTAACTACGACAAGACTATGAACAGATGTGTTAGGAATAAGCAACTTGTATTCCCATGAGGCCATAGGCCGATATATATACATGTACAGGTGTGGAACATATGCAGAAAACCCCTTATACAACGAGATGAATACAAAGGGGTACATGACTTATATTATAATTCTAACACCCCCCTCAAACTCATGGTGGATGAACTACATTGAGTTTGGAGAGATAAAAGCCATATTGGGCTCTAGTCCGGGCCTTCATCAGGAAATCCGCTAACTGTAACTCGGAAGGCACATACTGAAGAGCAATAACCTGATCCTGCACACCAGCGCGCACATAGAAAGCATCAACACCAATATGCTTGGTGAGCTCATGCTTCACAGGATCGCGCACAATGCTAATAGCACCTGCACTGTCAGATAAGAGTAGAGTCGGTGTAGTGACAGAAACACCCAAATCCTGAAGTAACCATCGTAACCAAGTCACCTCTGCCCTCAAAAGAGCCATTGCTCGCAACTCAGCCTATGAAGAGATGGAGGTCGTAGTTAAGAAGCTCATGGATCGATGGACCCTTAGTTTGTTCACGTCAACTCAACATGGAGCTTGCCACCGGCACAAGGGTAGCTAGTGATGGAGATTAGTGTACAAATTTTGCAACTGGGGTAGTAAACAATAGTGTAGTAGGCTAGCAGCTGGAGGACGCGTCACTCACCTTTGTTTGCAGGACGCCTGCCCACTCCAGCCCAGACTTTGTGGATCGATGATTGACCGGTGAACAGCACCGTGCAAGCTATTGATCCATAGCTGGAGTTCCTGCTCGACTCGCCAATGGAGGGATATATACTGCAGTGAATCAGAGGAGAGTATATAGAGGTATGGTGGAGAAAACACAGGGCATCCATCGGTGGTGACGTTCCATCAAACACCTGCCGTGCGCAGCGTGTACTCCACCGAAACAGAGAGTAGAGAGAGATCAAGTGAGCTGGATCCATCAAGTCAGGTCGGACGGACGGAAAACGGAAAAGGCAGTGCTCGACATCCCCATACTCGATCGACCATGGCGGACGCGGAGCGAGGGAGGTAGGGGAGGGAGAACGGCGGCGACGACGAGTGGTGGAGGCCTGGAGCTGGAGGGAGACATCCGTGTGCTTTTATTTTGTTCTCTTAATTATTAGGGCTTAGTCTTATTTTAAGCCTTGCATATAATTTAGAGATGACAAAAAATATTGTTTACAATGGGTCATCTCTTAGCCTTATTTTTAATAATTAGTTATTCCTAAAAATATGTTGAGACATATTGTGTTAAGAGATCATCTCTTGTCTTCTCTTAAATAAGAGAAGACAAGCCTTTTCTTACGGGTTTTTTGTCCTCCACCTCATCATTTATCCTACGTGTCAGTCCTAAGATAGCATCATTGTACATGCCCTTAGTACAAACTTTCTTAAAAAAAATGGGGCTATGCCAGGAGTTGTTAGATTTGACCTATAATGACCGAGTGTTACCTTCCTCGATTGGAACACGTGCCTTGTTGCAAAAATTTAAAGTAACTGATCATTTGTTCCAGAATTTTTGGCAACAAACGTCTTGGTGCAGTTTTTTTTAGAATTCAACAATCTTATTGTTGAGGATTTTTTTTTTGCAACGGTCTACTTGTTGCAGGATTATTTCTACAAAACGAAGTCGCGCCGCATCACAATAGTGGTTCACCGCCAAGATTTGAAACAAAACCGTTGTTGAAATATGTGTCTGCACTTGCATTCATGCTGACGAAACGTGGCAGACAACGGAGGCGACGGACGCACCGTGATTATCAGCCGGCTGAGGGTGATCATTTCCGAGAAAAAACCTATACTACAAGAAAAACTACTCCTATATATAGACAAAAACAAAAACAGAGGCAACAGAGTTCAACTCCAGAGCTCGACTCCAAATTTCCAATAAAAATCCCAAACTGCATCAAACCATGGACCTCGAAGACCCGAGTCACCCAACAGCCTGCCTGCCAAAGCTTCCCCGCTGTCGATCGGGCAGACGGACTCCACTAAATTTTGGCCGTTTCTAACAGACCCTCTAAATATAGTGGAATGAAAAACGAATTCACCGCAAATGAGCACAAATTCGATTGAAACAAGTAGTAGTTAAACATACTAACTGAAATTCGATGGCAATTCATAATATTTTACGATGCCATTAACCAGAGGATTATTTTAAACGACAATTCAACCAAAACTCGTCTGAAACTTACTAATCGCTATTTTTGGTGACCTCTTTCCACTCGGCTCTGGATAGGCCACCGATCATGAGCGATGAAGATGGTGCCACCGCCCAAGATTTTGGTGACCTCGTTCTTGCCTCTGCCACAGCCGCCTCCGCCACCTTCTTCATTGCGAGATAGATCGATGACCTCGGTCCTGCCGTCGGTGTATTCCATGAGCGATGAAGATGCCGCCACCGCCCAAGATGCTGGTGACCTCGTTCTTACCGCCTCCACTGCCTCCGTCGCTGTCGCCTTGTTCATTGCTCCATCGATCAATGACCTCGGTCCTGCAGTCGATGTACTTCATTAGCGATGAAAATGCCACAGCCGCCTAAGATGCTAATGACCTTGTTCTTGCAGTGCCACAGCCGCCTCCGCTGCCTCTGTCGTCGTCGCCTTCTTCATCACTCAACAGATCGATGACCTCGGTCCTACCGTCGACATACTCCACGAGCGATAAAGATTCCGCCGCCGCCCAAGATGCCGGTGACCACGTTCTTGCCCTTGCCGTAGCCGCCTTCGCTGCCTCTGTCGCCGTTGCCTTCTTCATCACTCGACATATCGATGACCTCGGTCCTGCCATTGGCATACTCCACATATTGGCGGCGCTCTGCCTTGATGCACTCTGAGTAGCCTTGGCAAGGCACTGTCGTGTACTCCGCGCAGACGGCCTCTGCCATGAGATGCTCGCAGGCTTCTATGTCTTCCCGCCACTCGGTTGATTCACTACCCGTTTGTCCACCGACGGCTCTGATGAAGGCAGATTGGGAAAGAAGTTATGGTGGTTGGTGGCGCCTTGCAAGTGCACCGACTTGATGTCATATGCACGCACCATCGCCTCCACCGAGTGGAAGGAATCCATCCAATGGGTCCTCCCGATTTCCCTATCATCGATCTCGGCGACCCAGATCCCCTATTTGCGCTGCAGCAGGACATGGTAGTTTGGCCTCAGTGGCGGGAGGTCGTGGAACGCTAGTGCGGCGCGGTAGGAGGAGGAGCGGGAAGTGGAGCCTCCCCAATGCGGGAGGAGGAGGGGCGAGAAGAGGAGCCGGCCCGATGCGGGAGGAGCAGGTGCGGTAGGATGTGGCGGCGTGGCGTTTTTCCGCCGGCCAAGCGCTACGTATGGGAGGCAGCAAGCGGCGCCGGCCAGATCCAGCCATAGGAGTAGCTGGGTGGTGGCGGGTTTTGGCGGTGCGACGGTAGGGCAAGTGCGTTGGGTGTTTTACTCGACGGCTGAGCGGGCGAGTATTTTTACTCCTCGGCGGCCGCTCGGAGTAAATTTTATTTTCCGCTATCCGGTTTACTACTTCAGTTTTGTGTCGTTTAGAGTGAACATGAATTTTTATTTCTCTAATCGGTTTTAGGTTATTGGCTAGAGATGCCCTTAGTGGTAAAAGCAAGTACTACCTAGATAGCTGTCAGTCGCATCCAAGAGATACCGATGGCGCATACCCACGTGACAACATGGCATGGTGTACATGCATATAATCTAAACAAGGATAGTGATCTTGATTGTGGAGCTTATTATTAGTTAATCTTTCTGTATGTTATTCGGTTTGGGTTTAAACCACACCAGCTGAACTGAAACCTTGTCTTATTAGAGGCGAGCATGTGACTTTTAGCCACTGATTTGGACATTGTCTAGTCATGCTTACTCAACAGTAAAAAAGAAGCTGCCTCTTTCATTTAATTTATTTGCAAAGCGCATTTTCATACATGTGGGAATGCATTTTGAATCTAATCGTGGAACCACAAATAAACTAATCTAATTATTAAAAGAAGTAAATAGTCGTGCTTATCCTTGAACATTGAATTGGGAGGGGGGTGAGCATGACACATTCACATGTCAAGAGTCAACTGGATTCGTCCAGCTGTATTAACTAAGCATATTTCCATCAAGTATGGATAAACTAACTCACCATTTGGATCCAGATCTAAATCCATCTCAAGTTCACCTCTCTGCTGGTATAATATCACAATCACATCCCCTCTCCTCCATATGTAGTAGCTTCAGAAGACTACCTACCCAACATCTGAAACAGGCCAGGCTAGCCAATACACTACGTGGGCAGGAGCGAGCTGCACCTCCAGGTAATTCATTACTAACATCTTTTCATCCAACCTCTGCTAGCTTAGTAAACCGTGTTTAGCTACGATTGTATGCTCTGGGAGTTTCATCATCGTCAATGACAACTTTATGCATGTGTTTACCGTCAGTTGGTTGCCAATATGGTATAGCTGCCTCTTGGTCTTGTAGTGCTGGTTTGCAAACCACAGGCAGAGGGGACTTCTAGTTTGAGCAGTTGCCATTCAGTTAAGCCAAGCTATGACCGACTAGTCAAGTCTTGGTCTATTCGATCGTCTCCAGGCTACTGGTGATCCTTTCCTTGCAACATTAGTTTTGTGTCGCCTTGTTGATGATATTGCCGTCTCTACTCTTGGATCTTGTCGTACATTCTCCTCCCAAACCAAACCAGTCAACGCAAGTACTCACCTACGACTTTCTGAATCCAACCAGAGTGTACAAACTGAGAGAGTTTCTTACGATTTTATCTTTTCATCTGGACATAGCGTCCTAATTACTCCCTCCGTCCCAAAATTCTTGTCTTAGATTTGTCTACATACAGATGTATCTATTCATGTTTTAGTGTTAGATACATCCGTATCTAGATAAATTTATGACAAGAATTTTGAACAAAGCGTGCTCTGTCACAGTTCTTTGATATCAGTACATCTGTGCAAACTTGTAATACCTCATAAGTTTAGGCTGTACGTATCAATGAGGCAGATGTTGGGGTAACAAAATATTCAATTTTGTAAAATAATATTGTTTGATACTCCCTCCGTCCCAAAATTCTTGTCTTAGATTTGTCTTGATATGGATGTATCTAATTTTAAAACATGACTTGATACAACCGTATTTAGACAAATCTAAGACAAGAATTTTGGGACGGAGGGAGTATATAACAATTACGCAATCATTTTCCCAAAGCAGCTAGAAATTAGAGGAGTGTATACTCAAAGACTTTATCGGCCATACGAATCAAGTCTTCCTTTGCAGTCGACAGTGCCATGACATGGACTTTGATAGCATCGGTATTGCATAGCACATCTATATCACTGTAGGGGCCAGTGTAATATAGGCAGAGCCTAGAAACACGCTTAAGCTTTCATATTGAAGAGGCAATTGGCGCCTTGGCGGTCGATAGAATCACATGGACTTTGATAAATGCCATTGCCAGGTCATGGTCACTACAACTAATATAGCATCTTACATCTCGACTGCTCAATTAGGGTTGTTGTAATTAACTACACGCTTCGGCTATCGTGTTCAAGGGGAACATTCGGGCAATGTGAATTTGATATGCAGCTTGCTGTTAGTCAATTGTGCATGCATGACCAGATCCACATTGTTAGCTAAATGAGGCGTGGAAAAGATGTATGTATATGCACTTCTGCTTCGGTACACCCCCTAAACATATGACAGCTATGTGCTAGCTAGTCGCTGTGGCCTGTCTTTAAACTAAGGAGGGGACAGATCAGGCCATTACACGGAAGGATACGTTTTTGCATTTTGTCTATTGCCAACATGCTTAAACAAACATTCTCTTACTACATGCGAACAAGTGACTCTTAGTCATGACCATAGGTGTGTAGTTAAGTGAAGTTAATGGAGTCAGAAAGAAGTGCATTTAATCTTTGAAAAAAATCAAGAGAAGAAACAAGACGTGTACACGAATCAAAGAAGGTACGCTAAAGCAGGAAACAGTAATCTGTATCCTATATGTATGCTGGCATTACACATTGACATGTAGTCAACTCTAACGTTATATCTAAATGATATGCTTAACTAGCACTATATATTTGGCAGAAATTTTCTTCCAAATCCGTGTGTGTGTCTATATATATATATATATATATATATATATATATATATATATATATATATATATATATACACGTGGAAGTTGCTGCCATCATTACACATTAATACATGTCTAGAGTCAACTCAACTTTTTGCAAACTAATGATTGGTCCAGGTATATTAGCTAAACATTTCCTGTCAAGCGCGTAAATTAATAATCACTGGATGGAGATCCAGATCTCACATCACCTCTCTGACATCACAATACGTCATATCAGACGTCGAGTACTTTCCGACGACGGTGATGATCAACGGGGATGTAGCCTAGTATTTTTCGAGCGATACACACGCACGATACTAGCTTGAGTACTTTCCGAGCTGATCCATTTTGTCAGGAGCTGCAGGTGTCTTTTCTGAAAGATCCAGCATCACTCGTATTCGTTGATAATAGCAGAGAGCAACGGAAAACAACAAGGTATTAAAGGTCCTAGGACCAGAAAACCTGAAGATCAAAGAAAAGGAAAAACAGCAGCCCTAATAGTTGCAGCACAACACTCCATAGGATCCATACAAGGCAATGTAGCTCTGACTCCGGCGGTGAGCTAGCAACACATGTTGTTCACATCACAATTTCCAGTGGCTATAACCACATTTTGTTCACATCTCTTTGTATGATTTTGAAAATTTGTTCACAAACGAAAGAAAATGTTTCTTTGTTTAAATTTATTCATAGATTTAAGAAATGTTCACATTTTCAATAAAAATATAGTGGTTATCAAAAAACAAGGTAATTCAAAGATTTATTCTGAATTTCAAGAAACAGTTAAAAAACACACTATGATATTCCAATCCAGCCCGGCAGTCAATTATTCAAAATTCACGCGGGTATATAGTCACAAGACTCAGAAGCATTACTCTTTAATTACACACCTTCAATCATTCGTGAACAATTTTACAAATTTGGGAACATTTTTTACTATTTACAAATATTTTTCTAAAATTGTGAACATTTTTTATATTGTGAACGGTTTTAAGCACGAATTGGCGAATTATTCTAGAATAGACAAACATTTTTTTGAAATTGGTGGATTTTTCTGTAATTCACGGACATTTTTTGAAATGCATGAACATTTTCTGAATCGGCAAACATTTTATGAATCAGTAAACTCGTTTGTAATTCACGAACTGTTTTTAAAATTTAAGGACATTTTCTAAAAAGCTTGAACATTTTTTGAATTAGCAAACATTTTGTTATATTTCATTAATAATTTTTAATACACGGACTTTCTTTCAAAACCATGGAATTTTTTGGATATTACGATCACCTTTTTGAAAATTGCGAACATTTTTTTGAATATGCAAATATTTGAAAAAAATCCTGAGCCTTTTTTGAATTCATATAAATTTTACGTTCTCTTGAACATTTCATTTCAAAATTCTCATTTCTGTAAAATTTGAAATGTTTTCTGAAGTTCCCAATTATTTAAAGTAGAAAAAAAACAGAACAGAAAAATAAAAATGAAAAAGAAACTAAAAAACAGGCCCCGGAAATGGGCCGGCCCGAATGGGTGCACTGTGTCTTCTCCAGCGTGCTGAGCGCATTATAGTACGTCTCTATGATTGGGCCGACACAGGTGGGGGACTCCCTGCAAAACGTTTTTTTTGTCACTTATAGGTGGCATTGGTGGGTAATATTTTGTACCTTTGAGGACAATTCTAATGACGTACGGTAGAAGCAATATCCCATTTATTATTATATATAATATATAATATATATATATATATATATATATATATATATATATATTAGGTAGAGATAGAGATAGGAGTTGGAGAGAGAGAGAGAGAGATAGAGATTGATCAAGAAGAAAGATACTAGCGCGAGTATATTTTAGGAACATGGGTGAATTGGAGGACTTTACTTTAAATACGTTAAGAATCACATTTAAATTTGTAAAAAAAACCCGAAAAGAATTCTACATGTTCATATGGATGGATACACATGTGTAAAGTTTGCCGATGAAATAAGTAAACATGTGAGTTATGCAAAAATGACAAAATCAAGATTTCCAAATAGTGAATAATCCATGCACTGTTCATCTTCTCGAAATTACGATTTTGTCATTTGTGTGTAAGTCACATGGTTACTAATTCATCATCAGAATTTGCACATGTGTAACATACATCCATATGAACACGTGGAATTATTTTTGAATTTTTTGAAACTTCAAAATAAATTTTTGGCACTATTCAAAATATAGGGTTCGAACGAGGGTTTTGGGTACCGGGCGATAAAATCAGATACCGCCCGGCATCCGCTTTTCTGGCTACCCCACGAGAAAGCCAAAAACATCGATTTTTTTGAAAATTTTGAATCTGGACGACTAGAGTATGGTCAGGTAGGATAGAAACTCTTCTAAACAATGTTAGTAGCGATATGTCCCTCCATTCCTCGCGCTAACCCGCAGGGTCGCTAGTTTGAGTCCCAGTACACAGTTTTCTTTTTTGCTTAACCAACTATTAAATAAAATATTTAAAACATAGAACGAGAGGCGAACCCACAACCTCGCGTACGTTGAGAACGGACGGGGAGAAATTGCCACTGCGCCAACAGCTAGTGTATGATCTACTTGAGCTCACTTCTTATCATGGTTTTAAATAGCCCACTATAGCACGTACAAAAGGTCTTGCGTTAAGAGACATTTGTGCAAACAAATCAACAAACATTTTAAATAGCGCGCTATAACTCCACTATAGCATGCTATAGCGTTTTGAAGAGGTTCGCCTCTAAGAGGTTCAGCACGCTATTTAAAACTATGCTTCGTATATATTCCTACCTGAGAAAATTTGAATTCAAGTTATGTTTAAAAAATTCGAACAGTTTTTTCTTGGAATTTTATGGTAACCGTGGTATTCGCGTTTCTCGCTCACCCTTGGTATTTCCTTGGGATTCGGTAGCCAAAACCTTGGTTCCAATGCACCCGTCCATCAAAGTGACTTTCTGGATACTAGCTTGCTACTTCCCAAGTATGTGCACGTATCCGCTGTTGGCTTCACTGCACAGTGCATATATAGATCTGTCTAGTTGCAATTTATTGATCCTGACCTGAACTGAGCGCTCGATCCGTTGCTTGCTACATGGGAATTCCTTTCATTACATAGTCCTTGAGTCATCTTGCTCGGCCGTCGTTCTAGCATGTTTAAATATGTGTTGAAAGCTATGCTGAATGCACGCATGTGTAGATCAGAAAAGAAGTCTGAACAATATTTAAACATCTAGCTGGCTAAACATATGCTCGTACACGTGTGTTCTTCTGTCAATTCATTCCCTATATATGAAATATTTTGTACTCCCTTTGTAAACTAATTTAAGAGTGTTTAGATCACTATAAATGATGCTGCTGGCCATGCATATGTATTGCAGCTCCAGTTCCTCTTGGTGTTGGTAGCTATATTGCTGTAGATCGACCACCTACGAGCAAGTTCCGCCAGGCTAACTAAGTGATCTCAAGTACTTATTCACTTCCATAATCGGTTTCCATTGTCCCAGTAACTTTGCTTACTGTGCATCCAGGTACTAATTCGTTCTTGTGGTTAAAGAATGGGACAAAATGTATTGGAGCAAATACTCCAGGGGAGCATGAAACCAACAGATTTGCCATTACAAACTTTACGGAAAATTACAAACAAATTTTCAAAGGATAGAGTAATCGGTGGAGGTGGATTTGGAATTGTCTACAAGGTGATATAATTCTAGTTTCAGTTGTATTTTGTTAACACTTACAAATCCCAGCACTTGACTAAACTTTAGTTATTTGGATGTGTTCTGTGGGTGTGCCCTCAGTACCCTTTTTTGCTATTAATTAAATGCTCACTAGAAATATTAAACAGGGTGTCCTCCGAAATGGTAATAATGTTGCTGTGAAGAGGATTATGAGCAGCATGACAATCGATGAGAAGCTTTTTCATCGTGAGGTTGGCAGCCTGATGGAGGTTAACCATCAAAATATAGTCCGGTTTCTTGGCTTATGTTCTCATACAGTCGAAACACCTGTGAAAAACCCAGTAGCCAAAGGATATGTTTTGGCCGAAAAAGAGAAAGGTTGCTCTGCTTTGAGTAATGAGTAATGGAAGCCTTGATAAATATATTACTGGTATGATATGGTGTTCTTCTCTTTACTTTTTTGTTATAACTGTTTATTCCCCATTCTGCTTCCAACTCGTGGCCCACAAATTAAATTAATGCATGCAAACTTTGATGCGTCCTTTCGTTCTTTTGTAGATGAATTAAGAGGACTTGATTGGGATACACGTTTCCAAATAATTAAAGGAATTTGCAAGGGTTTGTGTTATCTACACATGGAAAAAGCTATTCTGCATATGGATTTAAAGCCAGCCAATATACTACTAGATAATCAGATGGTACCAAAGATAACGGATTTTGGTCTATCAAGGCCCGCTGAATACTCACAAACGACAGGCACAAACCATTTTTTCACGCTGTAAGCTACCAATCAACCAACCAATCTACATGTACCCTCTTATATATTCTAATGACGGGATGTTAACAAATTACTTGCAGAGGGTATACTGCTCCGGAAAATATGTCCCTTGGTGGTAGGAAGTCCGTCAGTTCCGACATTTATAGTTTGGGTGCAATAATCATGGAACTGGTGACAGGACGAAAGGGTGTCCCTGGTAATAATGAAAATGTAAGAGTACTTTCTTGCAGAATATTATGCATGACTTCAACTCTTAAAATGGTGCCAAAACACCTATTCGGATATGAGAGCCAATTCGAGCAATTCAGGATTCGGGCAATGTCCAGTCAATAGCCACTGCATGTCCAAGTGTTGCCTCATTACTGGCTATTTAGGTATAGATCTCTCCCTTAGACCACCCGAATTAGCTCTTCGGCCTTAAATACCGAGTGACGGGAGAGGCCTTAAATCCCGAATGAAGGGCGTAATAATTTGAATATTACTGTAATATTGAATGGATATTGTACTGGGAAATGATGTATACAACATAACAAGCGATCACGTGCATATCTCTCATTATGCAATATCATAAAAAAACATTGTCCGCTTGATGGAAGTCAAGCATCCTATCATTCGGGACTATGTGAGCTTCCTTCCACACTCGTCTCGCTACATCTTCTAACAAAGCCTCGATGATACCATAATGGTCAAAATCGCTAAGTCACCAAATAAACTCCATAGGTCATCCTCAATGCATCCTCGAGGTTCGATGAGTCAATCTTGCTTCGATAGCCAATTTAACACAGCCACCAAAAATCTCCATTGACATACCGCCATATATACTTGGGATCAGATTAACACGGGGAGGCATGCCCTGCATGGATATCCAGGTTTAAGCCGAATAAATACATAATAAAGGTTTGAAAGGTCCTAAAAACATTGCTCTCTAAATTTTTCTAGTAATGGTATGCCCGCATACAGTTATTAGCCAGAACAAATAAGAAAACTACTACTCAATTTCTTTTCCAAGGGCCACTAAGTGCATTTGTTGAATCCTTGGGGTGATACATATGTTTTACTTGCCACTTATACGGCAGAAATGTTGTTTTCATAATTGAGATGGTAGTAGTGTTTTCACTATGCATATATTTATTATTTAGATGAAATGGTATATATAACAGTAAATCACCTTTGTGGGATGACAGGTACTTAGAAAATGGAGGCACAGATGGAATAAATCAGGACAGATAATGTTGCGGACATACCAACGACAAGTAACTAAATGTATCGAAATAGGGAAACTCTGCCAGGATATTGACCCCGTTAAGCGGCCTTCCATATCAAATATTGTGAATGAATTTAGAGCAATGGAAAATGTGGATAAACATGTGAAGAATACAGATAGTTCTATACTTGGACAGGTAATATCATATGCTCACCCCATTGGAACTTGAAGAATGTGCCATATGTTTACTTAGACAATGATACACCTCCCCCCATTATTCTTTAAATGGCACTAGTTTGTTTCATGGCCTCTGATGTGTGCCATTCTGGCATCCATAGATAAATCCACCATTTCTAGATGATGACATGCTTGGAGTTGAGCCACTGGAGCTACGATTTGCTAATCTCGAGCATAGCAACAAAAAGATATTATCATGTTCAATTGAGCTAAGCAATGATACATGTGGTTTCATTGCCTTCAAGATTAGAACGACAAGCCCATTGCCGTACTCTATAGAGCCAGACATCGGCATTGTGGTACCTCGGTCCAAATTTATTGTGGAAACAATAATGCATAATTGTATGGCAGCATTGCAGAGTAGTATCAAGCAATACACCGAGAACTTCATCGTGCGGAGCATTAAGGTTGATGAGGGTCTTACAACTAAAGATATTAATCAAGGCATATTTGACACGAGTATGGTTGATGAGGTTAGTCTAACAGTTATTTCTGACAACCAGCTAGCAGTGTCATGCGTCGCCGAAGAATCCAAAGAGGTATGCATATTGTGCCTGATCAGTTAAACTTGCATATGAGAGTAGGCGCATGAAATAATTAATGTTAATGTATCATAGTTAGTACTGGCTAATCATGACACAAAAATTCAATAGCTCCTGCTATGCGAATGTGTACCCATGGATCTCCAAGTTGGGCAGGCACCAATTGGCCCTTTAATCCAATTGAACGAGTCGCAGCTAAAGAATTTCAAATTTGCGTGAAAACTGGATCGACTGGTGGTAAACCCTCAAAATCCGGCTGGTCATCAGATGAGGGCCGGCCTTTTTGATATCTTGTCCTACGGAGAGTAGGGAAGAAATTCGAACATGGCGTTGGAGGGAGATTGATGTCGACGTCGTCGGGATTGACGCAGAAGCGATGTGAGACGCCATGCCACTGGCACCGACCTCGCCTGTGCTGGTGGCTGGTAGTTCAGCTGGCTTTCTCGACCACATTTCCAAACATAGCTGGTGGTATACATACCATAGGTAATGGAGCTTGGCTCTGTGCGATGGCGTAGATATTATTGATGTCGAATGACGCAACCGGGCCTGGCCAGTACCCGAAGGACATTGTGGCGGATCTCTGCTGGGGAAGACCGAGACAAGGAGGACTGGAGATGGATGAGACATGGCGGAAGGACAGGATGGTGTGTTGGGGCCTTCATCGACGGTGTCCACTTCCTCATAAGAGTTTGGGGAGAACAACCAGAAGTTGTGGTTGATCACCGCAATCGCCCAACCATGTGATTATATATTGATAGAACAATCCATTAGACCATCTAATCGATTGTTCATATTTAATTGTTCACTAGGCAACATCTTACATCTTTTTAATTAGGAGCGATTAACAGTTGAGACCTAAATATATACTAGCAGTAAATTGTAGTAACATTGTGTCAATACCGGGTGCTTCATGACCCCACTGCTAGGAAGGAAGACCTGCCTCTTCTTGCCAAAGGATTGAAAACTTTAGGGAAAATTTTCCAGGTAATGCTCGTTCATTTTGTTCTATTCACGTGTTGGTAATATCATAACATTTCGGTTAATGAGTTGTATTTCTTCTGCACGTAGGGGGTTAAGCTCAACAGTGGCGAGGGGGAGCCATCGTTCGATCCCTTCCCTGACCCTTCTCTTACCCAGGTAGTTGCCCTTAAATTGCCGTCTTCTGTTAAATTCCTGAAAATTGTTGTTCTTTTGTCCCATTGTAAATACATCATCATGTTAACTTGTGGAGTTGTATTGAACTTGGGCCAGAGTTGTTTCCTGTTTTGTTTTTTTCCATGACTTACTGGAAACCCTTTACCTGACCTTTTTTTTCTTCTTCCTTTCACGCAAGACACGGAGAACTGATTTCCATCTGTTGTGCTAGAGTCCATATGTGGAGCCTCCACAGTTCGGCGGAGCCAATTGTTCGTTCAACTTCCCAATGCCGACCGCTCCACCAAGTGGGCAGAGGGATCCGGTGCCTTGACAGCTTTGAAGGCTGACACCAAATTTTATGTACTTCCTCCTATGATCCCATCCATATTACTTCTCTTGTGCATGGTGCATCATTTGTACGTGTGGTGGTAGAGGAAATGGGTGGGTTAGAGTCAGATAACCTCACTATTTTTCCGGTTGTTTAGCAGCCGCTCGTTGTCGGTCTATTGTGTAAAGTTGTGTTAAGGTCGCTGTTACAGCAGCAGCAGGACACGATTCTTGTACTCCCTCCGATCCATAATATTTGTCGTATTTCTAGTTCAGGAACTAAAACCACGGCAATTATTATTGATCGAAAGGAGTACATTAATTGGTGTTGTTTCCCTGAGCTAAGGTCTCTTGATTGGTGATCTTGTGGGACTAAAACAACGACAATTATTATGGATCGCACGGAGTGTTAGAATAAATCCGAGGCCATACCGTTGATCATCCGAGGACCAAGCAATCACACGAGCACGACACCGAGATTTGTTAACGAGATTCACCGATATGGCTACATCCTCGGGGCCTGACTACGGGCGCTCCTCCCCGTGACACCGTCACAATACCGCACACCGGCCACCCGGGCGCCGGCACATGCCGCCGGCTCCCCCTTGCGCGCCTGTGCTATTATGTTGGCATAGGTTACATCGTGTGTCTAGCCCCGCTATATAAGAGAGGCCTAGGATACAAGTGTCCTATTAGAACACGACTCCATATCCTATCTAAACACAATACTACTCAGACTCCAACTGTAACCTACCTTGTACACAATATTCGACACAACTCTAACAAACTCCACCTTGGCGAATATTCTCCACCACCTTGAATTCGTCCATGTGTCAAACTTCCATGTACATTGGACTTGAGCTTATCCCGTGAGCACCGCTGCTACTCCAAAGACTCCATGTGACTCCACCTGCGACTTGTAGTCCCTTCTTTTCTTGACCACAGTCAACACTCGAGCAAAATTAAGTTCCTTGTTACTCAAGTTTGTGCTCCCAACTTTCAGAGTATCAGTCCAACGCCATCACACACCGATCACTGACCTGCGTGAAAGTGAACAACTCACATATTGGGTGTCGCACACAAGAGTTACCTGAACTCAACATCACCGCTCCTTTCTTGACCACATGTCTGAAACTTGAAGGAATTTCACCGTTGCTTGTAGTCATCCCGAGTCAAATTCGCAGTTGTCTCACCACATGTATGACCACCAGAGCCCTGGCCCGTCTCCATGTCCCGTGCATACCGCACGCCTCGCCGCTATTACCGCGTCGAGCCTCCGCTGTCCTGGTTGAGTCTCAAGGGTCGTGAAACCACACCACTCAACCCCCACTGCAGAGTACCACCGATCATCACCGACCGATGACGAGTTTCACGCTTCCATCAGACCACTGGGCTCCAGTCCAAATTACGTGTCCCTCGCTTTTTTCGCTGAATAGGCTTCGACTCTCTGAGCTCTTACGCCGTAGCCCCTCAATTAGCACCGAGTGAAGTCTTCCAGACTCCAGCTCCACCTTCAACATGACTCCATGATGGTTGTACGTGCCACCCCGCGCCCCATTGACTCCAAGCTCCACGTGTACACCATCTTGAATCAACCCCGCGCCATAGTCTTGTCGAAGCCATACAAGCCGAGGCCATACCGTTGATCATCCGAGGACCAAGCAATCACACGAGCACGACACCGAGATTTGTTAACGAGGTTCACCGATATGGCTACATCCCCGGGGCCTGACTACGGGCGCTCCTCCCCGTGACACCGTCACAATACCGCACACCGGCCACCCGGGCGCCGGCACATGCCACCGGCTCCCCCTTGCGCGCCTGTGCTATTATGTTGGCATAGGTTACATCGTGTGTCTACCTCCGCTATATAAGAGAGGCCTAGGATACAAGTGTCCTATTAGAACACGACTCCATATCCTATCTAAACACAATACTACTCAGAGTCCAACTGTAACCTACCTTGTACACAATATTCGACACGACTCTAACACGGAGTAGATGATTTGGTGTTGTTTCCCTGAGTTAAGGTCTCTTGATTGGTAATATTGAGGAACTAAAACCACGATAATTATTCGGTGTTGTTTCGCTAAGCTGAGGTCTCTTGATTGTTGATATTGTGGTTTGCAGGTCTATGCTTTCTATTGCAACTGTTCTTTTCAGGGGATGAAGTGCGTTGCATAATGAACAGTCGTGCTTTACAAAAAAGTTGAGGTCCTCAATGCAACAAGCCAAGCAGTGGTATTTTTTAGGGCTGCTCTTGGATTCGGTGGATGCGAAGAGGAAAAATGCAGAACTGAAAGGGCATACAATGTTAAATTCTGAGATAACTCCATCCAAAGTGTCCTGCGAAGAAAAACCATAGAAAGTGACACGGTTTTAGAAGATCTGTCTAAATCAGGCTTTCACGTTCTTTATAAATAAAGGAACCGGCACATTTATGCACTCAGAACAAGTGCCGCACTGTAAAGTAAATAAATAGTCTGCTGGTGTAACAACACAAACATCCCAAATAACAACCATAAAAGAAGGGTGGGCACCATGTGGAAAGAAGCTTACCACGCCTGTGGCGAAGCCAGACTACGTGTGGCAGTAGTCATCACATCCATCATCTGGCCCAGCCAGTGATGATCTCGCTGTCCCGAGTTCCAAGAATTCACCGAGTTCATTCTATCGAGAACTCAGCAAACTTCTATCTGTCGAGTTTGATCCAAAATCCGACTCGGTAGCTATAAGCAACTTGGGGGAGCTGTGCCTTTGCCAGGTTCTGATAAAAACAGCTCCGTGAACAAAAGAAAGTCGGCAGAATATCAACTTCACCGAGTTCCGGACGAAAAGAACTCGGCGAACACTGACATGTGGGCCACTCCTTGCAGCAAGCGACGGAGCCGTGACGGCGTTCTTCGTTTACCGAGCTTCGTCTAATGACAACTCGGTAAAAAAATAATTCTATTACTTACTTTTGAATGTAATTCCAAAGGTCATATCTTTTCCATGTTCCTGATAGAAAGAACTCGGCAAAAAAAGCTGGTGTTTAGTCCCACCTCGTTTCTTGAGAAGCGACGGGACCAGTTTAAATTGCCGCATTGTCCAGAAGCAGTAAGCTACAGTCACCATTGCATCCTTTGTGGAAGATATGATTGTTACTATGAATCTTCTTTGCTTAACATAAGCAAACGCTGTTTGCTTCTCTTAAGCACGTAAGCATCATAGTGACAGTTTGTATCCCTCACAAAGTGAGCATTGCTGACTCCTTGGCTCTTTTATGAATCATTTTATAGATGTGTATTTTTAGAAATTTAAAAATTGGAGTTTTGTTAGAAACATTGAACTTCTTCCTTATTTCAAATTGAACTCAATGGTTTTATTCATTAGTAACTCAAAAAATCCAATTTTTCAAATAAATATCAAACTGATCCGCTTTTTTCAATTGAACTTCTTACTTTTATTCTCTAGTAATGAAAAACAATAGTTTCTTTATATACATTGAACCAGTCCGTTTTCTAAAATTGAACTTCTTGGTTTTAATCTTTAGTATTGGGGAAAATATGTTTTTTAAAATTGAACTTCTTGGTTTTAATCTTTAGTATTAGGGGAAAATGCCCAAAAATGACATTGTTTTTTCATTTTGTTTTTTCAGCTTCTAAATACTAGGTTTTAATATACTTTGGACTTCTATATTATTTTAATTTGAACTTCACATTTTTATTTTTTGAGTAAAGGTTATTTTTTATTTCTAAATAAACATAAATTTGACTATTTTTTTAATTTTTTAACTACTAGTTTTTTTAAGAGGGGAAAATCATTTTTATAAACTTTTTTTAACTGTTCTGTTTTTTTAATTTGAAGTTGTTTTTGAACTTCTTCAATGTTTGCTTTTGAGCTTCCATATTTGTATTTTTTGAACTGCTCTATTTTTTTAAATTAGTTTCTTGGTTTTTGAAATAAACAACGAACTTATCCATTATTTAAATTTCAACCTTTCGGTTATTTTAGAAACGGGGAGAATCCATTTGTGGAAGAGGGTCACATGACCATCTTCACCATGCGGGGTATGCAACGACCTGCACGAAGGCGTGCTCACTGGTCGTCGGTAAGGTAACCGGCTCTGGCGCGTGCGCGCGCACACACACATGAGTGTGCGCACGGAGAAATCAATGATTCATTGATTTGGCAATACAAATATATGAAGCTTCTATACATACTTTAAATAATATGATTCCTTATTGTGATTCCTTATTGTGATTAGCTAGTTCTACGTTTGCCACAAATATATCCATCTATCACGTTTGAATAATAATTGCCATGTTGTAAATATTTTCAGAAACTGTGGAGCACCCCCGAGACGAAGCAACACAAGCGGTGTTGGGGGGACATAATCGCAGTCGAAAGTGATGTCGTCTTGTCGTTTCTCAACGACACCGATGGTCTGGAAGGACAGGGTGAAGAAGCAGGCTACGGTGATCGAACAATGGAGGAGGAAGGACATGATTATGATGGCTCCGGTGACCGAATGCCATTGGAAGAAGGACACCGTGATGACGGCTCCGGCGCCCGAACGAAGTCCGGCCAGGTATATATATTAATTAAGCATGTGCTGACTATAGCTAATTGATGCATTAATTGTCTTTGGTATGTACACATATTAACTCTCTTCTTTCTTCTTTTCTAGCCCTCTGGATCGAGCAAAACTTCGATAACGAGACGAGTCCCGAAGAGAAAGTTGCGCTCGGATGAAAGGTACACAATCACCGAAATCGATCGCGATGGCCAACCGATTGAACCCCTCCGGACCAAGCAAGCATTTTCTGCTCAGTATGGGTTTCTTGTTAGGGACATGATCCTGATCAGCATCGAGCAATGGTTTAACCCTAAGGACGTAGACTCTGGGGTGTCTTGTGTCGATGATGGGCAGAATGTTGATCTTTGGACCGCGCTGAAGGCAAATTTCACCCTACCGCCAGAGGAGGATCCGGAGAAGCCAGTTAAAGAGCCATTCATCAAGGCTCATGCTCTTAAGAAGATGGCTGAGCTATTTAGGAGGTGGAAGAATGAGCTGAAATCAATGTTTGTCGACCATGACGAGACTCCAGAATTCATCGGCCGATTTGAGAAGATCAAAGATCACTGGGACACATTTGTCGCCCAAAAAATTCTAAGAAGGCCAAGAAGATGTCAGCGACAAACAAGATAAATGCTGCAAAGAAGAAGCATCACCATCGCACGGGGTCAGGTGGCTACCTGAAAGCCCGACCGTTGTGGGACAAGGCTAAGAATGACCTGATTGATAAAGGGATCGAACCAGAGACATTGCGCTGGACAGACCATTCAAGGACTTGGTTCTTCGGGGTTGGGGGACATTGGACCCTGAAACAGGGAAGTGCGTTTAGACGGACAAGCAGCTGAAGACACCCATCACGAGGCTTCAGCAGTTTATCAAAAAAGTGCAGCAAGGGACGTTCGTTCCGGACGAAGAGAACAACGAGCTCACACGGGCCCTCAGGAATCATGAGCACCCCGGACGGACACGAGGCACGCCAGGCTCCGTTTCATGGAACGCTGGGTTTCCCGAGGCAGGCAGTTACAAAAGCCGGGGGAGGAAGAGGAATGTGGAGTTAACCGAAATACAGGTGCTGAACGCAAGGGTACAAGCGCTAGAGGAACAAGATGCAGTTCGCAGCTTGCGACTTGCCGAAGCTACCCCTCCATCTCAGCGGAGAAGCAACGTGGCTTCCACCGAGCTGTTTCAGTAGCCTGTCTTCACGGCTCCTGCTAGCTACCCCGTGGATGCTATCACGGAGTCTCAACATTGCCACCTTATGACGCAATGGCTGAAATTTAAAGTCAAGGCGGCTGTTGGCTCTGTTGCAGCTCCTGAACCTGGCACAACTTATCACTGCCGGCCGATTCCAGAAGTATATCCTAGGGTGATGGTGGATGAAATAACAGACGGATTTGAGGACCTCGAGCTTGACCACCCTACGGGTGAAGGGGAGACTCGGCTCGGTTCTTCTCTGAAGACTCCATGCCTATGGCAGAAGAAGCTCATCAACCTTCCGAACTGGACGCCTCCGCCTCCTCATCCTCCTCCGGCGAGTCAGAGCACTCCACCTCCTCCTCCGCCTCCTCCTCCGGCGAGTGATCAGGGCACTCAGCCTCCTTCTCCGGCGCGTGGCGGCACTCCGCCTCCTTCTCCGCCTGCGCCGGCGCGCCCGAACAGCCAACCTCCTCCTTCTCCGCCTCTCCAGCAAGGGAGGAGAGACCCGTCGCCGCTCCGGCTGCTCCGGCGGGTCGTAGTCCTTCTGCTCCACCTCGTAAGCAAGCATGAAAGAAGACAACCGCAGTCGCTCCGTCTACTTCCGCGTCTAGCAGTACAGCCAGAGGCAGTAGCCAATACAGATTCGGTCCATCTCTCAAGCCTCTAGATAAGTTACCATACAAGAGGACCATGGAGGAAACCGTGAAGATCATGGAAACTGAAGTGACAAACTTTTTTCATGCAGCGAAAGCAAAGAAACATCCACCTCCGGAGGAGAAGATGGATCCAGTGAAAGTAAAGTGCAATATCGATGCCCTAAAGAAACCACCACCGTCTCCGCCGAAAAAAAACTATGAGCGCATTACTGAAAAGGTATATAAGGAAGCGGAGCGGTCGGGAAGTACTATCAGTGATCGAAGGTTAGCGCAACGACAAGCTGGGAAAAAATTGCCCAGCTCGGTGAATAAGCGAACCAATCGTGCCCCCGCTCAAGGTGTCTAGCGATATCGTCGCTAATCATCCAGAGATTTTGCCCAATACCAATCTTGGAGATTACCTACCTGACGATGTACATTATGATTTCTTGTAGGTGGATGAACACAAATACCATTACGGGAAGCCTCTCGTCAAAGATGAAAGATCTCTAACAATGATGATGCAAGGATTCCATGATTGGTACATGGAAACCTGCAGAGAGTCTGGGGGGACGAATACTTTGACGCTGAGAGTAAAAGACAAGCACGACCTTGTTGGAATTGATCTGTTGTCTGTTCAATTTGAGGAGTTTTTCGCCTTTTTCAATCAAAAAGCCCTCGATAAATTAATGGTCACTTGCTACTGTCTGTAAGCCTTTTATAATTATCCTCACTATATTATGCAGATTGAAGATCGTCGAATGCAGAAAAGCAGAAATGTATGATATTGGGTTCATTAACACAAATCTCATAGATGAATTTACGGTTAAATTTAAAGCCAGAGAAACCGAGGCCAACTTGCTCAAATTGTCGGTAATAAGTCAAAACAAAGATAAAATACTCTTTCCTTACGAATGCAAGTGAGTGTTACTGTCTTGTGCATATTCGCTTTCCCTTATTACTCGAGATTATAGTAATGTAATTGATGAGTTATGCATGCATGCGCACGTACCAATATATTCTCCTGGAGATTAAGCTTGAGCAAGGACTAGTAATCGTCTTAGACTCGAGACGAAAAGATCCTGAGACCTATGCGGACATGACTAAAATTCTCAACAAGTAAGTTCAATCGATCATTATCGCACCATATCGGCAACTTTTTCTTCATTTCCTGATATCAAGTAATTATTTTCTTTGTCTCACAGGGTTTGGAAAGTATTCACCGCACAATCTCCAGGACTACCGAGGGAGCTGCGATTTACATAACCGAAAGTAAGTACTACTAGCTAGCTAGTTCTGCGCATCTCCCGTTGATTCTAGCTACTTTCATCAATGCCATTTATAATGCTTTCATTATCAGTTTGATTGACCTCCATTTCTCATAAAGTGCTTGTGGCAGGAATAAGGGAATGATTACTGTGGATACTACGTGTGCGAGTTCATCTACAACGCGACTTGCAAAAATAAGCGGGCTACTCTAAAAGCCAATATGAGGTGCGTAAGCAATAATATTTACAATTTCATTTTATTACACCATCATTTCTGTTGAGTTTCATTCATATATATGTATCAACCCCCTTCTTCAAATTAGATGTGGCAGATGCGGAATGAACCCCTACCACAAGATCGCATCAAAGCAATTCAAGAGGAATTGGCGGGACTCTTTCTTGACCATGTCATCAATAAAGATGGAGAATACCATGTTGCAGCTGAGTTCATATATAATTAGGGGATTATATTGAAAGAGATCTTAATATTGTATATATGTAGCCAGTAGCGTCGGATAGATATACGAAAACTTGTTGTTCGCCAACCTCTCGGAGAAGGAGAGGTCGATATCACTTCTCTCGGTATGCATATGTTCATGACGAACTTTTGTACTTAATGGTTTCCTTCATTTGCTTACTGGCTAGCGTGTCGAGGGCCTCTCTATACGTATAGTATGTAGCGTCGACCAAGCACTGAGATAAGAGAGGACACTTCTCTCTATTAGCTAGCTAACACCCTAAATTACCCCCCCCCCCACCCCCAAAACCCCCTAAACCAACCTTTAAAAAAACATCAGCTCCTGCCAGCTGCTGACGCATGGATGTATTTTGGTCCCGGTTGGTGCCACCAACCGGGACCAAAGACCCTCCTGTCTGGGCTCGCCGCACCGGCCACGTGGAGGCCCATCTGTCCCGGTTCATGTAAGAAACGGGACTAAAGGCCTAGGGCTTTAGTAACGACCCTTTAGTCCCGGTTCCTCAACCGGGACAGATGGGCCTTACAAACCAGGACAAATGGCCCTTTTTCTACTAGTGGTTGCACACACATATGCTTAGTTGGTCTGCAATGTAATCTAGTTGCACACACATTGGTTTTCAGTGGCAGGACTAGTTGCACACACATATGCTCAGTTGGCCTGCAATGTAGTCTTGTTGCACACACAATAATGTTTAGTCGCACACACACAATATGCTCAGCGGGCTGCTCAGTTGGCCTGCAATAGTGTAGGAGTTTGCAGATTTGTTTCCTTTTTTAGCCATTTTTGTGCAACCGGGCAGCCCTCTTTGTGCAACTTCTTAGATAGAACTTACCAACATTATGATAAAAATATCCAACTTAATTTTTCTTCTGATGGAGTATTGTGTTTTGGGTGGCACTTATTTTTTGTTCAACTAGGCAGCAAATCATTTGCAACTTTTCTTTTAATTCAAACTAGCCAACTTCATATATAAAAGTAGCCAACCCACCACATTTTCTCTCCCCTGTGCAACTTCTGTTAATTTGACTAATACATTGTTCGCATTTTTTATTGCAGAGACCAAAATGGCTGGAGAAGGAGATGTGCCTGACAATGAAACAGAGGTTCCCATTTTTTTTCTTTTTACCCTATTACCACTTTAATTTTTTGGTTTTTATCCTCTGACCATTTTTATTATGCCCTTTTCTTTTACCCTCTTAACATCCCAATGTTTTTGTTCATTGTAGGGTTATGCAAATATGATCTCACGACGGAACTCAAAAAGGGCTGCTAAGCGGTAGCCGCGTGGCGATGCTAAGGACGGGGATGGAGAGGGTGACGATGTGAGTGGAGAACAGCAGTCCTTTGGAATTTATTTTCCTTCATTTTACTTTTGTCCTTTAGGTTTTCATATGGCACACATACATGTTTAATTTTTTCTCAACCCCTTATGCTTGTTCATTTTTTTCTTACAAGAAGAAAGGTGCGCACGGAGGCAGTATCCAAAGGGGTAGATGCCACATCTTCTACAGCAGCCGCTGAGGTAACATAAAATTCCATCAGGAATATTTTTTACTCCACATACAGGTAGCCAAGTGTATTAATTTTGATACATAGTTGTAGAAGGACTAATTAAGCATTGGCATGCTCAACTTTCTCAGTTGCTCAACATTGCCATCTTCAAGTTTTTTAGAATTGTCCCAAGAGTATGTAATGACTTGGCATCCTCAGGCTTTCTAGTTGCAGAATAGTATCTAATTAGTTGGCAACCTCATTAATTCTAGTTGGACAACATTATACAACTAGTTGAAATCCTCGGTTTCTCTAGTCTCATCTTAAAAAAATTAAGGATTGCCCAACAGTATCTAATGACTTGGCACCCTTGGGCTTTCTAGTTGTAGAAGAGTATCTATTTAGTTGGCACCCTCTGCAATTCTAGTTGGACAACATTATCCAAGTAGTTGACATCCTCAGCCTCTCTAGTTGCACAAGAATATCTCATTAGTTGGCATCATCAGCATTTCTAGTCGCACAAGAATATCTCATTAGTTGTCATCACTAGCATTTCTAGTTGCAGAACAAATAGGATATCAAGTTGCCATCCTCAACTTTTTAATCTAGTTTTCCAGAGAACAAATATTTGTATGTAATGATAACTAATCACCTCTACCTTTTTTTGCGAACCCCAAATATTTTTCAAGGGAATGAGAGAAATGAAGCAGTTAATGTTGACATCCTCCGCCTTTCTAGTTGCACAACAGTATATAATTTAGTCCCATCTCCAAAAAATTTGAGGGTTGCCCAAGAGTATCTTTGGCACCCTCAGACTTTATACTTGCACAGTAGTATCCAATTAGTTGGCATCCTCAGCAATTATAGTTGCACAATACTTTTCTAACTAGTTGACATACTCAAGACTTTTTCTAGTTGCACAAGAGTATGTATTTAGTTGGCATCCTTGACATTTCTAGTTGCACAGAAAACAAAATACTGTGTTGGCATCCTCAACTTTTTTTAATCCAGATTTCTAAAGAACAACAAAAAGAATTATGCAGTGTTAACTAATCACCTTTTTCCACCTTCATGATATTGTGCAGGGGGGGTGAGGGTAATGAAGGAGATAATGCAGAACGATAGTCACAAGCTGGTAGGATAAGGGCATCACCTGGGAAGTTGGTGAAGTTGAACAATAAGTTGAGCCCATTACAAAAGTCCCCCCTCTGCCACAAGTTGTTTGGAGGCCTGGATTCATGTTTTAGTTGCACACATTTACAGCAAAAGTTGGCTTTAGATTCATGTTTAGTTGCACAAATATGTGTTTTTCTTTGCACAGACTGCACACATCCATGTCTGTGTGTGTTGATTGCACACATTTACAGCAAAAGCTGGCTTTTGGATCCATGGTTAGTTTGCACATCTTTTTCCTAGTCTTGGCTGTTTGGTTGCACACATAGAAGGAAAAGTTGGTTTTGGATCCATGTTTTAGTTGGCACAAATATAGGCTTTTATTTGCACACATGGCATAAAAAGGTTTCTTTTGGAACCCATGCTTTTTTAGTTGCATAAATATGTGCTTCTTTCTGCACAAACAGTACATCCAGTTCATATTTTCTAGTATTTGGCTGTTTGGTTGCACACATTACATAAAAAGTTGGCATCGTTGGAACTGTGATTAGTTGCACAAACAGGAACATCTAGTCCATGTTTCTAGTTGGGGCTATCTGCAAAACTACTCCCTTGTGTCTATTTGCACATATCCAGGCAAAAGTTGGTTTTACTACAGGGTTTAGTTGCACAGAGCGGCCGCAAAACAGTAGCCATGGTGCCAACTTATCTAAATGCTAGTGGTGTCTTGTACCAAATTGGTTGTCTTATATTTGTCTAAATAAAAATGTACCTAACAATAAAATGTGTCTAAATACATCAGTATCTTAGACAAATAATTACATGATGGCAGCAAATAGCATGTGGAGCTGCAGCGAAGGTCAAAACCAACACACGCATGCAAAAAGGAATCAAAGCTATGGCAGCAAGGGGACCACACCCGTGTGTCAGATCAGACATGGAAGAAAGGGCATGGAAAACCAGGGACCAGTGTGCACCCCACCATTCATAGTGGAGAGTAACTTAGACTAGTAACATGCATATGTTACTAGTCTATGTTACTACCTTCATAGTGGGTAGTATCATATATGTGGTAACATAGATGTCTTCATTTATTACTTTGTAGACTCATTTTGCATTGGGAAGCGCTATGTGATGGTAACATATTATGTTACTCTATTTGCCTCTCTCCTCATTAACTACTTGCCACCTCATCATTTTTGCTTATGTGGCATCTAAGTTACTACCTATGTTACTCCCACTATGACCAGCCTTATGAAATCTGACTGCCAGCGCACCCCACCACAAACAGGGTCTAGTGGCTGGCGGCCGCTCGCGAGCGCTATGGAGCCAACGGATTTTGCGGGTCGGAAGGAGGCCTTCCTTTCTGGGAACGGGGGACAAGAATTTTCCTATTCTAGCCGGCCGCTTGCTATCGCTAGCGAGCCTAACGGCCACGAGCCAGACACATCCATCTAATTGAAACACAATACACCTTCCACTCCACTGCATCAACCATCATGGGATAATTTCATCTGAAAATTAGTAAGCTTGAAAAGGTACATTTTTTGAAAAGTCTGTAAAGAAGCAAACCGTAGAAATTCTGTAATATCATTGTCGTCTGACAATGACGTGCTCTAGATAGATAAACTGGTGGTCATGGTGAGGTTCTGCAAAATCGAGGAAATAAATCTTTATTCTCTCGTATTCCTGCTCTCAAACAAGCAGTAGCACATATAAATCTCTCAATACCTCTCCGCTCTCTCACACAATGTCGAACAGTAACACCAAGCAAGCACAAGGAGAAAGACCTCCGACCGGACGTGGGATGATGCAGCTGTGGAGCTCCTCTGCCAACGTACTTGCCTGGGGGCGGGCTCCAGGCGCAGAATTCGGCCATGGGCGGGGGATGCGCCTTGCCCCTGATCATCTGTCTCCTCGAAGCGGCCCTCCATGAACACCGTGTTGCTTTGGCCATCGCAATTAGCTTCCGCTCGTTACGCACCACCTTGCCTTGTCCATCATTGTCCAGGATCATCACGTGCCTCACGCACCCCACATGCATCCGCACCACCTTTACCCTATATTTCTCTCTCTTATTATTGGAGATTCAGCCACTCGCATAATTTGCTTCTTGGTTTCCTCAGGATAAACGGACTTGACACCTCATGCTCTCTTTTCTGTTTTTTTAGATGACTTCCTGATTTTCAAGCGCCTCGCAAACATATAAAAACTGGTAGAAATTTCGTATAAAGTAGCGAGGTGGCACTATTTCATGTGTGCAAACGGCCTGTGGAGGTCTTGAGTTTGACTCTGCTCAGGAGCTGCTTTTTATGGTTGATTTTTGAAATGCCCAAAAAGAGAAATTGCACCCATGGCTCTGCGTGGGAGCTCGGGCGGAGGCCCAACCGTTAGGGATGCAGTGGAGCCAGGGCCGGTCCTGGGATTTTAGCGGCCCGGGGCGAAACTAAAATTCGAGGCCTTTAGTGTAAAGGTCTAAATAGTAATCAACCTATGTAGATATAATTTTAAGGCCAAGAAAATAGGTATATCCAAAATCAGTATGCATATCAACATATTACATAAAATTTTCTTCTAAGATTCCTGGATGAAACACTACAACAAGAACCTCGCTATACCAACGTATGTCTAGCAACGATATAACATGATGTGTTGTCTTACCCAGAAAAAAAATGATGCATTGTTTCCCACCTTCCCCACTTTAGTGCTAACCTCCCCGTGCCCACACCTCCACCTCTTGCGCATGAAGCGTTTTCCTATTCTCCCGTCGTTTTGGCCTTCATCCTAAGCGACAGACGCACCCACAGCAGCTAGGGTTCCAACCACTGCCGTCCTTTGCCCTCGACACCGCCTCCCCTGTTCCTTCGGTTCGTTCAACGGCGTCAGCGAAGCCCTTCTCCCTCACCACTTTCTCCATGCGTCGGGGACGCACTCGACGTCGTCGCCCATCCTCCTCGCATCGGGGAACGCGTCGCCGCCGTCGTTTGATCCGCATAACCAGAGATGCAGACGCCGGCGTTGTTCCTCCAAAGTCCACACAGCCAGGAACGATGCAAGCAGCGACGCCCCCGTCTTCCTCAACTGTGGTAGTTCAGCAGGTCCTATTCTGCCTCCCCTGCATCTGTATTTGTATTCTGTAAAAGTAATATACCCCGCTGTCCTTGCCCATCCTTGTTTTTCCTTGTAGGCTGCAATCTTACAAGTTACAACACCAATGGACCGCATCCTTATTGAGGCTTTTCCCTGCCTGCGCAGCTGCACATGCTGATTACAAACTTACTGAGATTTCCTATTTTACGCGCATCACTGAAGGGAACCGTTTAACTGACGCCTAAGTTTCTTGTAGAAATAAATGCAGGATTCTTCTACCCAAATGTTGAACAAGAGATGATTTCTGTAGAGAGACAACAAGTTGAGAACGTGTAAGGTATTTTGCTTAGTGTGTCCCCCCTGCTCTGTCTCTCTGTGTGTGTGTGTGGGTGTGTGTGTGTCTTTAAATATTGTGTTCATGTGTTTGTATATCATGCAGGTTTGCTAAGGAAATGACCATAATTTCGTGATCAACCAAAAAGGCATCTAGTCTTCATCCCTTGATCTCCCAGCTATAGTTGGGGTAACCAATTCTTAGTTGTTACTTCATGATGGTTCTAACTCACTTACATTCAACCTTGATCTGTTTTGGGTTCCAGTTTAATTAAGAACATTTGTCATGATGTAACCAGCTGAACTTGGAACATGGAAGTTGTTTGAGATTATACGTAATGCTACTTTTAAGCCTCATAACAATCAGTTACGTGTAAGACAAAAACGATGTAGAAAAGTAAGTTCAACAACCTTTTTCACCAAGCTTATACCTGAAGGGCTGATGCATGCATGTACGTATGGCATGTAATTGTAGTAAGATGGGAACATGAGATTGATGTTTCAAGTGATGACAATGCATAGGGACTGGAGGCGTAGTTCGAGGCGGTAGTTAACAATCGTACAATTTTCAGGAAGAATGATTGTATACCTTTTTACTCAATACACATTTCTTGTGATGCATTAGGTTTTAATTTTCTTGCTGCTATGTGTGTGGATCAATCCTTACTGATTTTCTTGCCGCTTGTGGTCTGAGTCCTTATCTCTGCTTGGGGTGGCACAGCAAGATCGGATGGAAACCAGACTTCTTATGGTAGGCTCTGTCTCGTATGTTCTTTTCCCCCACAGTTAATCAATTATTCGGTGGTGTCCTCTCTTGTATACTAATTACGGCAGGCTCTTGTCTATACTAATTAGATCATGCATTCCTTCAAGGTCAAGTTAGGAGCTCAGTGTAGACAGTTCATAGTTTTTTTGCTGTTTGCCCTTTCTGTTTGTTAGTTCATTGTGCACGTCTTCTTTCTATGCATGTGCTGATAACTCCAGTTGTTCCAATCCGATGATGTTTTTTACTATGTTGTTGCTTCTGCAGGTTCTGAGAATTTTATTCATGGATCATGAAATTCTTATTTGTGACTTGTAGTACTCAGGTAACAACGACGTTTTCTGTAATGTAGATTATTTAAAGATTTTTTATTTGTTGGCACTAAGATTTCTCCTAATATACCACAACAAGCATGACTAATAAATTGTCCCAAGAATGGGTAGTACGGGAGTGATGTGACCCAAAGCTAATTAGTGCAGAGACCATTGGAAAATGGAAATATTCAATTATGTATAGTTGGTGTAACTGGTTACCTAGAATACTTATCATTTAATCGGTTGCTGAATTCATCGCACTATCACTATTAAATTAATACAATTTTTGGATAATTTTTGGTAGTAAATACAGGCTGATGGTTGTTCATAATGAATAGCCACATCCGATTGGTCAAAGGTATTTGGTGTTCTAATACATAGTTTTTTATCTGAACGATCCCATGGGTATTCAAAACATGTGCACGGCAATTAAGAGAAATAGAATGTCCTCATTTTACAAAGTAAGCATGAAGACGTGAAGTCTCTGTGTTTGTACTTCATAGCATGCCAATGACCCTTCGTAGTGCATATTTTTGTTATTTCTTTACAAAGCGATGCTACTGATGTTGCAAGCATCTGCACTTTCCACTTCTGCATTTTGGTTCTTTTTATAGAAAATAGACTGGAACACTAAAACTATATAATTATAGTTCATATAATTTTGAAATGATGCGAGATGCAAAAAAACAATTAGTACACGGATATAGGTGGCATGATCTACAAAGTTGTTTAATAAGTGTTGTAGATGTTTCTATAATCAGATTATTAATTAGCCCACCTCTATGTACAAATCTAAGTTTTGGTAAAAAAAAACATTTGTACGGTGCTCCTTTAAATTTTACTTCATTATTAACTTGATTTTCTTTACTGTAATTGCTCACCTCATATTGTTATTTTGTAGATTACCAAGATAAATTCAGGATGCATGACTCAGATTTTGATTGCAAGGCTAAGAAGATTTTGATTCCAAGGCAAACAGTTGGGCTACTACAAGACAATTAGAATGTTATTCCTAGTATCAGGTCAAGAATTGGTCTACTACTAGATAGTTTCACCTCTTAGAGTAGTTGATTGCAAGGTCACGAATTGGCCTACTACTATATAGTTTCACCTTTTGTAATCTTTGGACCATGTTCTTTGTAATGGCACATATTTGATGAAATATATCAGACTTGTTTGTTTATTATAGAGAAAAATTCACCCTAGGTCACTAAACTTGAACCAGGTGACACATTTGAACCACTACTTCAAAATACCCGAACTACGGTCCAAGTACTTGCGCTAGGGGTTCACTTTGGTCCATGTATACGATTTTGTGTACGTATTTGCTGACTTGGCCGAGTCAGTGGCCGCCAGCTCGCTTTGACCGCCACCTGGTCGTGCCTTCGGTGAATACTAATCCATCCGGGTTTTTTTTTTGCAAAACGCCATGGCCATTAAACTGGAGAAAAGAATCAGCCACCTGCCGAGCGCCCCCGTCAGTCAGCGCCCTCGTCCTCCAAGGCTCCAACGCCCCCCAACTCATTGCTCTTCTCCATCGACGACGGCCCCTTCGAACGACATAGACCGCGTGCTCCGGTGCAGTGGCCAGCGCCACCACTTGCCCATGGCCGCGCCCCACGACGCCATGGATGCGGACGTCACGGAGCCCGCGGCGGCCTCCTTCGCCGGCTGCTCTCAATGTGCTCCATGGGAGGTCGCGAGGGCCGCATGCCAGGGGCATGCTAGTGTGGTGCGTCATTGCCGGCCGCGTCCGTCACACCTGCCAACGTACACCCTGAAGAGCACGGTGACGAGCTGCTTCGTCGTTATCTACAGGGTCTAACCTCTGGAGCTGGACAGCTCCGCCAGCCGGCGCTCCAGCTGATCCGACGTTCAGCTAACTGCTAGCTTTTTTTCAAAAAGGGGGATCTCCCCGGCCTCTGCATCAGAACGATGCATACGGCCATCTTATTAACCAAATAACAAAAGGTGCCAACAAGGTTCCACAGTCTCCAGCCAAACAAAAAGCAAAGGATAAATGCAGCTCACACAGAGCGACAGGCGGCTAGATACAGAGACTAGCCCGAAAAAGATGCCACAACCGGCTGGCTAAAAATAGATAGGGAAACTAATTGCCTATCCTATTACATGACCGCCATCCAAACCGGTTGAAGATATCCCGAGCTACCATCTCCCAGCGGATAGATCCAGTAACCAAATGCTCCCTGGCCTCCATCGGAGCGAGTAGCGACCACGAATGGATCAGTGCCGTAGCTCGGAAAATAACCTGCAAAAAATGAATCCGTGATGTTCTGTTAAAAACCAAATCATTTCTGCAGTTCCAGATAGTCCATAACAAAGCGCAAACTCCAACCCGAATATGTCTTGCTACTTCAGGCTCAACCCCATTAAGCCATGTCCCAAATAAAGCATTGACCGAAGTCGGTGGAGTAATATTAAAAGAAATATGGACCGTCCGCCAAAGAACTTTGGCCAACGGGCAATCAAAGAATAAATGCTTAATCGTCTCATCCCGATCGCAGAAACTACACCTAGTAGGTCCTGTCCAATTGCGTTTAATCAAGTTGTCCTTTGTTAAAATAACTTGTTTATGGACAAACCACATAAACACTTTAATTTTTAAAGGAACTTTGACAGCCCAAACATACTTGGAAGTTGGAATAGCATTCGAATTAATAACATCAATATACATTGATTTAACTGTAAATACTCCAGAGCTAGTCAACTTCCAGCGCAATATATCGGGATGGTGAGAAAGTTGAATCTCCATCAGTCTCCTAACTAGATGGAGCCATTCTTCCCAACGATTGCCCGCTAGCGACCGTCGAAACTGAATATTAAGGGGGACAGATTGGAATACCGTTGCCACGGACACCTCACGTCGTTGAGCAATCCGATATAAAGACGGATATTGAATGGCTAAAGGTGATTCACCAAGCTAAGTATCCTCCCAGAAACGTGTACTTTTACCGTTTCCAATAACAAATCTCGTCCTATTGAACATAGATTGTTTGACTTTCATTAGTCCTTTCCAGAAAGGCGAATCAGTCGGCCTGACTGCGACCTGGGACAATGTTTTAGTCTGGAGGTACTTGTTGCGGAGGATCTGCGCCCACATGGCCTCAGTTCCGGAAGACAGCTTCCACAACCACTTACTAAGAAGGCATCTGTTCTTAACTTCAAGATTTTCAATACCAAGACCCCCTTGGTCTTTCGGTCTACAGATGATGTCCCATTTAGCAAGCCGGTATTTTCTTTTAAGTTCATCACCCTGCCAAAAGAAACGCGACCGATAGAAGTCCAGTCGTTTCCTAACACCAACTGGGACCTCAAAGAAAGATAAGAGAAACATAGGCATACTCGTGAGCACCGAATTAATCAAAATCAAACGGCCTCCGTATGACAGGAGCTTACCCTTCCAACAGCTCAGTTTTTTGTCAAATCGATCTTCGATGCATTTCCATTCTCTGTTTGTTAGCCTACAATGGTGAATCGGAATACCAAGGTAAGAGAAGGGTAAACTCCCCAACTCGCACCCAAACAATTGCCTATAAGACTCCTGGTCGTCTTTGGCTCTACCAAAGCAGAACAACTCGCTCTTATGAAAGTTAATCTTTAACCCGGTCAATTGTTCAAACAGGCATAACACTAGCTTCATATTTCTCGCCTTGGCCAAATCATGCTCCATAAAGATGATTGTATCATCGGCGTACTGAAGGATGGAAACACCTCCCTCAACAAGATGAGGTACCAACCCACCCACTTGACCATTCTCCTTAGCCCGTCCTATCAAAATTGCTAACATATCCACCACAATGTTAAACAGGATAGGGGACATCGGATCTCCTTGTCTTAGGCCTTTATGTGTCTGGAAATAATGACCTATGTCGTCATTCACTTTAATTCCCACACTCCCTTTTTGCGTAAATGAGTCGACCTGTCGGCGCCAGGCTTCATCAAAACCTTTCATACGCAATGCCTGTTGGAGGAATGGCCACTTAACCTTATCGTACGCTTTTTCGAAATCCACCTTAAAAATTACGCCATCTAATTTCTTGGAATGGATTTCATGGAGCGTTTCATGAAGAACAACCACCCCTTCAAGGATGTTCCTGTCCGGCATGAAAGCAGTTTGGGATTGCTGCACCACAGACTGCGCAATCTGTGTGAGCCTATTAGTCCCGACCTTGGTGAAGATTTTGAAACTAACATTGAGGAGGCAGATCGGTCGGAACTGCTCAATCCTCACAGCATCTGTTTTCTTCGGGAGCAATGTGATAGTTCCAAAATTCAAGTGAAATAGTTGAAGCTATCCAGAGAATAAGTCATGAAACATCGGTAGTAGATCCCCCTTAACAATGTGCCAGCACTTTTTATAGAACTCAGCCGGGAACCCATCCGGACCGGGAGCCTTATTGTTCTTCATTTGTGCAATAGCATCGAACACCTCCTTTTCTGAGAATGGGGCAACCAGGATATCATTATCAGCAGCAGACAATTGAGGCACGTCCTCGATCCTGGACTCATCGAGGAACACACAATTGTCCTCCGGCGGTCCAAATAGCTGTCTATAGTATTCGGTAATATATGTTTTGAGATTATCCTGACCTACAATAGTGCCCTCATCCTGCTCTATCTAAAAGATCCGCTTCTTTCTGTGCTTACCATTAGCAATGAGGTGAAAGAGTTGAGTGTTCGCGTCCCCTTGGACTACTTTGCGGACCTTGGCACGCAAAGCCCACTTCAATTCTTCTTCGCGGAGAAGTTCTTTCAGCCTCTTCTCCGCCTCATTTTTAACCTGGAGCTCGGCGGGCAACAACATCGCGGATTCAGCTTTTACGTCCAAGGCCTGTACAAGAGAGAGGAGCCTATCATTCTCAATTTTATACACCCCACTGAGGTGCTTAGCCCAACCCCGTAAGAAACTTCTCAAATGCCTAATCTTATTCTGCCAGCGCTCGACCGCCGTCCTTCCTCCAACACCCTTGGCCCACTCCCTGGCTATGATGTCTAAGAACCCCTCGCGTTCGAACCAGGCCATCTCAAATGAGAAGGTGTTTTTGTTACCCATATGGTTCGTCTCCCCTGAGTCAACGAACAATGGTGTGTGATGGGAGATTCCCCGCGTGAGAGCTTGCACCGTGACAAGAGGGAATTTCTGTTCCCATTCCACGCTGGCGAGAACCCGATCAAGCTTTTCATACATCGGGTTTGGCAGAGCATTAGCCCAGGTAAAGTTTCTACCAGTAAGCTCTATCTCCCTTAGATCTAAGCTTTCAATAATGGTATTGAACATAAACGACCACCTGCCGTCAAAGTTATCATTATTTTTCTCCTCTCTCCTCCTAATGATATTGAAATCACCCCCGACCAGAATCGGAAGTTGTTCGGATCCACAGATCCGAACAAGATCTGCCAGAAACTCCGGCTTAAGCTCGGGTTGTGCGGCACCATAGACCGCTACCAAAGCCCAGTTGAACCCATCAACTTTAGACCTAACTCGAAACTTTACCGCGAAGTCACCCATTACTACACTCCGGACTTCAAGGGAATCGCATCTCACACCCAGTAAGATACCTCCCGATCTACCTCGTGGCGGGAGACAATGCCAGTCGAAATCAATACCTCCCACAAGAGAGGAAAGAAACAGCGGCGCAAAATTCTCTCTACCTGTTTCCGATAAAGCAATGAAATCTAACCGATGTTCCAGAGAAGCTTCAGCAAGAAACCTTCTTTTAGCCAAGTCCTTCAGACCTCTGCTATTCCAAAAGATTCCTTTCATAGTTCATCATGGAATTTCTTAGCAGTCCGAACCCTAGCACTCCTCCGAACTGCAGAATCAGGATAAATCTTTCGGTTCCACTTACGCTTTGGCTTAGTGGGCTCCGTCACCCGGTCCTCATAACCGGGTTGAACGGAACCGCCAGCTACATCATCTAAGGGCGCATCATCGCCCTCTGACTCCTGATTAGCAGGTGCTAGATCCGCACATAGATTATTTAGCACTCTCACCCCTAACGCAGCAATCTCCTCATCATTCATGGGTTTGACCGCAGCAAGATTACGAATAGTCTCTAAGGCCCGCTCCGCCTCTAAATCTAACATATCATTCACCGAATTGGAAATTTCATTATCAGTAGCGCCTAGTGAAACTCCTAATTGGTTTGCATTATTAATAATCTCCTCAGGAGCAAAATGCAATAAAGAATTAGATATGTTAACGGACATACCAATAGAGATCGCAGCATCGTGAAGCTTGGCCGCCCTCATAGCGCACCGTTGCTGCATATCGTCCACCTCCGGAAGGTCCCGAACGCGAGCACTCATCCGTCTCCCCGTCGAGACCGGGTCTGGGATCCCGCCAAAGGCAATAACCTCCTCTCGAGAATGAGGAGGCCGCGGGCTCCCAGTGCCCTCGGACAAGTGCCCGGCGGGTGGGACAAGAGACGGGACAACTGGGGCCACCTGCCCACTCCCTCCTCCTGCCCCGACCACCAGCTCAGAGCGAAGTGTCGAAGTCGCCGATGGTGCGGTCCTCCTGACCACAGACGAGGACGGGATGTCTAGGGCCATCTGCCCCAGCCCCCCCTCCCCCAGCGTCACAGGAGACGCGGGTGCCACAGCCAGGGTCTGAGGGGAGGGAGCCGAAACCACCTGCCTCGGGCTCCCACTCCTAGCGCTGGCGGGCCCCGACGTGGCCGGCTTCATCGGCGTTAGAATAGGAAGGGGAGAGGCCAAGACCGCCTGCCCTGACTCCCGTCCCCCAAGGCCCACCTCGGGCGTAGATGCCATAGCCGGAACCACGTCAACCGGTGAAGCAGGGGACATAGGAGCGACCTCTGGCTGTACATCCCGAACTGCCGACCCCGCAAAGTCCAAAGCAGGAAGCGTGTGCTCAAACACATCATCAGTCTCCACCCTATGACTCCATAGTCTGGGAGGCGCAGAAGCAGGCGCAAAGGACCCAAAACGCAGTGTCGTCGTGGACACCGAAGGTGACGGTGTCGGCTCAACCCCGGTCCCCTCCCCAGGCAACTGAGCATCCGGGCGAGATCCGGTCGACCCCTCTCGAGCAGACTCGGCTGGCGCCCCCTTGGCTCCTGCACCACCATCACTCTCGTGCATATCAACATCATCCCCAGCAACTTCTTCAGCAAGCATCTCCACGTCCTCAAACTCAATGTCGAGCGGGAATACCTCTCCCCTATATGTCCAGTGAACCACATCAGGCACGAACTCAACATTCAGAACACTCACCAATATCCGAGCCACTCCATGAGCCCGAGTAAAAGCCATATCCACTCTCTTCGTCTTACCAACCATGATACCCATACTGGCTACAACTCGAACATCCTGCAGAGGCTTAGATGGGGCCCCAGAAAATCGCAACCAGATCTGCGTAAGCGGCTTTCCATTAGGCTCCACCTTCGTCCACTCGTGAAACTCCAAAATACACGTAGTACCAGGAACTCTACACAAGGCAAAACTCAGCAGTTTCTGTAAATCCTCCACAAAATACCCATACTAGCTAGCTCCGATCGATCGATCTCCCCCATCCCTTTATGATCGACCGATGCAGGTCAGGTGTGCATGTGCAAAAAATACCATTTTTATTTTTATCGCCAAGATTGTTGACCGAAATTGTATCATACATCAAACAAATACAACTATTTCTCGAGTTCAACTCGTTTCTTACTTTGACTGCACAGCTGCTGCATGTCCATCCATCCTTGTTCTGCAG
Source organism: Triticum urartu (assembly GCF_056163025.1). Lineage (NCBI taxonomy): Eukaryota > Viridiplantae > Streptophyta > Magnoliopsida > Poales > Poaceae > Triticum > Triticum urartu. The sequence continues at coordinate 751,751,211 of NC_141879.1, read as the reverse complement.
CACTCCGTTCGACATTTTCAGTTGAAGCAGCAACATGTTCATGAATGTGTTCAATCCCCACTGCGTGACCTTCTGGTCCAACCATCATTGCAAAGCAAGCAGTCAAGTAACCACTAACCACTGCCTATGATAGGAATACACGAAGATGGCAGATTGGCAGCAGTTAGGACAAAATCTCAGTTGGACAAAGTCCTGCCACTTTATTTGTTCAAACAACGCCATACTGCTTCAGGTATTCAACCAAAGCGTTGTTCTTCTCCAGTGATCCTTCAGTCCAGAATTGCTCCAAGTTAAGCAACAGATGCTGAGATGTATCTCTCATAGGTACATTTTTAGTTTGGCATCACTATATATGCTGAAAGCACAAACGAGCAACAACGGATATGTGTCTGCCTCATCAAAACGTTTACAGCATACAAAAATATATGGCCTCGTCTGTTGACCAGGCGGAGGGGGAGAGTGAGGTGCTGATCTATGTATTCGTTGATTTGGCAGCGGTCAACTCGTGCACCATGGCACGGAAGCTGCCGATGGCGATGCTGTCCTCCAAGAGCGGGATGGGGAAGCCGCCGAGGGAGAGCGACAGCACGTCGACGCCGTCGCGCACTGCGTCGTCCATTCCGGCGAGGATATCGGAGCTGAAGCATCCGTTGAACCAGCAGACCTTGTACGCGGCGATGTGCGCGCCGGGAGCCATGCCTCGTGCCTCCCCGGCCCCGGCGCCGAGAACACCGTCGACTCCGTGTGAGTCCCGTGCCCGTGCGCGTCACGCGGCGAAGCGTACTCCCGTGCGCGCGCTGCGGCGTCCGACGGGTCTGTCGGGTAGTTGGCGCGGTGGCTCTTGGAGTAGAACCGCGCGCCGACGAGCTTCCGGTTGCAGTTCGTCGCGTTGAGCCGCTCCCGGTCTCGCACACGCCCCGCCACCGGTCCGGCACCGGCGGCATCCCGCGGTCGTCAAAGCTTGGGCTCTCTGGCCACACGCCAGTGTCGAGCACCTGCAGCGCCGGCAACCCACCGACGGGAGACATCGATGAGGTTCTGGAGCAGGGTGAGGTTCCCCGGTATGGCGCCAGAGAGCGTGTTGCCGGCGAGATTGAGGGCTTGAAGGAGAGGAGCAGCATGTCGTCCTGGTTAAGCGCCACGGCGAGCTGCGTCGCGTGGCCGCGCGACGCCCAGCACCAGGACTAGCAGCAATGGTGCTGGGGCTTTTAGTCTGTGTAGGTCATTTTTGCAAAAACACCCCCGGATCCTCCCTGAATAGCTGTGTATTCCTTTTCTCCTAACTACGTGGCAGTCAAAAGCACGCGTGGCGAGCGTTGACGCGGCCAGATCAGCGTATACGTACACAAAATCATATATATGGACCAAAGTGAACCCCTAGAACAAGTATATGAATGGTATTTAGGGTATTTTAAAGTACAGTGACTAAAGTGTCAGCCGGCTCAAGTTTTGGGACCTATAGTAAATTTTTCTCTTTATTATATTGTGGCTCCTATGCACTATCGTTGTTGACCTAATAATGTTGGATGCAATATATGAAAATTATTATATGTTCATGCTATCTAGCGAAGCTTCTAGAATCCTTTTGTGTAGGGTGACCACCAACGCATATGAAGTGCTGTTGGGCCCTAGCTTTATATGTTGCTACCTAACAACACTTCTACATGTCGTTTACCAACACATCTATATACGTTGTTGTAGATCCTTCCAACGCCACCAACGACAACGCATAGTAATTCGTTGGTTTAGACCTTAGCAACACATATATGGACATACGACAACGCATTGATCCGTTGCTAAAGGGGGGTTCCTGTTGTAGTGAAAATTCACTAATGATAGTAAATATCAATCTAATCCAACAATTTCTTCTCAATTCATACTTTCTAGATGGCATGACCGTAGTAAAATTGAAAAGCACAAAGAGTGGGATCAGAAAGCTATGAAAATAAAATATTAGATCAATTAGAAAATCTCCATCAAAGACAAAATCTGCTAGGGCATACCCTCGGCCTCTCGTTGCGGGGGATGACGATAAATTATCACCTGGATGTCAGCGCTAGCGACCGGATCGAGAAACTAGAGAATAGAGAATAGAAACAATCAGACATTTCGTGGGATAAGTATAGAATCTGAAACACAAAGGTCGCTGCTGATTGAGAGGAAGAAAGACGAATAGGCAGACGTACCTACTTGGCGGCGCTGCCCAAATCCTATTTGGCGCCTTCTGCACCCGATACAGGCGTTTTCACAAACGGGCGCACACCCCCCTCCCTTTCCTTAGCTACTAACGGGCCGGCCCATGTGTGTGTGCTCATATAACGCAAAAAAGGGCCCTCCAGGAGAATCGATCCTGCGACCCCGTGCTCCGTGTGACATTGCAACAACCACCACGCCAGCTAGCCTCCTATGAAATATTGCATCTTTTCTCTCCTTTCATCTTTATCTTTCCTTTTTCCCTTTTTCCATTTTTTTCAAATTCGAAAATTTTCTTTCTTCACATTTTTTATCTAAAAATTGTATGAAACTTGTGGTTTACAAATTCAATGAACTTTTTCCATAATCGACAAACTTTTTTCAAATTTGATGAACTTTTGTCAAATTTGGCGAACTTTTTTTCAAATTTGATGAACTTTTTTTCAAATATTGATAAATTTTTTCCAAATTCGGTGAACTTTTTCAAAACCGATGAACTTTTTCAAATCTGATGAACTTTTTTCAAATTCAATGAACTTTTTTTGAAATTTGATGAACCAATTTCATATTTGATGAACTCTTTTTCAAATTCAATGAACTTTTTTCCAAATTTAATGAACTTTTTTTCAAAATTGATGAACAATTGTTCATATTCGTGAACTCTTTTTGAAGTTTCTGAAAAAAAAATCGCGAACATCTTTTTAAATTCACGTTTTTTTATGATTTCTTTGGTTTTTTGGAAGACTATGAAAAACCGGGGTTTTTTTCCGACCCACTAAAAGAATCTAAAAAACGACTGAGCGGGTGAAACGGGTTGGCGTGCTGGCATCCCTCGTGATCGCCATATTGGGCCGCAGCCCGCTGGCATCCCCGCGTGAGCGCCAGCTTGCCAATCGGGCGCTTAAAGCGCTGACGAGGAGGACGGGAAATCCTATTCGCCGCGTTCTGCGGCAAGTAGTCATCCCTTCGCACAGGGCGCGCGGCAACTGGGCCGGCCCATTCGAGTTGAACTGAAGCGAGTTGTTTGGCGAAAAATGGACAAAAATAAAAAGACACGGGGGCTGGGATTCGAACTCTAGACCAGCTGCTTGTGCATGTATTGAGTTAACCAGTACACCAGGAGAATGTTCTTAACACAATGAGCAGAAGTAACTTAAAAGAACTTTCTTCAGTGGCGAAAACTGAACATTACTTAGAAAATTGCAAACAATGTTAGAAATTTCGAACGTTTTATTGAAGTTACGAATAAATTAAGAAACATGAATAAATTTATAAATTTCTCGTCATATTTTTAAACTACGAAGAATATTTCAAATTCTGGAACATTTTTCAAATTTGTAAACAAAACTCGAAAAAATGAAACATCTTCCAAAATTTTGAACAATTCATTTAAAACTCGATAATTTTCCAAATAACATTTTTGGAAATATGAACATTTCCCAGAACATTTTTTGAAAATTAATTTTTTTGGAATTGGTGAACAAAATTTTAAAATGGGGACAACATTTTGAATTCAGAACAAGGTTTTTTAACTGAGAACAATTTTGAAAAGGAGAACATTTTTTACATACATGACCAAACAGTTGAAACGGAAAGTTTTTTCTAATGCTTCGAACATTTTTTGAAAGTGCGAACATTTTTTATATAGGTGAACATTTTTCAGCTGCGTAAACTGAACATGATTTAAAAAACTAAGAACATTTTTTGAAAAATTTGAAAAACAAGAACCTTTTTTCATACATGAACAAAAAATTGAAAATAAGAACATTTTTTGAAATTTGTGAACAATTGTTTTGGAATTGGTGAACATAAATTTAAAATGGGGACAACTTTTTAAATTCAGAACAATTTTTTTAACTGAGAACAATTTTGAAAAGGAGAACATCTTTTATATACATGACCAAACAGTTGAAACGGAAAACTTTTTCTAGTGCTTCGAACATTTTTTGAAAGTGCGAACATTTTTTATATAGGTGAACATTTTACAACTGCGTAAACTGAACATGATTTAAAAAATAAGAACATTTTTTGAAAATTTTGAAAAACAAGAACATTTTTAATACATGAACAAAAATTTTAAAAATAAGAACTTTTTTTAAATTTGTGAACAATTTTTGAAAACAGGCATTTTTTTAAATCCATGCCATTAATTTTTAAATTTCTCAAAAAATGAACAAAAATAATTTGAACAATTTTTGAAAAAACAGGAACATTTTCTGAAAATTCGGAACAAAAATTTGAAAGCAGGAACATTTTTTGAATTTATGAACAAATTTTGTGAAATGGGAACATTTTTTGAATTTTTGAACAAAATCTGAAAAACAGGAAAAAAATTGAGATTCAGATTTTTTTTGAAAATAAACTTGAAAAGAAAAAAAGGAAAAGAAAAAAGAAACAGAAAAAAGGAAACATAAAAAAAGAAAAAAGTAAAAGAAGAGAAATAGAAAAACGAAAAACGAAAAAGAAACTGAAAGAAGAAAAATCCGGTTCCAGAACCTTCTAGAAGGTTCCCAAAACCGGAAAAAATCGGCTGGAAACATCATAGAAGGTTCCAAAAACCAGGGTCTGCTGTAACGCTAAACAGGCCCGCCCACTCGGTCGCTCCCTCGCACCTGCCCTGTGCGAAGCTTCGACTACTTGCCGCAATGAGCGGCAAGTAGGATTTTCCGAGGAGGACTCCGGCGCTGACTCCACGTGAGATCGAAATTGAGGTTGCAACGATGCCTTCTGTACTTTTTTTTAGCAAAGCCAACGTGAGCCTGGGCCTTGTTCAAGCTTTTTTTTTGCGCATGGGCCTCCAAAATGAAGAGTACGTACCTGGGAGGGCCCCCCTTCGTTTTCGGGGGCCGGGGGCGGCCGCCTCGCTCGCCCCGCCCTAGGACCGGGCCTCAGTGGAGCAGGCTGCACTGCGCAACAATCAAAGGCCCAAGAGAGAGGGTAGTTCAATAAAGGACAGAGGGAGACGGATGGACTAAAAATTTACGCCACAGGTGATGGATGAAGCTACGGACGAATTTTTGGTGATAAGAAACCTTCGTAACTTTAATAGTAAAATTAAAATGAAAATGAAAATTAAAATAGTAGGTAAATAGATAGCATGGAACAATAAGTAATTATAGATACGTTGGAGATGTATCACAGGGCTTGGATCTGTCTGAGGCCTTCTCCTGCCTCTCATCACTGGATGGAATCTGATATCCGAGTTGCTGCGGCCAAATTATGAACGGGTGCGCAAAATACTTGATAATTTCGCTGCTGGTCACTCGGAAACAATTGTCGGTGACGACTGGAGCAGAGTTGTTGTTGCCGGCGTGCTGGACCTTCGACTGACTTCTGGAGCTCCTCCAGATGAGTGCGCTCAGCCAAATTGGGTTGGGGCACAGCCTCCATAGCCTGAGACTCGGGGGTCATCCCAACAATGGGCGTTTGGAGGGTCTGCTCGTTCCAGCGCTACAGATACTCCCTATGTTGCTGAGAGAGACGCTCTGGGTAGAACTCGTCGTTATGACAGTTTCCACCTTTGTCAATGTTGACTCCCGCCAGTCCGTCGCCGACATGGGTAAACCCAGGGTGACCTGATGTCGCTTGAACTACGTCTGTATTTCCCTAAGTGGAAGGGATGATGCAGCACAACTACGGCAAGTATTTATCTCAGCTATGAGACCAAGGCTATCGAACCAGTAGGAGAACCAATCAACACTATGTAAACAGTACCTGCACACAAAGAACAAATACTTGCATACCGACGTGTAAAAGGGTTGTCAATCCCTCTCGGGTAACGGTGCCAGAAAATGTCAAGTTGACGGGATGAAAATTGTAGTAGATTGAAAGATGCAAATAACGGCAAATAAAATTCAACGAGGTACTTTTGGGTTTTTGATAATATATATCTGAAAAGAAAAGCAAATAAAAATAGGTCTCAAAGGCAAATAATGGATCGAAAAGCAAATATGATAGAGAATAGACCCGGGGTCGTAGGTTTCACTAGTGGCTTCTCTCAAGCAATAGCACCCGGTGGGTAAACAAATTACTTTTGGGCAATTAATAGAAAATCGAAGAGTTATGACGATATCCAGACAATGATCATTATCTACTACTATTACTCCACACAATGACCGCTATCCAGCATGCATCTAGTGTATTAAGTTTATGGAGAATGGGAGTAATTCAATAAGAACGATGACATGATGTAGACGAGATCTATTTATGTAGGAATAGCCCCCATCTTGTTATCCTTAATTGCAACGATACATGCGTGTCTTGCTGCCCCTTCTGTCATTGGGAAAGAACACCGCAAGATCGAACCCATCACAAAGCACCTCTTCCCATGAAAAGAAAAATCGATCTAGTTGGCCTAACTAAAGCAAAGATTTGAAGATGAAATACGAGGCTATAAGTAATCATGCATACGAGAGATGAAAGACGACTCAAATAGCTTTCATGGATATAGATCTGATCATAAACTTAGAATTCATCGGATCCCAACAAACACACCGCAAAAGAGTTACATCAAATAGATCTCTAAGAGACCATTGTATTGAGAATCAAAAAGAGAGAAGAAGCCATCTAGCTACTGCCTATGGACCCATAGATCTATGATGAACTACTCACGCATCATCGAAGAGGCACCAATGAGGATGATGAACCCCTCCGTGATGGTGTCTAGATTGGATCTCGTGGTTCTGGAAGTTGCGGCGGCTAAAATTATTTTTCGTCAACTGCCCTAGGGCTTCTGGAATATTTGGTGATTTATAGGGCGAAGAGAAAGTTGCGGGAGGCCACCAAGGTGAGCAAAACCCACCTGGGCGCGCGCCATGGTGGGTTGTGCTCCCATCGGAACACCCCCAGGAAATTCTTTAGCCCATCTTGTGTCTTCTCATCCAGAAAAAATCTCAAAAAAGTTTCGCAGCGTTTGGACTCTGTTTGGTATTGATTTTCTGCGAAATAAAAAACAAGCAAAAAAGATGAACTGGCACTGGGCACTATCTCAACAGGTTAGTCCCAAAAATGATATAAAGTTTCTATAAAATGATTGTAAAACATTCAACAATGATAATATAACAGCATGAAAAAATCAAAAAGTATAGATACATTGGAGACGTATCAGGATGGACAAACAGAAGTTGTCAACCGCACACTATCTCGTGGGCACTCATGAGCATGTTGCTCGTGGTCATGCAGATGATTTTGATGATTATGATGCTGTTCCATACCGTCGTGCTGCTATTGATGGGCGCCGTGCAGAACATCGTGACCGAGATGGATGAGAAAATATAGGAATAATCAAGTTGCACGTCCCCAAGTTCATAGAAAAGGAAGACCCCGATGCATATTTTGATTGGGAAGAACTGTGTGATCAGATTTTTATCCATAATCTCACTGATCCAAGAGAGTCAACCTTGCCTGTGTTGAGTTCTCTGGTTATGCACTCATTTGGTGGAACCAACTACAAGAAAATCAACTGCTGCTAGGCCGTGATAACATTGACACTTGAGACGAGATGAAACAAGCCATGAGGCAAAGGTTTGTTCCTTCACAGTAAACACAAACACAGACGGCAAAGAAGAAACACACCTCGAGGATCGATGAGGTGGCTCTATCGTCACCGCATGTCTCTTCCCGATCTCTCTCCCATGCCCCCACCACGTTCTCTGTCCCACGTACCTCACCACGTTCTCTCTCCCATGCTCCCAGTCGACCCCACCTACTTCTCTCTCCTTTATCCACGCACGAGCGTGCTCTCTCTCTCTCTCTCGTGACTCCCTAGCCGCTTCGCCCCGATCGTCTCCGGCCACTCCGCCGCGCTCGCCGCCGCTGGCCCGGCCTCTCTCCTTCTCCCTCGAGCCGGCCCGACCTCTCTCCTTCTCCCTTGATCCGGCCCGTCCTTATTCTCCATCGAGCCGGCCCCATCCCCGTTGCCAGGGACGAAGCTTGGAAAAAAGATTGATGGGGTCATGTACATGGCACTGGGTTCATCCTTCTATAAATATTAGTGTTTAGTACAAAATTAGTGAAGGATTTTCAAATTTCATTGGGGTCAATTGACCCCAATGCCTATAAGGCAGCTCTGTCCCTGCCCGTCGCCATGCAAGCTGCCGCCCACTTCCTGCCTCGCACCGCCGCTCGCTCCCCAGCGCTCCACGCCGGACTGACGAGTCGGGGCAGGGTCAGCGCTCGTCCCCATGGGCCGCTTCCCCTCGCTCGTCGCCCGCTCCCTAGCGCTCCATGCCAAACGCGTAGGTCAGGGAGGGCCAGCGCTCGCCCCCACGGCCGCTTCCCCTCACTCGTTGCTGGACTTGGAGGTTAGGGAGTGCCGGGCGGCTAGGAGCACTGCCAGACGCGCAGGCCCGCCGTTGGACGCGCTCGCTGCTGTAGATGTGCTCCAGGCCAGAATGACCTCGGTCTGCCGGACGTGCACACCAGCGGACCATCGGATGTGCTCACCGCAGGACACATTCACCGCCGGAAAAAAACAAGATTTCTATTTTTTTTCCTTCGCGAGAGACACGGTTTTGCTTCCGCGAGAGGCACGGTTGTGCTTTTGCGAGAGTCACAGCCATGCCTCTCGGAAACGAAAAAAGCGCATTTTCTTTCTTTTTTGCCTGCCACGAGAGGCACGGTTTGCTTCTGGGAGAGGCAGGGAAGTGCTTTCGCGAGAGTCATGGCCGTGCCTCTCGAAAACGAAAAAGGGGCGTTATCTGTTTTTTCCTTCCGCGAGAGGCACGGTTGTGCTTTCGCGAGAGGCACGGACGTGCTTTCGCGAGAGGCACGGGCGTGCCTTTTTCGGAAAGGGAAAAAACCCGGGTCGGTTTTTTCCCGAACACTAGTAGAAAAGGGGGCATTTGTCCCGGTTCGTAAGGGCCATTAGTCCCGGTTCATGAACCGGGACTAATGGGTCGTTACCAATACCTCCCCCGTTAGTCCCGGTTCAAACACGAACCGGGACAGATGGGCCTCCACGTGGCCGGTGCGCCGAGCCCAGGCAGGGGGGCCTTTGGTCCCGGTTGGTGGCACCAACCGGGACCAAAAGGCGATGTTTTTCTTTTTTTTTTAAAAAAGTGGCTTCTTTAGGGGTTTTGGGGGTTATTTTTAGGTTGTTATTAGCTAGCTAATAGAGAGAAGTGTCCTCTCTTATATCTTCGTCCTTGGTTTACCAACGCTGCTGCTATGTTCATTTCACCCGCTGATATAATAACTCATGCATGCTCGCATCATACATCATCATATATAATAACAAGTCCTACTAATCATGCATCATCATACAACTTCTACTCGTTATTAATAATAAGTCATACGATCATCATCCTCATAGTCATCGAACCCAACCCTACATAATTGTTCTTAGCACATGATCATCAGTATCAGGTAGGACCTAAACACGCTTAAGGTAAAATAGCATAAAACAATATAGACCCCGACTCTCCATTATGAAGAATGGAGATCATCCAATTCTTGCGCTTAGCTGCCTTTTGCTTCCAAGAAGCTCCTTACGACTGTCCATACATTTTTTTCCATTCTTTGATTGTCATGTCTCCACTTCTTTTAGAAACCCGGTATGGACAGTTCAGATTCGTAGGAAGACCTGGTTGTATGTTCAAAACATAGGCTACCGTGCGTATACATCAGATGAGGCACACAATCATTCGGGATTATCTGTTGAAAAACATAGTAATAACTTCGTAGTTAGCAATGATGTACTAGTTTTAGAAGTGTGCAAAAAGATGCACGGATGTCGTAATAGTAAAAAATCTTACCAGGGTATCTCCATGGTAGTTACCGTAGTTCAACACGTGCACTAGTGGCACGTATTGACCATAATGTTGAGGAGTTCAATTGTAGACATTGTAATTCTCAAGATCAGTACAAAATGCGATCAGATGATTTTTCTCCCTATAAGTTAATTCGGAGCCATCGGTGTAGTGGGTTTTGTCTACCATCTTCCGCACATTCTTTGAAGAATGAAAATAAGCTGTCAATGTAAATAAGATGTCAACTATTTTGAAATAAACAATATAAATTACTTAATAACTATGTTAAGCTCACATGGGGGAAGAATTGGAGGTGTATCCACAAGGACCCAAATCGAAGGTCTGTCTTGCTCGATTGTAGGATCACCAAGATCCATGGTGACAAGCATACCCTCATCAAAACCATACATCTTGCAAAGTGCTTCCCAATTTTTGCAACCAAAATGGGTTACACTCTCAGCATTGTACAGCTTTACTTGAAAATCCACACCATGATGGGTCCTTAGGAGAATTTTTTTGGTTTCCATACTTTCATGGTCTTCAAAACCCATCCTCTCCAAGACATAGAGTCTTGCATAGCATGGGATAAGCTAGTCAAATTGGAAAAGATGAAAAATACACGTTAAAATAGTTGAAGTCGTGCTTAATTACGGAAAAAAACTATTGTCGAAATTGCGTACCGTATGAACATCGAAGGTCTCCTCGAGCTTAATGCTGAAGCGCGATCTTCGTACAGCTCAATGAACCTGTCGCACATACCTCGGTCGTCATGGCACCAGTCGCACTCCCCCGGGCAGTTTTCGACGTCCGATTACGACATTTTCGGCCTATGTTATTAATTCAAATATTAAAGTAGATCATTATTATTGATCATGGGTTGACTATCGGTGATGGTACGTAGCTCCTCCTTTCATTCCCGAGTGCATTATTACACTAAATTGTCTAGCACACTGGAATGAAGGAGAACTTTTTCAATATGAGCATTCAATAAGCAAAACCAAATCATAAAATAAGCAAAACCAAATCATAAAATAAAGTAGTATTCAAATTAGCATGCATTCAATTATAAGCAAAAGTATTGTTGGGTTTCGTAGTAATTTCAAAATTTCCCTACGCACACGCAAGATCATGTGATGCATAGCAACGAGGGGAGAGTGTGATCTACATACCTAGTAGATCGACAACGGAAGCGTTTGGTTGATGTAGTCGTACGTCTTCACGATCCGACCGATCAAGCACCGAAACTACGGCACCTCCGAGTTCGAGCACATGTTCGGCTCGATGACGATCCCCGGACTCCGATCCAGCAAAGTGTCGGGGAAGAGTTCCGTCAGCACGACGGCGTGGTGACGATCTTGATGTACCACAGCAGCAGGGCTTCGCCTAAACTCCGCTACAGTATTATCGAGGACTATGGTGGCTGGGGGCACCGCACACGGCTAAGGAATAGATCACGTGGATCAACTTGTGTGTTTCTGGGGTGCCTCTGCCTCAGTATATAAAGGAGCCAAGGGGGAGGGGGCCGCCGGCCAGGAGGAGGGCGCAGGAGGAGTCCTACTCCTCCCGGGAGTAGGACTCCCCCCCCCAATCCTAGTTGGACTAGGATTCCCCGAGGGGGAAAGAGGGAGAGGGGGGCCGGCCACCTTTCCTAGTCCTAATAGGACTAGGGGAAGGGGGGAGGCGCGCGGCCACCTTGGGCTGCCCCTATCTCCTTTCCACTAAAGCCCATTAAGGCCCATATGGCTCCCGGGGGGTTCCGGTAACCTCCCAGTACTCCGGTAAAATCCCGATTTCACCCGGAACACTTCCGATGTCCAAATATAGGCTTCCAATATATCAATCTTTATGTCTCGACCATTTCGAGACTCCTCGTCATGTCCGTGATCACATCCGGGACTCCGAACAACCTTCGGTACATCAAAATGCATAAACTCATAATATAACTGTCATCGTAACCTTAAGCGTGCGGACCCTACGGGTTCGAGAACAATGTAGACATGACCGAGACACGTCTCCGGTCAATAACCAATAGCGGGACCTGGATGCCCATATTGGCTCCTACATATTCTACGAAGATCTTTATCAGTCAGACCGCATAACAACATACGTTGTTCCCTTTGTCATCGGTATGTTACTTGCCCGAGATTCGATCGTCGGTATTCCAATACCTAGTTCAATCTCGTTACCGGTAAGTCTCTTTACTCGTTCTGTAATACATCATCCCGCAACTAACTCATTTAGTTGCAATGCTTGCAAGTCTTAAGTGATGTGTATTACCGAGAGGGCCCAGAGATACCTCTCCGACAATCGGAGTGACAAAACTAATCTCAAAATACGCCAACCCAACATGTACCTTTGGAGACACCTGTAGTACTCCTTTATAATCACCCAGTTACGTTGTGACGTTTGGTAGTACCCAAAGTGTTCCTCCGGTAAACGGGAGTTGCATAATCTCATAGTTATAGGAACATGTATAAGTCATGAAGAAAGCAATAGCAACATACTAAACGATCGGGTGCTAAGCTAATGGAATGGGTCATGTCAATCAGATCATTCTCTTAATGATGTGATCGATCCCGTTAATCAAATAACAACTCATTGTTCATGGTTAGGAAACATAACCATCTTTGATTAACGAGCTAGTCAAGTAGAGGCATACTAGTGACACTTTGTTTGTCTATGTATTCACACATGTATTATGTTTCCGGTTAATACAATTCTAGCATGAATAATAAACATTTATCATGATTATAAGGAAATAAATAATAACTTTATTATTGCCTCTAGGGCATATTTCCTTCAGTCTCCCACTTGCACTAGAGTCAATAATCTAGATTACACCGTAATGATTCTAACACCCATGGAGCCTTGGTGCTGATCATGTTTTGCTCGTGGAAGAGGCTTAGTCAATGGGTCTGCAACATTCAGATCTGTATGCATCTTGCAAATCTCTATGTCTCCCACCTGGACTAGATCCCGGATGGAATTGAAGCGTCTCTTGATGTGCTTGGTTCTCTCGTGAAATCTGGATTCCTTTGCCAAGGCGATTGCACCAGTATTGTCACAAAAGATTTTCATTGGACCCGATGCACTAGGTATGACACCTTGATCGGATATGAACTCCTTCACCCAGACTCCTTCATTTGCTGCTTCTGAAGCAGCTATGTACTCCGCTTCACATGTAGATCCCGCTATGATGCTTTGTTTAGAACTGCACCAACTGACAGCTCCACCGTTTAATGTAAACATGTATCCGGTTTGCGATTTAGAATCGTCCGGATCAGTGTCAAAGCTTGCATCAACGTAACCTTTTATGACGAGCTCTTTGTCACCTCCATATACGAGAAGCATATCCTTAGTCCTTTTCAGGTATTTCAGGATGTTCTCGACCGCTGTCCAGTGATCCACTCCTGGATTACTTTGGTACCTCCCTGCTAGACTTATAGTAAGGCACACATCAGGTCTGGTACACAGCATTGCATACATGATAGATCCTATCGCTGATGCATAGGGAACATCTTTCATATTCTCTCTATCTTCTGCAGTGGTCGGGCATTGAGTCTTACTCAATTTCACACCTTGTAACACAGGCAAGAATCCTTTCTTTGCTTGATCCATTTTGAACTTCTTCAAAATTTTGTCAAGGTATGTTGTTTGTGAAAGTCCAATTAAGCGTCTTGATCTATCTCTATAGATCTTAATGCCTAATATGTAAGCAGCTTCACCGAGGTCTTTCATTGAAAAACTCTTATTCAAGTATCCTTTTATGCTATCCAGAAATTCTATATCATTTCCAATTAACAATATGTCATCCACATATAATATCAGAAATGCTACAGAGCTCCCACTCACTTTCTTGTAAATACAGGCTTCTCCAAAAGTCTGTATAAAACCAAATGCTTTGATCACACTATCAAAACGTTTATTCCAACTCCGAGAGGCTTGCACCAGTCCATATATGGATCGCTGGAGCTTGCACACTTTGTTAGCTCCCTTTGGATCGACAAAACCTTCTGGTTGCATCATATACAACTCTTCTTCTAGAAATCCATTCAGGAATGCAGTTTTGACATCCATCTGCCAAATTTCAGAATCATAAAATGCGGCAATTGCTAATATGATTCGGACAGACTTAAGCATCGCTACGGGTGAGAAGGTCTCATCGTAGTCAATCCCTTGAACTTGCCGGAAACCTTTCGCGACAAGTCGAGCTTTGTAGACAGTGATATTACCGTCAGCGTTAGTCTTCTTCTTGAAGATCCATTTATTCTCAATTGCTTTCCGATCATCGGGCAACTCAACCAAAGTCCACACTTTGTTCTCATACATGGATCCCATCTCAGATTTCATGGCTTCAAGCCACTTTGCGGAATCTGGGCTCACCATCGCTTCTTCATAGTTCGTAGGTTCATCATGATCTAGTAGCATGACTTCCAGAACGGGATTACCGTACCACTCTGGTGCGGATCTTTCTCTGGTTGATCTACGAGGTTCAGTAGTATCTTGTTCTGAAGTTTCATGATCATTATCATTAGCTTCCTCACTAACTGGTGTAGGTTTCATAGAAACAGTTTTCTGTGATGTACTACTTTCCAATAAGGGAGCAGGTACAGTTACCTCCTCAAGTTCTACTTTCCTCCCACTCACTTCTTTCGAGAGAAACTCCTTCTCCAGAAAGTTTCCGAATTTAGCAACAAAAGTCTTGCCTTCGGATCTGTGATAGAAGGAGTATCCAATAGTTTCCTTTGGATATCCTATGAAGACACATTTCTCCGATTTGGGTTCGAGCTTATCAGGTTGAAGCTTTTTCACATAAGCATCGCAGCCCCAAACTTTCAGAAACGTCAACTTTGGTTTCTTGCCAAACCACAGTTCATAAGGCGTCGTCTCAACGGATTTTAATGGTGCCCTATTTAACGTGAATGCGGCCGTCTCTAGAGCGTATCCCCAAAACGATAGCGGTAAATCAGTAAGAGACATCATAGATCGCACCATATCCACTAAAGTACGATTACGACGTTCGGACACACCATTACGCTGAGGTGTTCCGGGTGGCATGAGTTGCGAAACTATTCCACAATTTTTCAAATGTACACCAAACTCGTAAGTCAAATATTCTCCTCCACGATCAGTTCGTAGAAACTTTATTTTCTTGTTACGATGATTTTCAACTTCACTCTGAAATTCTTTGAACTTTTCAAATGTTTCAGATTTATGTTTCATTAAGTAAATATACCCATATTTGCTTAAATCATCTGTGAAGGTGAGAAAATAATGATATCCGCCACGAGCCTCAATATTCATCGGACCACATACATCTGTATGTATGATTTCCAACAAATCTGTTGTTGTCTCCATAGTACCGGAGAATGGCGTTTTGGTCATCTTGCCCATGAGGCATGGTTCACAAGTACCAAGTGATTCATAATCAAGTGGTTCCAAAAGTCCATCAGAATGGAGTTTCTTCATGCGCTTTACACCGATATGACCTAAACGGCAGTGCCACAAATAAGTTGCACTATCATTATCAACTTTGCATCTTTTGGCTTCAACATTATGAATATGTGTGTTACTACTATCGAGATTCAACAAGAATAGACCACTCTTCAAGGGTGCATGACCATAAAAGATATTACTCATATAAATAGAACAACCATTATTCTCTGATTTAAATGAATAACCGTCTGCATCAAACAAGATCCAGATATAATGTTCATGCTTAACGCTGGCACCAAATAACAATTATTTAGGTATAATACTAATCCCGAATGTAGAGGTAGAGGTAGCGTGCCGACTGCAATCACATCGACTTTGGAACCGTTTCCCACGCGCATCGTCACCTCGTCCTTAGCCAATCTTCGCTTAATCCGTAGTCCCTGTTTCGAGTTGCAAATATTAGCAACAGAACCAGTATCAAATACCCAGGTGCTACTGCGAGCATTAGTAAGGTACACATCAATAACATGTATATCACATATACCTTTGTTCACCTTGCCATCCTTCTTATCCGCCAAATACTTGGGGCAGTTTCGCTTCCAGTGACCAGTCTGCTTGCAATAGAAGCACTCAGTTTCAGGCTTAGGTCCAGGTTTGGGTTTCTTCTCTTGAGCAGCAACTTGCTTGCCGTTCTTCTTGAAGTTCCCCTTCTTTTCCCTTTGCCCTTTTTCTTGAAACTAGTGGTCTTATTGACCATCAACACTTGATGCTCCTTCTTGATTTCTACCTCCGCAGCTTTCAGCATTGCGAAGAGCTCGGGAATAGTCTTGTTCATCCCTTGCATATTATAGTTCATCACAAAGCTCTTGTAGCTTGGTGGCAGTGATTGAAGAATTCTGTCAATGACGCAATCATCTGGAAGATTAACTCCCAATTGAATCAAGTGATTATTATACCCAGACATTTTGAGTATATGCTCACTGACAGAACTGTTCTCCTCCATCTTGCAGCTATAGAACTTATTGGAGACTTCATATCTCTCAATCCGGGCATTTGCTTGAAATATTAACTTCAACTCCTGGAACATCTCATATGCTCCATGACGTTCAAAACATCGTTGAAGTCCCGATTCTAAGCCGTAAAGCATGGCACACTGAACTATCGAGTAGTCATCAGCTTTGCACTGCCAGACGTTCATAACATCTGGTGTTGCTCCAGCAGCAGGCCTAGCACCCAGCGGTGCTTCCAGGACGTAATTCTTCTGTGCAGCAATGAGGATAATCCTCAAGTTACGGACCCAGTCCGTGTAATTGCTACCATCATCTTTCAACTTTGCTTTCTCAAGGAACGCATTAAAATTCAACGGAACAACAGCACGAGCCATCTATCTACAATCAAACATAAACAAGCAAGATACTAATCAGGTACTAAGTTTCATGATAAATTTAATGTTCAGTTAATCAACTTAATTAAAGAACTCCCACTTAGATAGACATCCCTCTAAACTTCTAAGTGATTACGTGATCCAAATCAACTAAACCATAACCGATCATCACGTGAGATGGAGTAGTTTTCAATGGTGAACATCGTTATGTTGATCATATCTACTATATGATTCACGCTCGACCTTTCGGTCTCCGTGTTCCGAGGCCATATCTATATATGCTTGGCTCGTCAAGTATAACCTGAGTATTCCGCGTGTGCAACTGTTTTGCACCCGTTGTATTTGAACGTAGAACCTATCACACCCGATCATCACGTGGTGTCTCAGCACGAAGAACTTTCGCAACGGTGCATACTCAGGGAGAACACTTCTTGATAATTTAGTGAGAGATCATCTTATAATGCTACCGTCAATCAAAGCAAGATAAGATGCATAAAAGGATAAACATCACATGCAATCAATATAAGTGATATGATATGGTCATCATCATCTCGTGCTTGTGATCTCCATCTCCGAAGCACCGTCGTGATCACCATCGTCATCGGCGTGACACCTTGATCTCCATCGTAGCATCGTTGTCGTCTCGCCAAGCTTGTGCTTCCACGACTATCACTACCGCTTAGTAATAAAGTAAAGCATTACATCGCGATTTCATTGCATACAATAAAACGACAACCATAAGGCTCCTGCCAGTTGCCGATAACTCGGTTACAAAACATGATCATCTCATACAATAAAATTCAGCATCATGTCTTGACCATATCACATCACAACATGCCCTGCAAAAACAAGTTAGACGTCTTCTACTTTGTTGTTGTAAGTTTTACGTGGCTGCTACGGGCTTAAGCAAGAACCAATCTCACCTACGCATCAAAACCACAACGATAGTTTGTCAAATAGACTCCGTTTTAACCTTCGCAAGGACCGGGCGTAGCCATACTTGGTTCAACTAAAGTTGGAGAGACATTCGCCCGCAAGCCACCTATGTGCAAAGCACGTCGGGGGAACCGGTCTCGCGTAAGCGTACGCGTAATGTTGGTCCGGGTCGTCTCGTCCAACAATTCTGCGAACCAAATTATGACATGCTGGTAGGCAGTATGACTTATATCGCCCACAACTCACTTGTGTTCTACTCGTGCATATAACATCAACGTAAATAACCTAGGCTTGGATGCCACTGTTGGGTTTCGTAGTAATTTCAAAATTTTCCTACGCACACGCAAGATCATGTGATGCATAGCAACGAGGGGAGAGTGTGATCTACATACCTAGTAGATCGACAACGGAAGCGTTTGGTTGATGTAGTCGTATGTCTTCATGATCCGACCGATCAAGCACCGAAACTACGGCACCTCCGAGTTCGAGCACACGTTCGGCTCGATGACGATCCCCGGACTCTGATCCAGCAAAGTGTCGGGGAAGAGTTCCGTCAGCACGACGGCGTGGTGACGATTTTGATGTACCACAGCAGCAGGGCTTCGCCTAAACTCCGCTACAGTATTATCGAGGACTATGGTGGCTGGGGGCACCGCACGCGGCTAAGGAATAGATCACGTGGATCAACTTGTGTGTTTCTGGGGTGCCTCTGCCTCAGTATATAAAGGAGCCAAGGGGGAGGGGGCCGCCGGCCAGGAGGAGGGCGCATGAGGAGTCCTACTCCTCCCGGGAGTAGTTGGACTAGGATTCCCCGAGGGGGAAAGAGGGAGAGGGGGGCCGGCCACCTCTCCTAGTCCTAATAGGACTAGGGGAAGGGGGGAGGCACGTGGCCACCTTGGGCTGCCCCTTTCTCCTTTCCACTAAAGCCCATTAAGGCCCATATGGCTCCCGGGGGTTTCCGGTAACCTCCCGGTACTCCGGTAAAATCCCGATTTCACCCGGAACACTTCCAATGTCCAAATATAGGCTTCCAATATATCAATCTTTATGTCTCGACCATTTCGAGACTCCTCGTCATGTCCGTGATCACATCCGGGACTCCGAACAACCTTCGGTACATCAAAATGCATAAACTCATAATATAACTGTCATCGTAACCTTAAGCGTGCGGACCCTATGGGTTCGAGAACAATGTAGACATGACCGAGACACGTCTCCAGTGAATAACCAATAGCGGCACCTGGATGCCCATATTGGCTCCTACATATTCTACGAAGATCTTTATCGGTCAGACCGCATAACAACATACGTTGTTCCCTTTGTCATCGGTATGTTACTTGCCCGAGATTCGATCGTCGGTATTCCAATACCTAGTTCACTCTTGTTACCGGTAAGTCTCTTTACTCGTTCTGTAATACATCATCCCGCAACTAACTCATTTAGTTGCAATGCTTGCAAGGCTTAAGTGATGTGTATTACCGAGAGGGCCCAGAGATACCTCTCCGACAATCGGAGTGACAAAACTAATCTCGAAATACGCCAACCCAACATGTACCTTTGGAGACACCTATAGTACTCCTTTATAATCACTCAGTTACGTTGTGACGTTTGGTAGTACCCAAAGTGTTCCTCCGGTAAACGGGAGTTGCATAATCTCATAGTTATAGGAACATGTATAAGTCATGAAGAAAGCAATAGCAACATACTAAACGATCGGGTGCTAAGCTAATGGAATGGGTCATGTCAATCAGATCATTCTCTTAATGATGTGATCCCGTTAATCAAATAACAACTCATGGTTCATGGTTAGGAAACATAACCATCTTTGATTAACGAGCTAGTCAAGTAGAGGCATACTAGTGACACTTTGTTTGTCTATGTATTCACACATGTATTATGTTTCCGATTAATACAATTCTAGCATGAATAATAAACATTTATCATGATTATAAGGAAATAAATAATAACTTTATTATTGCCTCTAGGGCATATTTCCTTCAAGTACATCATCTCTTGTGTCCGTACATCGTCGAATATTATCACTATATAGCATCACTAATACAACTAGAACCGTAGCGCCCGACGGGTATCGTTGCGGGCGGTGGACACCCAAAGATAAGGAACCATCACAGGGTCATAGCTCCAGTGAGATCCCTGAAGAATCTGTCAGGTATTGTCGAACCTACCCTCCAATGCAACCATGTAGCGACGGACGTGCTCGTCCTCCTCGCTGACACGGTAACGTACCACCTCCGCGGTGTCCGAAAGCCTCGGCTCCGTCACTGGCCCACGCGACCGCCACCAAACAAGGATCGGGTCAGCAACGGGCTGCCTCCTCACCAACCTACGTCCCCCGGAAGGTAGCACCTCCCAATACCAGCCCGGCGGAGCCCAGTCCCGAAGATGGCCCTGATCAAGCATGCCTCCACCGCCGAGTCGACGACGACGAGGATGCGGGATAGGCATCGCCGACGTCCATGCGGGAACTACTTCTATATATAGTTAAATAAAGTAGTTTTATTAATTAAATCAACTAGTTCAACTACTAAGCACTTACTATAAATAAATAAAGTAGTACTTACTAAAAACAAACTACTTCTATATATAGTAAAATAAAGTAGTTTATTAAATCAACTAGATAGTTCAACTATATATGAAGCACTTACTATAAATAAAATAAAGTAGTACTTACTAAAAATAAACTAGTTTAACTATAGTTCTATTATTTTTCTAACTAATTATATTAAACACTTTCTTTTCTTATTTTTTTCCTATACATACACAGTAAATTGACAAAGAAAATACTATGAACAAAAAAATCATTAAAATTCTATGAACAAAGTTATAAAACAGAAAAAAATCATAAAAATTCTATGAACAGAAAAAAATCATAACAATTTGACATATTCGATCTTTGCATATATATGAACATACAAACATGCATATTCAACAATAATATCACCAAAAAAATCTATTAACAGAAAAAAAATCTAACACAATATGAACAAATTAATTACACAATATGAAAAAAAATCTATCAGAAAAATCTATGAACTACACATCTAAATTACTACACATCTAACAAAAAAAATCTATGAACTATAAAAAAATCTAACAAAATTAACTACACATCTAAATTAACTACTACTAACATATTCATAAATTAGTTGCTCATGGCGACGGCGATGGCGACGGCGAGGTGCGGCGCGGGGCGGGGCGGCGCGGCGACGGGTCGGGGCGGCGACGGCGACGGGGCGGCGCGGGACGAGGGCGTGGCGAGGGCTGGCTCGGGCAGCCTGCCGGCGTCGTGGATAGATTCGCCGCCGTCGAGGGAGAGCAGGAGGAGAGATCGAAGTGGGGATGGGCGGTTCTGAAATTTTCCTAAGTGCTACTTATATAGCAAAGGCATTGGTCCCGGTTCGTGGCACAAACCGGGACTAATGCCCCCCTTTAGTCCCGGTTGGTGCCACCAACCGGGACCAAAGGCCTCTTTTCAGCAGCCCAGAGGGCGGGAAACAGAGACCTTTGGTCCCGGTTGGTGGCACCAACTGGGACTAAAGGTGGGTCATTGGTACCGGTTGGTGCCACCAACCGGTACCAATGCACCCGTCTAATTACACTAGTAGAAAAAGGGTCAAATGTGAGACACATTAGTGTCGGTTCTGTTACAAACCGGGACTAATGTGTCCATTAGTGCCGGTTCCAACGGCTAGGCGGGAGGAGCTCTTTAGTACCGGTTTGTGGCGAACCTTTAGCACCGGTTCGTGCCACGAACCGGTACTAAAGAAAGTGGTGGCAGGATGTTGTCAGAGTGGGGCCCTTCCAGCACCTTTAGTACCAGTTCGTGGCACGAACCGGTACTAAAGGTCGTCCTATATAAACCCTTCGTCCACCCGCACTCTGTTCTTCCCCCTTTCCCCTCTCCCTCTCCTCTGTTCTTTCCTTCTTCCTCTCGAGTTCATCACAAAATTTGCCCCAAATTTGTCAAGATTTGCAGGCCCCCATCCATTCAAATGATCACCAAGGTTAGCAACTTTGTCCTTTCATCTCTCATTGCTAGATTAGCTCTTGCATTGGTTTATATAGTGATTAATTGTGGGTTTTAGTAATTTGGGAGGAATTATATGTGGTAGTATTTGATTTATATGCAATCTGAGGTCAAAATAACACTTAGTTTGCATATGTAGGTGTGGTTTACTTAGTGCCTTCTAAATCTCCGTCGTAACCACCGTCGATCGCCCGCACCGTCCCGTCGCCGGCACCACCTTGTGGTGAGCCTCTTGTTCATGAAATTTTATATAAAAATTTGATGTTTGTGTGATTTGGATATATAGTTACTCGTATAATTATCTTACCCGTACGTTGTTTGTTATACATAGTGCCATGGTTTTGATATCCGTCCCCGTCGGCCCTCGTCCTTGTTATGATTCGGATATGGTATATTCTCTTTTAAAACTATTTGTTGCATTTCGTGTTAATGACAAATTATGCCCATCAAGTTGACATAGATATTTTTATCTAGGAGGTATGTGAACCGGAAATTCCAACCGACCCTATTGTCGAGAGGTTAAATTTAGTTGAAAGAGAAAACGAGTACTTGAAAGAAAAATTGAAAAGAATTGAGGGGGAGAAGATGGAATTGGAGTTGCATGTTGCCGATGTCGCCGATGATCACAAGATCAAGATGGAGAAAATGCGCTTGAAGATTAGAAAGATTAGAAAAGATGCCATCGATAGTGAGGCTTGGTATCATTATGCTGTTGGATCAATTGTTACCTTAGTTGCGATCTTGATCGCATTTGTTTTTGCATTTAAATGCTTTAGCTAGAGAGTTATTTTTTTGTTGCATTTAAGTGTTGTATGAACTTTATGTATGAACTTGTATTAATTTGGTCTATTCGGTGTTGTGTAATGAAGATGAGCCAGCAATGGATGTACGATGACCGATGCTCTCCCCAGTTCGTTGAGGGCGTGCATACTTTTCTGCTTGCGGCTGAGGCAAACAAGCGGGTGGATGGTTTTATGCCTTGTCCATGTGCTGGCTGTAAGAATGGTCGCAATTACTCTACGTCAAGAACCATTCACGTCCACCTGTTTGAGTCCGGTTTCATGCCCCACTATAATGTTTGGACCAAGCACGGAGAAAGAGGGGTTATGATGGAAGACAATGAAGAAGAAGAGGACGACGACAGCTATCCTGGCCATGGGTTCCCTGAATACGATGATACAACAATGGGGGAAGAAGCTGAGCTGGTAATGCGGGAAGAAGCTGAGCCGGCAATGCGGGAAGAAGCTGAAGAAGAGGCATCAGATGAGCCCGTTGATGATCTAGGTCGGGCCATTGCCGATGCAAAGAGAAACTGTGCAAGTGATTTGGATAAGAAGAAGTTGCAGCGCATGTTAGAGGATCACAAAAAATTGTTGTACCCGAATTGCGTAGGTGACAAGAAAAAGCTGGGCACCACACTGGAATTGCTGCAATGGAAGGCAGAGAATGGTGTATCTGACAAGGGATTTGGAAAGTTGCTGGTAATGATAAAGGATATGCTTCCAAAGGACAACGAATTGCCTGAGAGTACGTACGAAGCAAAGAAGGCTGTCTGCCCTCTAGGGTTAGAGGTGCAGAAGATACATGCATGCCCTAATGATTGCATCCTCTACCGCAGTGAGTACGAGGATTTGAACGCTTGCCCGGTATGTGGTGCATTGCGCTATAAGATCAGCCGCGATGAGCCTGGTGATGTTGAGGGCGAGCGCCCCAGGAAGAAGATTCCTGCCAAGGTGATGTGGTATTCTACTATAATACCACGGTTGAAACGTTTGTTCCAAAACAAAGAGCATGCCAAGGCGATGCGATGGCACAGAGAAGACCGTAAGAAAGAAGGTAAGTTGAGAGTACCCGCTGACGGGTCGCAGTGGAGAAAAATCGAAAGAAAGTACGGGAAGGAGTTTGCAGATGACGCAAGGAGCGTATGGTTTGGTCTAAGCGCAGATGGCATTAATCCTTTTGGGGAGCAGAGCAGAAACCATAGCACCTGGCCTGTGACTCTATGTTTGTATAACCTTCCTCCTTGGTTGTGCATGAAGCGGAAGTTCATTATGATGCCAGTGCTCATCCAAGGCCCTAAGCAACCTGGCAATGACATTGATGTGTACCTAAGGCCATTAGTTGAAGAACTCTTACAACTGTGGAATGGAACAGGTGTACGTGCGTGGGATGAGCACATGGGGGAAGAATTTGACCTAAAGGCGTTGTTGTTCGTGACCATCGATGATTGGCCTGCTCTCAGTAACCTTTCAGGACAGACAAACAAGGGATACCGCGGATGCACGCACTGTTTGGATGATACCGACAGTATATATTTGAATAGTTGTAAGAAGAATGTGTACCTGGGACATCGTCGATTTCTTCCAAGCAGGCATCCCGTAAGAAAGAAAGGCAAGCATTTCAAAGGTGAGGCGGATCACCGGACGAAGCCTCGCCACCGTACTGGTGCTGATGTACATGATATGGTCAAGGATTTGAAGGTGATATTTGGAAAGGGTCCTGGCGGACAACCTGTTCCGAAGGACGCTGACGGACGCGCACCCATGTGGAAGAAGAAATCTATATTTTGGGACCTGCCATATTGGAAAGACCTAGAGGTCCGCTCCGCAATCGACGTGATGCACGTGACGAAGAATCTTTGCGTGACCCTGCTTGGCTTCTTGGGCGTGTATGGGAAGACAAAAGATACACCTGAGGCACGGGAGGACCAGCAACGTATGCACGGAGAAGACGGCATACATCAGGTTCATGCAAGCTACGCTCTTACCAAAGAAGAGAAGGAAATCTTCTTTGAATGCCTGCTCAGTATTAAGGTACCGTCTGGCTTCTCGTCGAATATAAAGGGAATAATAAACATGGCAGAGAAAAAGTTCCAGAACCTAAAGTCTCATGACTGCCACGTGATTATGACGCAACTGCTTCCGGTTGCATTGAGGGGGCTTCTACCGGAAAATGTTCGATTAGCCATTGTGAAGCTATGTGCATTTCTCAATGCAATCTCTCAGAAGGTAATCGATCCAGAAATCATACCAAGGTTACAGAATGATTTGGTGCAATGTCTTGTCAGTTTCGAGTTGGTGTTCCCACCATCCTTCTTCAACATCATGACGCACATCCTAGTTCACCTATGCGAAGAGATTAACGTTTTGGGTCCTGTATTTCTACACAATATGTTCCCCTTTGAGAGGTTCATGGGAGTCTTAATGAAATATGTTCATAACCGTGCTAGGCCAGAAGGAAGCATCTCCAAGGGCCATCAAAATGAGGAGGTCATTGAGTTTCGTATTGACTTTATTCCTGACCTTAAGCCGATTGGTGTTCCTGAATCGCGGCATAAGGGCAGACTGGATGGAAAAGGCACGCTAGGAGGGGAACAAATAATATGTATGGACGGACATTCTCTCACTGAAGCACACTACACAGTTCTACAGAATTCTGCCTTGGTGGCTCCGTATATGGATGAACACAAGAATTTGCTACGCTCCAAACACCCGGAGCGGTCTGATGACTGGATTACACGTGAACAAACCAGGAGTTTCGCCAGCTGGTTGCAGACACGTACCATGCATGACACCTCTATTGAAGATGACCTGTACTTGCTGTTCTAGTTACCATCTTCGAATATAATGACTTTCAAAGGGTACAAGATAAATGGTAATACATTTTACACGATCGCCCAAGATAAGAAGAGCACCAACCAAAACAGTGGTGTCCGCTTTGATGCAGAAACCAAGACGGGAAAGGAAACATATTATGTTTATATACAGGACATATGGTAACTTGACTACCGATGTGGTTTAAAGGTCCCTTTATTTCGGTGCAAATGGGTCAATATGACACAAGGCGGGGTAACGGAAGACCCACAGTACGGAATGACAACAGTGGATCTCAACAATCTTGCGTATGCAGACGAACCATTCGTCCTAGCCAATGATGTGGCACAGGTTTTCTATGTGAAGGACATATCTACCAAGCCAAGAAAAAGAAAAGATAAGGAAGCGAATGCATCGTACGATGAGCCAAAGCGGCACATAGTTCTTTCTGGGAAGAGAAACATCGTGGGAGTGGATGACAAGACAGACAAGTCAGAAGATTATGAAAAGTTTGATGAAATTGCTCCATTCACAGTGAATATTGACCCGAGCATCCCGTTAAATGATGAAGATTTTCCATGGTTACGGCGCAAAGGGACACACGCGAAGAAAAAGTTTCACACCCAAAGATCTGGGATGTGATCGGCTTCACTATCATCACTTTCTTCTGTGTTTCACACCCAGAGGGGAATCTCTGTAATAGTTAGGGTAGTTATGTGTTTTGGCATTTGAAACGCGAAGAAATTTTATGTGCAAACAAATTCTTTCATGCCTTTACTGATTTTTAAAGTTAAGTTATTCACAAACTAGTGATTCACAGTAATTTAAAATAATTCAAAATTTAAACTATTCAAATTTGAAAACTACGGGCACTAACAGAAACTACAGGCACTATTCAAATAATTCACAAAGAAACTCTAAATACACAAAAATAAACACAAAAATAAATAAAGCAAAATAATAAAAAAAGCCCGCCTACTAGGCCAGAGCGGCCTGCATACGACTAGAAACCCAACCTGTTGTTGGGCCAGGATGCAGGCCCGCAAAGGCCAAGTGGGCCCACAGGGCAGCAAAGAACACGTAGACCCAATAGGCCTGCTTTGGAGAGGAGCTCGAGAGAGCGACCGCACGGGGGTTTATAAACCAGTGCGGTCGCCCCTCGGCTAGCGAGGTGGGACTAAACTTGCCGCACCACACCTGCGCCAGCGCACCCCTTTACTACCGGGTCGTGGCACAAACCGGTACTAAAGGGGGGCCTTTAGTACCGGTTTGTGCCACCACCCGGTACTAAAGGGGGTCGCTTCCCGCCGCTTGGGCTGGCCAAAACTGGCCTTTAGTACCGGTTGGTGGCACAAACCGGTACTAAAGGCCCCTCCTATATAAACAACACTTACGAAAATTTCAGTTTCTCATCTGACTTCTTCTCCTCTGCACCGTCGCCCGCCGCCCCCGTACGTCTCCATCCCTCGTCGCCGCCCCCGTCGCCGCCCCGTCGTCCCCGTCCCCGTCGTCCCCGTCGTCACCGCCGCCCCATCCCGACCCGTCCCGCGTCGTCCCCGTCCCCGTCGTCGGTGCCGCCCTGTACGTCCCCGTCATCGTCACCGCCCCGGCCCGTCCGTCCCCGTCCCCGTCGTCGCCGCCCCGTCCCTGTCCCCATCGTCGTCATCCCCGTCGTCGCCGCGCCCATCGCCGTCCCCGTCGCCGCGCGCCCCCCGTCGCCGCCCACCGTCGTCCCTCGCCTCGCCGGTGAGCGCGCGCACACACACACATACATTTTTTGTTTTTTAGTTATACAAATAGTTAGAAATGTTAGAATTGTTAGAAATTTTTCTGTTTTTTAGTTATAGAAATAGTTATAAAAAAGTTAGAATTGTTAGAAATTTTTCTGTTTTTTAGTTATAGAAATAGTTATAAAAATGTTAGTTATATATATAGAAATGTTATAATTTTTTTTCTGTTTTTTAGTTATAGAAATATTAGAAATGTTATAGAAATGTTAGTTATATATAGCATTGTTAGAAATGTTATAGAAATGTTAGAAATTTTAGTTATCAAAATCCAATCATTAAAAAAATGTTACTTTTTCCGGGCATATAGCTAGTATTTGTTCTCGACGATGCCCGACCCGCATCCTCGCCGTCGACACGTCCGCGACGACGTCCGGCTGACCCATGTCCGGGACTGGGCTCCGCCGGGCTGGCACTGAGAGGTGCTGCCTGGAGGGGCGCGCCGCTTGATGAGGAACCCGGCCCCGGGTCCCGTCGTCGACCCTGATCTCGGTTGGTGGCGTTCGCGTGGGCCAGTTTCGGCACGAGGGAGCCGGCCCAGCCGGAGGTGGTACGTCGCCGTGTCAGGGAGGAGGACGAGCACGTCCTTCGCTACATGGTTGCGTTAGAGGGCGGCAGGTTCTCCAATACCTGGCAGTTTCTTCAGGGATCTCACTTCACCTATGATCCTGTGAGGGTTCCTTTTCTTTGGGTGTCCACCGCCCGCGCCGCAGAAACCGCGAGTGTCCTAGATTCTTCTGTAGTATTCGATCTTTATTAGCTACCTAGCCAGTGATGTATTCGATATTATATCTATTATTCAAGACGATGTATTCGAGACTATATCTATTGTTCAAGACGATGTATTCGAGATTATATCTATTATTCGAGACAATGTTTTCGAGATTATATCTATTATTCGAGACGATGTATTCGAGATTACATCTATTATTCGAGACGATGTAATTTGAATACTTAATTGTTTTATATTTCTTTTGGATTAGTTAAATAAAAGCTATGGCGGACAATACCGGCAGAGAGGGAGAACAGGCCATGTTCGATATGATACGCCATCCTCACGGGCCAGATGATGATCAGAATGAAGAAGATTATGACGGCTCCGAATTTCTAAACAACACCGGAGAGGGTGATATGATATTCGATCGCGACGACCGAATTGATGAAGTCATGAACTATGATTATGATGATGACAAAGAAAATGTTGATCTTGAAACAACAAAGACCGGCGAGGTATATATATTTATATAAGCAGGCATCTGGTGATCATCACATGTTTTAAATGACTTGAAGATATATTAACGAATCGATCTTTGTTCTTTTAGCCATCTGGATCGAGCAAATCTTCAGGCAAAAGGACGAAACGAGGCCCGAACAAAAAGTTGAAGGAGGGCGTAAAGTACAATATCGAGGCAATCAGACCTAATGGCGAACCATTAGCGCCTAAGAAGATTGCGGACAAGTTCGTTCGTCAGTGCGGAGTTCTTGTGAAGGACCAACTCCCGATCAAACTTCAAGAATGGAGAGAGCCAGCAAAGCCACGTACAGATGTTACTTTTGTCGACAAGAAACAAAAAGATCTTCTTTGGGATACTCTCATGGAACATTTCACCCTACCAGATCATTTCACAGAAGCAGATGTGCAGAAAGTCAAGGACGCTGCTCTTAGGAAGATGGCGGTTGCATTCAAGAACCACAAGAATCGTGAATGGGACAAGTACGTCAAGGGAGGAAGGAAGACTCCAGTATTCGAGGGAACACTAGAGAACCAACGTGCTCATTGCGACGATTTCGTGAAATTCAAGGATTCGGAATTAGCTAAGGAACGGTCGAGAATAAACAAGAAGAATGCCGAAAAAAGGATAAGTTCCATAAGCTGGGGCCAGGTGGCTATGCGGTGGCAATGCCTAAGTGGGATAAGTCTGAGAAAGAGATGGAGGATGCAGGTGCCACTCCGGTTACTAAGAGCTGGCCCTCCAGGTGCAGGACTTG
This sequence comes from Triticum urartu, assembly GCF_056163025.1. Lineage (NCBI taxonomy): Eukaryota > Viridiplantae > Streptophyta > Magnoliopsida > Poales > Poaceae > Triticum > Triticum urartu. The sequence continues at coordinate 751,722,097 of NC_141879.1, read as the reverse complement.
GTTCTATGCGCATGGGGGGGAGTTGGACCCGAAGACAGGCAATGTTTCGACGAAGGCAAGTCTGAAGGGAGCCGACGATGCGATACTTGTTGCAATAGAAGAGGCACGATCAGGGGTGTTCTAGCCCAACAGAGAGAACGACGAGCTTACGCGTGCCCTGGGAAATCCTGAACACCCGGGAAGAACACGAGGCAAGGGCGCTATTCCGTGGTATGAGGGGTTTTCAGACTGGAACACCGACTACAGAACCCATGCGAGAAAGAAGATTGCAGAGGAGAAGAAGAGGAAGATGGAGGAGGAGCAGAGGAAGCGGGACTATGAACGCCTTCAAGGCCTAGAAGCAAGTCAAGTGGAATTGGCAGTCAAATTCCAGCGGCAGCAGGAGCAGATCGACTCACTTACCCAGCAAAGGGGGTCTCAGCAGTTGCAGCAGCTAGCGGATGATCCAGCATTGGATAGCACCGCCCCATCCATGCCGAGAAGCAGCGTGGGTTCCGCCCCGGACGACGCAATGCTGGGTAGATACCCCGTGGATGACATCACGGAGAACACTAACTGCGAGCTACACGTCAAAATGAAGAACATATCCATGAAGGTGGCGGACGCCGTTGCTTTTACAAATCCCCCCGAGGCAACCTTCCATTGCAACCCATTCCAGCGGGCTATGCTCGTGTCTTGGTTGATGAGGTGGTGGACCCATATTCGGAGCTACAGCTTGACATTCCTGGAGGTGACGACGAGCACTTTCTCGGAGAGGCCAAAAATCGTATCATCCTATGGAAAAAGGATTGCATCATCTTTCGAAGGCCACCGACACCGCGTCAGCCGACTCCTCGTCGAAGTCCGCCACCGAGTCAGCAGACTCCCGCTCCTGCAAGTCCACCAAGTCCGGCAAAGTGCCAGGCCACTCCTCCTCCAAGTCCGGCACAACCTCAGGCCACTCCTCCTCCAAGTCCGGCACAGCTTAAGGCCACTCCTCCTCGTCCAACTCAGCCCCGTCAGCCGTCTCCGCCGCCTCAGCAATCGCAGAAGAGACACCCCGCAGCTATGGTGCGTAGCGGTACGAGTCGAGGTAGTATAGGAAGTATAGGCGGAGGCAAGCGATATAAATATGGTCCAAGCCTCACGCCTCTTCCGCAGAGGCCTTATGACAAGTCCGAGGAGGAAAACGCAGCCATATCGAAGGCCGACGTGGAAGCCCATTTTGCACCAAAACCGCCACCGCCGCCAAGGGAGAAAGTGCCTGAGGAAACGATTGACCACTTCATTCGTATGGCTCAACCACCAGCTCCCAAGCCTGTTGACACAGACTATGAGCGCCACATCAGGAAGTTAAATCGATCACGTCTACGTAAGGAGGCGAGCTCGGGATCGAGCAAACAACAAGCAACTGTCAAAAAAAGCGGGAAAACCATTCCCCAGCTGGGAGAACAGGCGGCGCAATCGATCCCCTCGCTTGTTGTGCCAACAACACGTGACAGTACGCGCGCCCAATATTATTGTGGGCAAACAGTTTACGTTCCTGAGGTGGGCAATGTGGTAATAACCAAGGACCATATAATGCAGGCTGAAGTTCTCAACATCACTGTTGGACAACTCCTCGAGATCGAGCCCATGCCTGTGCTTACAGAGGATGAAATAAAACGGAAATATGTCCGGGGCCAACCTTTGGTCGAGCCAGACAAGGTCAAGAACCTCCCAACGAGAATGTATGAATTGCATCAATGGTACATGAACATTACCAAGATTTCCAATCGAGAGTCCCTCATGGTGAATGTCAAGGAGGAGCATTACTTCCATGAGAAAGCTCTGTCCGTTGAGTATTCTGAACTGTTTCAGTTATACAATCAAGACGCACTCGACAAATCTATCGTCAGTTGCTATTGTTTGTAAGTGATTTCTTTCTGTAATTTAAGTCTCAAGCTAGCTGTAGTGATCCTTTTGATCAATCATTACCTGTAATTATCCTCACTATATTCTTTTCTGTGGTATTATGCAGGATGAAGATGTATGAAATGAGAAAAGGTGGACGCTTTGGCATTGGGTTCATTGACCCAAACACCGTTAATGAATACACATGGCTAATAAATCCACATCATGAAAAAGACGTAGAGGACAACATGCTAGAGTTCTTGAAGCGCCTCAAATACAATGAAGATATACTACTTCCTTACAACTTCCAGTGAGTCACACTGTCTTGTACTACAAATTCTCTGTTTTTGCCTACTAGCTAGCTACATGTTTTTGCTTACATATGCTCGCTTAATTAAGACATGCAAACGTGTGTGCATGCAGATTTCACTAGATCTTGTGTATCATTAAAGTTGACGCCGGAACAGTTGAAATACTGGACTCACTACTCAAAGCAAATACTGACTATAACATCTTGTTTGGGATAGTCAACAGGTAATTTCAATCATTATTAACTATATATCTCGGCCTATTTAGTTCGTCATTTCATGATATGAACTATTTAATAACCCTTTATTCATTTTCTTTGTCGGCGGGCAGGGCTTGGGCAAGGTTCATCAGCGTCACGGAAGGCGAATGGAAAAAAAAGCTTAAATGGTTTCGACCCAAGGTAAGTAATTAAGTAGTACTAGCTAGCTAGCTAGCTGCCATCTCTTTAATTATCATGCTTGATTAATTATTATCTGATCAAATTCCATTCTCGTAAAGGCCCTGAAGCAGGCGCAGGGGACTGATCTGTGTGCATTCTGCGTTTGCGAGAACATTCGCATGATGGCGTCCGAAAGGACCAGATCTCAAAGACAGGAATGGGTACGCTTGTCAGAACACTATTCACATTTTTTACACCATTATCGATATCTAGTCACACAACTAATACACATGCATATTGATCTCCTTCTTAACAGTTCAAAGAGGTGCGGGAGAAGCTCCTAGAAACGGAGCACGTAGAAGCACTTCAAGAGGAAATAGCGGGATTTTTGCTCGACCAGGTCATAAATCCGAAGGGAGAATACTATTACCCGCTATGAACCACTTCCGATTGTCATCGTGCTCCGAAGGCACCAATTAGGCTAATGCCACTGGCTCCGAAGGCAACATGCATATGTAGGAGAAATTGTATATAGCTATACATGTGCGTATGTGTGAATTAATTAATATGGTGGTTTGTGAGACATTGATGATATATATATGCATGATTGGTTCTACTAGAAATTATATATATATATGCATAACGTGTACAATGTGTAGTATCGTAAAATACCAGCAAACGAAAAAGAATTAAAATGGAAACACAAAATTAAATGAAAAAGTAATCATAAAACTAAAAACCCCCCAAACCTTATAGTACCGGTTGGTCTTACCAACCGGTACTAAAGGGCTCCAGGCCCCGGGAGCTAGCTCGTGCCACGTGGTTGCCCTTTAGCACCGGTTCGTGCTGAACCGGTACTAAAGGGGGGGGGGGCTTTAGTGCCCATACTTTAGTGCCGGTTATGGAACCGGCACTAAAGGGCCTTACGAACCGGTGCTATTGCCCGGTTCTGCACTAGTGTTACTTATTTATTTTCTTTTATGATAATTCTTTTTGCTATTAAAGTTTGTAACAAAATTCTAATTACTTATTTATTTTCTTTTATGATAATTCTTTTTGCTTTTAATGTTTTGAACAGAATTTTAATTACTTATTTATTTTCTTTTATGATAATTCTTTTTTCTATTAAAGTTTGTAACAAAATTCTAATTACTTATTTATTTTCTTTTATGATAATTCTTTTTGCTATTAAAGTTTGTAACAAAATTCTAATTACTTATTTATTTTCTTTTATGATTATTCTTTTTTCTTTTAATGTTTGGAACAGAATTCTAATTACTTATTTATTTTCATTTATGATAATTCTTTTTGCTGTTAAAGTTTGTAACAAAATACTAATTACTTATTTGTTTTCTTTTATGATAATTCTTTTTGCTATTAAAGTTTGTAACAAAATTCTAATTACTTATTTATTTTCTTTTATGATAATTCTTTTTGCTTTTAATGTTTTGAACAGAATTCTAATTACTTATTTATTTTCTTTTATGAAAATTCTTTTTGCTATTAAAGTTTGTAACAAAATTCTATAATTATTTATTTTCTTTTATGATAATTCTTTTTGCTATTAAAGTTTGTAACAAAATTCTAATTACTTATTTATTTTCTTTTATGATAATTATTTTTGCTTTAATGTTTTGAACAGAATTCTAATTACTTATTTATTTTCTTTTATGATAATTCTTTTTGCTATTAAAGTTTGTAACAAAATTCTATATAATTTTAGTTTCAATAATACTAGAGGTTTATAAAAGCTTTTTAGTTGATTCCTTCGGTACTAGTTCTAAGGCTGTTACAAAGGCATTTTATTTGGTACAGGTTTTAAGGCTGGTGCCCCACGAGCACCTTTTAGTACCGGTTCGTGGCATGAACCGGTAAAAGAGTTTTTTAGTTGATTCTTTCTGTAGCTGTTTTTTAGTCCCACCTCGCTAAGTGAGAGGCACTCGCAGCGGTTTATAAGCCCTGAGTGTAGAGTCGATGAAGGGAGAAGCGCAGTGCTCACCTGCATGTTGCTTGAAGCTAAGCAACGTGCAGATGAGCATTGCGCCTCTCTTTCATTTTGGCATGGTATATATAGGCATATCATTGGTCCCGGTTGGTGGCATGAACCGGTTGGCGGCATGAATAGTTAAAATTTGAATTCTTTGAAATTTGTGTGAATCACAAGTTTGTGATTAACTTTACTAAAAAAATGAGCATAGATGCGCTTATAGGGAGAATTCAACCTAAATTCATAATAAATTTCTATGAACTTCAGATAAATTCAATATGAATTTAGGTCAAATTCCCTGTATAAGGGCATCTATTTTCACTTTGAGAGGAGCTCAACAAGGCAGAGAGGGAGGGGCTTATAAACCGGTGTGAGCGCCCTTCGGTTGGCGAGGTGAGACTAAACTTTGACCGCAACGAGGACCAACCCTTTAGTCCCGGTTGGTGGCATGAACGGGGACTAAAGGGTAGCCTTTGGTCCCGGTTCAAGCCATCAACCGGGACCAATGGTTGTGGGCCAGGAGCGAGGCCCATTGGTCCCGGTTCGTCCCATCAACCGGGACCAAAAGGTCCAGACGAACTGGGACCAATGGCCCACGTGGCCCGGCCGGCCCCCGGGGCTCACGAACCGGGTCCAATGCCCCCATGGGTCCCGGTTCTGGACTGAACTGGGACTAATGGGGTGGCCCGGCCTGGACCATTGCCCCCTTTTCTACTAGTGGAAAGAAAAGAATAGAGAAAACACGTTTTTTTCTTCATTTCCGAAAGGCACGGATGTGCCTCTTGAGGAAGCAAAACCGTGCTTCTAGCGAAAGCAAACAAAAAAGAAAACGCATTTTTTTCGTTTTCGAGAGCCATGCCTCTCACGGAAATAAAAAACCACGGTTTTTGTGGGAATGTTTTTTGAATTTTTTTGTCAAAAAGCTAAGAAGACACCGGTGGAAAACCGGAAAGCCGAAAAATCAGGAAAACAACCATCTAAAAGACCGAAAATGCATGCGAAAAAATTCTGGAGGGAGCGCCCAGAGCGCGATACGTGGCGGCGCATGAGACCGCGCCAAGTGGTGCCTTCTCAGCCCATGTCAGGTGATGGTTTGGGAGGCTCCTAAAGTTGCGCTCTTGGACTAGTTGCTGCCTTTACGTGGTCTTATTTGTGAGAGCAACTAGTTAACGAGCGCTCCTTCGGGAGCCTCGCAACGATCAGCGCAACTTGGCGCGCTCTCAGCCGTCCGCCACGTGTCGCGCTTTGGGCGCTCCCTCTGGATTTTGGTTTTTCTATTTTTCCGCACACGTTTTCGGATTTTTAACGGTTTTTTTCGACGTTTCTGGTTTCTTCCGGTCTTTCTTAGTTTTTGGGTAAAAAAGTTTTTTTTGAAAAGAGACTTTTTTGCGTAAAAAACACGTTTTTTTTCTTGCACGAGAGTCACGGTTTTGCTTCCGTGAAAGGCACGATTGTACTTTGGCGAGAGTCACGGCCGTGCCTTTCGGAAAAGGAGAAAAAACGCGTTTTCTGTTTTTTCTTTCTTCCGCGAGAGGTAAGGTTTTGCTTCCGCGAGAGGGACGGTTGTGCTTTCGCGAGAGTCACGGCTGTGCCTTTCGGAAACGAAAAAAATAAATGCGTTCTCTGTTCTTTTTCTTCCGCGAGAGGCACGGTTTTGCTTCCGCGAGAGGCATGGTTGTGCTTTTGCGAGAGTTACGGCCATGCCTTTCTATTTTTTTCTTCTTTCGCGAGAGGCACGATTTTGCTTCCGCGAGGGGCATGGTTGTGCTTTTTCAAGAGTCACGGTCGTGCATCTCGGAAACGAAAAAAAAAACTCATTTTCTATTTTTTTTCCATCCACGAGAGACACGGTTTTGCTTCCACGAGAGGCACAGTTGTGCTTTCGCGAGTCACGGCCGTTCCTCTCGGAAACGGGAAAAAGGCGTTTTCTGTTTTTTCCTTCCGCGAGAGGCACGGGCATGCTTTTGCGAGAGGCACGGACGTGCCTCTTTCGGAAGGGGAAAAAACCCGTGCTCCCGGGTCGGTTTTTTCGTCCGGTTTTTTTTCGTGGAAAAAAAGTTCGTCAAAATCTTTCAACATGTGGTCTAGTTTTGAATATCTCGACGCGAGAAATCCAACGGTGAAAACGGTTTAAGATTTGGACTCACGGTTTAACAAATAGTACGTTTTGAATAAACGGATCTACGAAAAAAGGGAAAACTCCCAGGTTGCGATAAGTCGCGCACACGCGCCACTTGTCACAACCTGAGGAGGCGGGAGTGATATTTGTAACGAGTACTCCTCAACCAGTGATTTCACTTATTTGTTTTGTTTTGTTTTGTTTTTGAGTAACTCGGGTTTTATTTGCTGGGCTTGGGAAACCAAAGCGTGCCAGCAGCCCACATACATTAATTAATTTAATCAATGAGGCAGCCCAGCCCATGCGTCAACGACAAGGCCACCCCCGTCCGCCGCTCAAGGAAGGAAGAAGACGAAAACCGGGGTGAGTCCGGCGCCGGCGACGGCGGCTACATCTTCTGCCTTCCACCTCCTCCGTCTTCTAGCTCTGGTAGTCCCCAATCGGTAATCATCAGCTGGAAGCCCCCAATCAGTAATCACCATCTTCTCCCTCCAAATCCCGTCCTTCTTGGACATAGTTTGATTTCTTGGCACCGTGTCCACATTAGATTCAAAGTATTTGTTGGCACTCTGAGTTTTTATATTCTTCCTGTGACTGAGGATTTAATTTAATTTACTTTATTTTTTCGTCAGGCTGAGGAAAAGGGTATATGGACTTTGCAAGGCTCATTCAGTTCACAAAGTTGCAAGATTTAGTTATTCTCCCGAGTTCACAAAGTTACTATGCCTTTTTCTGAAAAACATTTGAATCGTCTGAATGACAGTTAAAGAGCTCGCAGGTTTTCTCTCATCTGAACAACAAGACAGCAGCGGCAGAGACATGACAGGCTGTGACTTCACATGGCTTTCGACCATATATAGGTGTTACAATATTATTGTCAGGATGGACCATGTCACCCCGAAATATTACTGCAAGTACATAATAATATTTGGGGTACATGCTAACTTCTCGAAGCAAAGTATGCAGCGTGCAGCATGTGCTCCACATGGAAATGCTGGCTTTTCCTTCAGTCCTGCTACAACCTGCATATAGATTATGCGTTTGTCGTATCTAAAGTTGGTGAGTTAATCTCTTGAGAGTCCAGTTGACAATATACTAGTAATATGTTTCCTTTCTACATACTATACTGCCTCATCTTTTGGGAGTTGGTAAAGCCACTCCATCCTTCCAGAGTTAGCTTCAGATACAGCCACTTCATCTGCTCTCCAGCCAGGCCACATGCATCCAACCCCCAAACGTTAACCTCTTCGCCCTCCAACCCTCGAGCTACATGTGTTAGTTTCTTCTGAATCATTTTGATTTCCTGACACCCTGTCCATGTGACCATGTGCGTGGCGCAAAGTAACCATGGATGCGAGGATGGTGTTATACATTAGATTATTATGTGTCGTCAGTGTGAGCTTATCCTTCCCCTGAATGAAGGGTTTGGAGTTGCAAGCTTCAGTTCAGTTCACAAGCTTTTAGTCCAACTTGTGAGATTTAGTTATTATCCAGAGTGAAGAGTTTGTACTAACCTAACTAATATGTCGCTGTCTTCGAAATCATTTGAATCATCACTCTTTACATTTAAAGAGCTCGCTGGTTTTCTCTCATCTGCATAAGACAGCAGCTGAGCAGAGACATGGCAGGCTGTGACATGAGCTGGTCTGATTCAGCTTTCTTCTTCTGTGTACCGTTGGTTTGCTAATTGTGAGGATGAACCATGTAACGCCTATATATTACTGTAAGTACATTACATTGTTCTTTAGGACCTGCTTCAGCTTTCTTCTTCTGTGTACCATTGGTTAGTACTCCCTCCGTCCGAAAAAACTTACCCCAACCTTGTTCCTTAAATGGATGTATCTAGCACTAACTTGGTGCTAGATACATCCATTTGAGAGACAACTTTTTTGGGACGGAGGGAGTACTAGACAGGCAAGTTCCTCCTCTTCAAGGTACATAGAAAACAGAGTTACTCTGTACGACAAACCTCATAAAGTTCTTGAAGAAAGTAAAGTAATAATGCAGGACTGAAAACATATTTATTGTGCATAAAGTTCTTGAAGCAAGTTAAGTATGCAGCTTGCAGCTGCGCTCCACATGGAAATGCTCTCTTTTTTCTTCAGTCCTGCTCCCTCCTGCATATAGAATACGCGTTTGTCGTACCCAAAGTTGGTGAGTTAATTTCTTTGAAGTACAATTGGCGATATAATATGTTTCCTTTGTACACACTATACGCCCTCAGCTCTTGAGAGTTGGTGAAGCCCGCGCCCTCTGACCTAGTGTTGGAGGTGTCAATTTCTTTTGATTTCATGGCAGCGTGTCCATGTGTATGGCACTGATCTAGCGTTACTGCGAGGATGGTGATCTATATTGGATTCTTATGTTGTCAGGCTGAGTTTATTCTTCTTGTCCACCATCTGGTAGCATTTGGGTGGGTGGGTGGGTGGGTGGGTGGGTACGTCAAGCTCAGGCTTCAAGAAAGGGTTTGGTTGTCTATATAAACGTAGCATAGTGTCCATGAACATCCAGCACTCATAATTGCCCCCAAAAAAGCACATCCACAACTCAATTGATATAGAAAGGCAGAGAGGTAGCATCTATGAAGTTATGCACTGCACTAGCGAGCAGGGTAGTAAAGGCCACATCAGCAGCATCTCATGCTGTTATCAGATGTGATGCAGAGCTTCGCCGTGCTAGAAGAGTAGTTGATGCTGCTGGCAGTGATGATGCAGCAGCATTGGCAGCTCTAGATGCTTCTGTCCAATGTGATGCTGCATCTTTGGCAGCTCTACAAGCTGCTACCCGCTATGAAGCATTAGCTCAAGGAGCTAATGCAAACCATAGCGCAGACGCAACTACACCAGCTCAACTAGCTCGAGAAGCTGCTGCTCGCTGTGATGTGGATGGTGCTGCTGCAGCATCCCGAGCAGCAATGGCAGCTCTAGATGCTTCTGTCCGATGTGATGCTGCATCTTTGGCAGCTCTACAAGCTGCTACCCGCTATGAAGCATTAGCTCAAGGAGGTAATGCAAACCATAGCGCAGACGCAACTACACCAGCTCAACTAGCTCGAGAAGCTGCTGCTCGCTGTGATGTGGATGGTGCTGCTGCAGCATCCCGAGTAGCAAATGCCTTTGCTGACAGCTGTGCTGCGGCATGTGGCGATGCAGAAAGATTAACATTGGCGGCTGGAGAAGCTGCTGCCCGCTGTGTTCTGGCACGTGACGACGCGGCAACAGCATTTTTGGTAGCTCGACAGGCTACTATAACTACAAGGCGCCATCTCAAGGCATTCAGAGAATCTGCCGACTCCCATAAGGAAGCACGTAAAGATGCAGTCGCAGCAGCGTTGGCTGTTCGAGAAAGTGCGGTTCGCTGTGCCGCGGCAAGTCGCCGTGCTGTGTTAGCAGCTTCGACAGCTCGAAAGATCGCTTCCCGCTGTGAGGCAGCAGGTGGTGACGAAGCTATGGCAATGGCGAGAATAGCTCGAGGAGCTGCTGACCGTTGTGTTGCAGCGCGTGCCGATGCAGCCGCAGCTGGCGACGATGTTGCCGATGCTGCGGCCGGCCTCGCCCTGCCCCTTGCGGAAGCACCCGTAGCTGTCCTTGCTGTGCCGCTTGCACCAGCAGCAGCTGGTGCCGACCAGCCTCGCAAAGCCTCTGCCGACCTCGCTGTGCCCCTTGCGGAAGCGCCCTCAGCTGTCCTTGCTGTGCCGCTTGCACCAGCAGCAGCTGGTGCCAACCGGCCTGGCAAAGCCGCCGCCGACCTCGCTGTGGCCCTTGCCGAAGCTGGCCTTGCTGTGCCGCTTGCCCATGCAGCAGCTTCGAAAGCTAGAGAAGCTGCCGCCGGTTGTGATTTGGCACTGGCCGATGCAATAGAAGATGCTGATAAAGAGTTTGTGGACAAGATGCGTGGTTGGCTCATGACCGTGGCCACTCTCTTTGTGGGCATAGCATTCCAAGCATTGCTGCATCCGCCAGACGGGATGTCCTTTGATATACTAGTAAGTAAAAATGCTAGGAATTGGAAGGCAGGTCCTGGTGCTCCTTCGCCTGCTCCCAATCTCGCTCCATCTTCTGCAGCAACTGTGGTCAATGCCACGCCCGCCTATGATTGGGTAAGAGCGTTTTTTTACTTGTCTTTCAACACGTCTATTATGGCGTTTGCACTCTTCGTGCTGGTATCGCTTCTGACCATGAAAAAGGCCACGTTTACACATAGCCTCCTTCAAATAAAAGCTATGGCAATGACCCTCGCCATTGCTGTTGTCGGTTCCGTGGTCACCGGTACATCGAGAAACCTGGGTGTTCAACTAAACATCCTTGGCATCTTCGGTATGTACGGCTTTATATTATTAATCTTTGTTAAATTGAGGTTTTTGACCTTCTGGTGATTGAAGTGGTGCATATGGTAATCACCACTGGGTCAGGAGCTGGTTCTAGTCCATCGTCCTTGGACTCCTTGGCATCTTCGGTATATACGGCTTTACATTATTAATCTTTGTTAAATCTAGAGGTGTTTGACCTCTGGTGATTGTAGTGGTGCATATGGTAATCACCACTGCGTCAGGAGCTGGTTCTAGTCCATACTTACTACTACTGTCCATGTCGATTACCTTGTAAGCTCTCAGATCTCATGTAATGTTTAGATTATTAATTTATATATTTCTCTTTATATGCATCATTCTTCGTAACCATGTGCTGGTCATCGGTGCTAATTATCGGCACTTTGTCGTCGACCCGCGTGACAGCGTGGTTTTCCACACCCACCCAACCAATGGGGCGCGTGCGGTGGCAGATCAAGTGGTCTTCACGCCATCGGCAACCAAGGAGAAAATCATTTCGTGGTTGCTTCTCCAAAACACTACAGCCGCTATAGCACGCAATAGCCTGGCTAAACGCCTTAAAGCATCTTTAATAGAAGATGTAGATGTATCTCCGAGCGTCAAAACCGCTGCTCCAACAGATGATATAGATGTAAAAAAAATTACATCTCCACCTTCTGGAGATGTATTATATACCACTTTGCGGGGTAAATTTACATCTCTACCTATAGAAGATCTAAAAAGAGCAGACGCGCGCCAACCGCCAACCACCTGTCATCTCACTTCCCCTCACCCACATCTTCATCCTCCCGCCGCCCCTCTACTCGGCCGCGGATCCACCTCCGCCTCGCCACCCACCACCGATTCCGCCTAGTTTCGGCTGCTGCCAGCCGTCTTACGGCCCGCCACCCCCCGCTCCGCCCCGACCCCGCCAGGCCGCCGCGGATTCAACTCCGTCTTGCCACCAGCCTTCGACTCTGCCCGCCGCCCCGACCCCCCCCTACCTAGCCACCTCCGCCCCAACACCGCCCCGACCCTGCCAGGCCGCCGCAGATCCAGCTCCGCCTTCGACTCCGCCCACCGCCCCGACCCCCTCATTTTTATTTTCATTTTACACTTGGGTAGTAAACAATAGTCTAGCAGAAATAATAGGTCCTACAAGTAAGGTAATTAGTAAGCACAGAAAGACACAATCATGGATGGGTAACTGAATGAGTTAACCTGCCTGCCGGCCGGCTGGATTAAACAACTGGTGAACACCAGTACCCACTACGTTCTCATATACTTTGAATCAAGTTGGTATGAGCCAGTTCGATCTGAACGTGATGACAATCGAATAAATCCCAAAGCTGTGTGCCATCACCTCACCAAGCAAATTATGTAAGGACTAGACTCGTCGTACTCGTCATTCTTACATGAACACAGCCCGTGTGTGCGACAGCACTCCAACCAATAAAGTATCTGTTATCACATGGGTCTGGTGGATGGATTAAGACTTAAAGCCGGGATGCTCTGCTACGATGATGTGGATATATATTTTACCTGCAGCTTCATCTACTCTGTTCTACTTAATAATGTTACGGCACGCAGATGTTAGCCGTGCCTCTCTTCTTTAGTTAATTTACGCACCTGTGAAAGCAAACTGATTATGAGAATTCTTAGCAGTGCAGATTAAGGCAGCATATATACAAGGCAAAACGATGTTACCTAGGATGCCTCGTTCACCTTTGGCTGAACTGAGCAATTATTCATGTGCGACTCTGCAGACTGTAGAAAAGGATAGATTGATATGCTGGTGGACAGCGAGCTGTACTCTATACAGTCGACCTGTAGGCATGGTTTTCAATTTCAGTTTCAAAAAAAAAAAATTCAGCACCAACCGAAATCACTGAAATTCAGTTATTTCAGTTTGCATTTCGGCCAAAAGGCCGAAATATTCACTTGAATTAAATTAAGTATTTGAAATTTGCAAAAAATACTTGATTTCCTGTGTACTACTGAAATTGCTGAAATATTTTGGCCAAAACGTAATATTTCAGTATTTGTGAATTTCAGTGAAATCTCCCTGGAAGTGGAAACGATGCCTGTAGGTAAAAATCCTGGTAACCGAGAAAGATAAAAGAAAAATTAGCCTGAAGAAAGAGAGGACTCGGGAGAGTGAGCTGGGACCATTGGTCGTTGTCGATGCCCTGAAAACGGTGGCGAGCCTTAACCAATCCAATCCAAATGGAGTTCTCGATGAAAGGGCCCATTAAGACATTCCGTCGAACATGTGCTGTGCGCGGTGTGTTTTCCACCGGAAGAGAAGAGAGAGCTCAAGCGAGCGGGATCCATAGGGTCAGGTCAGATGGAAGAGGCAATACGCCGCGCACTGGGCGGGGCTGGAATTGCGGGGGTGGCGCCAGGTTGTGGGGCAGGGGGAACGGCGGCGAGGAGGGAGGCATGGATGTACGACGACATCAAAGCCTCCAACATGTTGCTCGACACCGCCATGGCCTAGCTCTATGGCTACGGCTCCACACGTACCTCTAGATGCTCACCGGCATGCAACCCCTTTTGCTACTGATAGCTTCTGACGTCCGCCGTCACGCCCATGATCAAAGACGACTCGTGCCGTCGTGCGACACGTCACTTGCGTAGGCTCATCAGCCAGACTGCCCGGCTTTGGCGACCGCACCATCAGCGCTACAGCTCGTGGATCTGGAGATTGTGTACCTACATCAAAGCATAAGAAGATTTAGAGGAAGGGGACATTCGGCTGTGAGATGTGAAAATCAATTGAATACTTGTCTCAGCCAAAGTAGTAGCCATTTTTGACGTCTTAAAGCCCAAACAAAGTACTCTGCACAGAGCTACTAACCAGTTTTAACAAACCAACAACTTAAAACTAGTTTTCCTAAAAACCCTCTTAAAACTGGTTTTGCTAACACTTATCCCAAATACTAGTTATCCAGTAGGCCTATCTCTTGGGTCCCCTCCAGCGGAGCATGCATGGTTTATCTACCTGCACAAACATGAACCAAATGCCAGTGAAAATGCAAGCTAGCCAAGAATTACAAACATAACAGCTGCTATGTTGCTGCAGCAAATTTCGGGAAGACTGTTGCTTCTACGAAATGCTTGAATTAGGAGCTTGACCTGCAGGTGGCTGACACCCCGCGCGTTGCTGCGAGACTTTTAGCTTCAATGAGTATATGCGAAGAAAACCATAGATGTGATAAGTGAAAAGGAAATATAGCATCAATTAAAGATTGAATGAAATATATATATAGATTTGAAATGTTGAACAAATACATTTTGGTACAAACAAGAAGAAATTACTGTGTAGAACATTGAAATAATTCCACTGCACTCGGATGGCTTACAGTGACTTCAAAATAGGCATTTGTTCACCTACATGCAAATGTTCAAATTCGCTACCTAATCTTGAGCACTGGAAAAATAAATTGGACATAAAAACAAACTATGGCCATATGATAGTAAGGATGCAGCTTATATATGTTCCAAATATCCAAATGGTTCATGAATAACATATTTCTATATCTCTTAAAATTCCTAAGGAAGCAGTAGTGAAAAAACAAAACTAAAAAGGGGAAAAATTGTTGTGGCATGAGAACTGTTTCTGGAACGCTCATAGCTGTAGGTTATCCCTTGTCTGCCAAATTTCCTTCTCAAATGCATTTATATTTCTTACTCCCAACAAAGCAATAGTTAGAAATTATAATCAACAACTGACGTTCTGAGATATGTATTAGCACTAATCAGATGATCCATGCAGCTAGGTAATCTACAATTTTCATGACAACATGCAGCCGGCACTTAGGCTAACATGAACTAAAAGTGAAACATACTAATTTTTTTACTTACCTGGGTTATCCTTTGCAGTCTTGGTTCCTTGAAGAAACTGAAATAAAGAGTGAACTCTAGGGAAAATAACCACAAACATTTGGTGAATGGACTCTTCATAATTACTCCAAATATTTTGAGGCATAGCCACTCCATCAAGATAACCAATGGTTAGAGGCTGCAAGATCACTTGGTAAAGCTGAGGCATTACGGGGAGCCAACATATGCTTGGACAACTGAAAGTACTTTTTCTCACCAAAAAAGAAAACTGGAAGTACTCTAAGCATGAATTATGTACTGTGTCCCATAGAGTTAGGGAAACAATCTGCAATGCTTAATAATTGGTTGGGTGTAATCTTTTTTTCTTGTTTCAGTACCCTGCATGTCGAAATAAATAATGGAAATCCAACCCTCCAAGCACCATCACCATCTATTCTTTGATGTTCTGATGTTGGAAACCAGATAACACAATTTGACAACAATCCAAAAGAACAACCAATAAACATGCATCATTGGAATGGCAAACAACACAAACATTCATTTATCTTTGAACATAAATATGGACAGCTTGGCAAACTAAATAGTGAATTATGCAGGGTAAACTAACAATAAAATAGCAAGATAGTAGACTACGATTGGGAATGGATCAATGGAGGAAAGGCAGAACCTGGTACAAATCAGATGCCAAAAAAACTAACCTGGCATACCAGTTCGCGATGGGGACTTGAAATTTCATCCAATACTATACTTAGCAGAAACAAACATTCATGTAGAAAAATCAACAACACGGCGAGGTCCTCCGCACTGTTGAAGGTGGAAGTGGAATAGTATTTGGCACTACAATCAGATATACACAAATTCGAAATAATCGGAGGAAAGTCTGAGCATGGGATCCACAGAGGAGATAAAAGATACAGTATGAACTTCTATTCATACCTGTAGTGATCCAATTTGCATTCCT
Source organism: Triticum urartu (assembly GCF_056163025.1). NCBI lineage: Eukaryota > Viridiplantae > Streptophyta > Magnoliopsida > Poales > Poaceae > Triticum > Triticum urartu. The sequence goes on along the minus strand of NC_141879.1, from coordinate 751,706,318 downwards.
CCGGTATCGGGAGTTGTATAATCTCATAGTCGAAGGAATATATATTTGACATGAAGAAATCAATACCAGTAAAACTGAACGATCATAATGCTAAGCTAACGAATGTGTCTTGCCCATCACATCATTCTCCTAATGATGTGATCCCGTTCATCAAATGACAACACATGTCTATGGTTAGGAAACCTAACCATCTTTGATTAACGAGCTAGTCTAGTAGAGCCTTACTAGGGACACAGTATTGTGTCTATGCATTCACACATGTATCAAGTTTCCGGTTAATACAATTCTAGCATGAATAATAAATATTTATCATGAAATAAGGAAATATAAAATAACAAATTTATTATTGCCTCTAGGGCATATTTCCTTCACACTGGTCCCTCCATGCACCGTCGTCCGGCCTAGATCATGCCGCAGAGGATCTGGCCGGAACGCCAGTTCGGCGCCGCCACGACGCATCTCCGGGCAGAGCCGTCCACCATGTCATCCATGGAGTGTTGCGCCACCACCCATGCACGCACGGAAGCCCATTGTCGGCCATGGACCGTTGGCTGCCACCACATAGGCTAGGGACGCCACCTTGCCTGCTGCCACAGGCGCACCAAAATGGGCACCCTTGCCGCTTCAAGGGGATCCCACCACGGACCCACCTACCCTAGTGCCTAATGCACCGGGCTCGCCGCCACCATGGACCTTGTCGGAAGCAGCGGCGGCAGGAGAATGGCCTAGGGAAGGCTGACGGCGCTGGTTTTTTGGGCCCCTAGCCTCGCCCAAGGAGGCAACGCGAGGGGGTACACGATATATCCAGCACTTTGTGAAGCGTAATATTTCTTAATTGTGATCTCCGTTATGACTGGCAGCTGAACCAAAGTGGTTTCTGAATTGTGGTCTCCTTTATAAACAGGTATCTGAATAAAAAGCAAAATATGGAGCAAAATATTTGATGTGCCAACCTGGACACAACAGATTAAAATCTAGAAGTGCTTGCGCAAAATATAGACAACATGTGCCATGGGGGCATCCTGCGCCGGGCTTCCTTCAGCGCTGTTGCAATGAGACCGGGATGACCTGCGCCGGGCTTACTAATTAAGTTGCTACATCTTATCATCATCTTTTTTGCGGGAAAGAAATTAATGATGCTTCAACGAAGGTGATGCATATCTAGCAAACGAGCCGAGGCCAAATATATCTCTATCCGCCCGCTTCGGCCTGTCAGTCTAGTTACTTACTCAGTTAGTCATCAGTGCAAGTTAGTGGCTAGCAAAGAATAAACGGCGTTACCATGCAAGCATTGCATGCCTCGCTGGCGAGTACTCCTCTCTCTTTTTCTTTCTACCGAGCTATCTAGTTCATGTAGTATATGAAAAAAGACGGAAAAAAAGATGTATGGCTCATGCATATCTATCCTCTCCAGAAATCATGCATCTTACGCCGAGAGAGCGAGCGTAGGAGGAGTAGGTTGAAGAGCAAGCTAGCGATCAAGTAGTGCAAACATAGCTTATGTCGTAGGAGTAGGTTGAAGAGCAAGATAGTTAGCAATCTAGCTATTATGTACGTATGTACGCTTACTCTGACCTAGCCAGTTAGCATGTGAAATAGACTCGCTGAGCCAGCTTGCACGTGAAACCAATTCGATGGTTGCATTGCAAAGTCTTATCTAGCTGCGGCTACTACTACCTAATTGCATTGCAAAGGAGGCCAACGGGCTTGTCGAATTGAAGCAAACCGCAACCACGACCGCTCTTGAAGTCTTCAAAATCAGAACCAACGATGAGAGAGCGAGCGCCTTCGAGCACAATGTCGCCCACCACTTGCCGGTCCTTGTCCTCGTGCGCTTGACCACAACAACGGCCACTCCTGGAGTCTTCGGTTGAATTATTTATAACAAACTTTTTTATTTCCTTATCCTCGACCTGCATCTTAATGATCATAATTTCTTACTTAAGTAATCAAAATTAAGAACGTAGCAATGTAATTTGATAGTAATTTATTTGTATTATTCTAAATATGTAATTTAGTAAGCCTTGAAAAGTGTGCATATTCTAATTGTAAAACATATATTGCAACAAAGGTGGGTTTTTTTACTTTTTTATTTTTTGAGATTCCCTCTTAAGATTCTATTGTCAAATCCAATTGTTCAACATAACGTGAACATAAAGAAATGACAAAATCAATTTCATTTACTTACTGATTGTGGCATGTAGTTGAGATTCCGGCAGATTATATATGATATGAAAACTATTTTAGTATGTTCAAAAACCATGGTAGAGAAGTCTAAAGATGGAAAGATGTTTCTAGTATAGTGCTCTAAAGTAAATAGAGGTGATATTTATGCAAAATAATAGAATAATCGTCAGTCCGGTTGCACCCACTATATAAGGTAATGCCTAAACCCCTATCTCTAACGAAAAATCTCTAACCACATTTCACTGTTGTTATGGCAAAAACGAGCGGCCTATCAGCATCTGACACCTACATTATTTGGGAGGTGGTGGGGTACGGTGGCGTGTGGATTTAGCTTTGTTCTTGCAAATTTTGTTAACGTGATTGCCGTCCTCATGTGTGGACGTAGTGATTTTCAAGTGATTTGGTTCAAGGTCAACCTTTTTGTAGTTTGCTGCTGATCCTTTGAAGATCGTCGACGTACCGTAAGAGATTGGGAAAATTGTTCGCGTTATCAATTTTCTGTCGAAGGTCGCATCAAGTGGTACGCAGAGCAAGGTTGATCATAGTACATTTTTTCTGCTATTTGATCCAATTGTTTGAGAGATGGTAAACTCATAGCATGAGAAATTTGACGAAGAGGAAGATGACAAACTTCCAATGGATCTAGAGATAAGAGATGATTTTGCGTATCCGTCTGATGTCGATCAAGGGAGCCAATAGGAAGCTTCGAACAAGGGTTGAGGAGTTGTCTACAAATATTGTATGCGTTGAAGACAGGTTGAACGAATGTCCGACTGCCAACGACCGACATCGCACTGATAGTCTTCAGGAGGCGACTGAGTCTTAATCAGCTCACTGCACTAGTTCAAAGTTTCTGAAAGAGGTATTGAAGTTGATAAAGCCAAGGTTGATGCTATTGAAAAGATGCCATGTCCCAAGGACATCAAAGGTATAAGAAGTTTCCTTGGTCACGCCGGATTTTATAGGAGGTTCATTAAGGACTTCTAAAAAATTATCGGCCTCTGACTAATTTATTACAAAAAGATGTACCATTTGTCTTTGATGATGATTGTGTAGAAGCATTTGAAATACTTAAGAAAGCATTAGTCTCTGCACCTATTGTTCAGCCACCTGATTGGAATTTACCCTTTGAAATTATGTGTGATGCTAGTGATTATGCTGTAGGTGCTGTTCTAGGGCAAAGAGTTGATAAGAAATTAAATGTTATCCATTATGCTAGTAAGACTCTAGACAGTGCTCAAAACATTATGCTACTACCAAAAAGGAACTTTTAGCAGTTGTATTTGCTTGTGATAAATTCATACCCTATATTGTAGACTCTAAGGTAACTATTCACACTGATCATGCTGCTATTAAATATCTTATGGAAAAGAAAGATGCAAAATCTAGACTTATTAGATGGGTTCTCTTGCTGCAAGAATTTGATTTGCATATTGTTGATAGAAAGGAAGCTGAGAACCCCGTTGCAGATAACTTATCTAGGTTAGAGAATGTTCTTGATGACCCACTACCTATCAACGATAGCTTCCCTGATGAGCAATTAAATATCATAAGCACTTCTCGTAGCACTCCATGGTATCTTGATTATGCTAATTATATTGTCGCTAAATTTATACCGCCTAGCTTCACATACCAACAAAAGAAAAAGTTTTTCTATGATCTGCGACATTACTTTTGGGATGACCCACATCTTTATAAAGGAGTAGATGGTGTTATTAGACGTTGTGTACCTGAGCATGAACAGGAATAGATCCTATGCAAGTGTCACTCCGAAGCTTATGGAGGACATCACGTTGGAGATAGAACTGCACATAAGGTATTGCAATCCGGTTTTTATTGGCCTACTCTCTTCAAGGATGCCCATAAGTCTGTTTTGTCTTGTGATGAATGTTAAAGAATTGGTAATATTAGTAGACGTCAAGAAATGCCTATGAATTATTCACTTGTTATTGAACCATTTGATGTTTGGGGCTTTGATTATATGGGACCGTTTCCTGCCTCTAATGGATATACACATATTTTAGTTGTTGTTGATTACGTTACTAAGTGGGTAGAAGCTATTCCAACTAGTAGTGCTGATCATAACACCTCTATTAAAATGCTTAAGGAAGTTATTTTTCCGAGGTTTGGAGTCCCTAGATACCTTATGACTGATGGTGGTTCACATTTTATTCATGGTGCTTTCCGTAAAATGCTCACTAAATATGATGTCAATCATAGAATCGCATCTCCATATCACCCGCAGTCTAGTGGTCAAGTAGAATTGAGCAATAGAGAGCTCAATTTAATTTTGCGAAAGACTGTCAATAGGTCTAGAAAGAATTGGTCCAAGAAACTGGATGACGCATTATGGGCCTATAGAACTGCATATAAGAATCCTATGGGAATGTCTCCGTATAAAATGGTTTATGGAAAAGCATGTCACTTACCTCTCGAACTAGAACATAAGGCATATTGGGCTATTAAAGAGCTCAACTACAATTTTAAACTTGCCGGTGAGAAGAGGTTATTTTATATTAGCTCCCTTGATGAATGGAGAACCCAAGCTTATGAAAATGCCAAGTTGTTTAAATAAAAAGTTAAAAGATGGCATGACAAAAGGATACAAAAGCGTGAGTTTAATGTAGGTGATTATGTATTGCTATACAACTCTCGTTTAAGATTTTTTGCAGGAAAACTTCTCTCCAAATGGGAAGGTCCCTACGTTATCGAGGAGGTCTATCATTCCGGTGCCATAAAAATCAACAACTTAGAAGGCACAAATCCGAAGGTGGTAAACGGTCAAAGGATCAAACACTATATCGCAGGTAATCCTATAAATGTTGAAACCAATATTATTGAAACCGTAACCCCAGAGGAATACATAAGGGACACTTCCCAGCCCGTCCCAGACTCCGAAAAGGAATAGGTATGTGTTACGGTAAGTAAACCGACCCCAAAACAATTTTTAAGGCAATATTTCTCCGTTTTGGAATATTTAGAAAAATAGAAAAATAAGTGGCAGTCCGGGAAGGACACAAGGCCTCCACGAGGGTGGAGGGCGCGCCCTACCCTCCTGGGCGCGTGCCCCTACCTCGTGAGCACCTCGTGTGCTCTCCGGACTCCGTTTTCTTGCACGATACGTATTTTGGCCGGTAAAAATTCATTATATATACTCCCGAAGGTTTTGACTCTTGTATCACGCAAATATCCCCTGTTCTTGTTTCGAGCTGTTTTTCTGACAGGTCTAGATCATCATGACGACCCCAGGTGCTTCCAAGGACAAGTTCTTCGAGGAATTTATCAACCCTTACCTCGCGGAGGTGCTGCGACACCCTCAAACCATTGAGATGCGTGATGGTCTGCTGCACATCCGCGATGTTGAGGGACAAAAGGGAACCAGAAGCGTGGAGTCAAGGCTCGAAGCAATGGAGCAACAAGTTTTCAAGTGTCAGGGGATGGTGGAGCGTGGAATCAACGCTAGCCACAAGATCCTCACGGAGTTCACCCACAACTACGAGCCGGATGCCAAGAACACCGAGGAGGCCATCTTCAAGCTACATGAGAAGATCGAGCACCTCCAAGCCCAAATCTATGATCTGCAAAACCAAAACTATGAGTATGAATATAGATTCAAAAGGATGAGTTTGGCTGCAGATTTGAGGATTCCGGAGACTCGATCATCCTTCTATGATGGTGAGCCTATGCCATGGAAGGTGGACGACAAGCCTGCATCATCGACAACACCTCCACCGCCAACAACAAAGAAGGAGATATAATCACATGGGTATGGGCACTCCCCTTGGCAACTGCCAAGCTTGGGGGAGGTGCCCTGGTATCGTATCACCATCACAACTCCTATCTTTACCGTTTTTCTTAGTTCGATCTATTTAGTAGTATCTTGATTTAGTAGAATAAAGTCATGGCATGATCTAGTTTTGAGTTTTGCTTTATGATCCTTCTTTGTAATCGAGTCCGTGAGCTATATAATAAAGATTAGTGTTCAGTCAAGGGCTTGATTATTTTGCCATGATCTTGGGTGAATAGAAGAAAAAGAATAAAAAAAAGGAATCAAAGAGTTCATATTGATCTTATTAAAAGTAATGACTTCACATAGAAAGAGTATGATGATTAAAGGCTGTTGGGAGTTGGCAAATATAGCTTTGGTCATCGTTGCAATTAATAGGAAGTAATAAGGAAAGAGAGGTTTCACATATAGATATATTATCATTGACATCTTTTATGATTGGGAGCACTCATTAAAATATGACATGCTAAAGAGTTGAGGTTGGACAAGGAAGACAACATAATGAGTTATGTTTTCTTATATCTGAGATAAAGTATGTTGTCATGGATCCTCTAACGTGTTGAGATTGCCTTTCCCCCTCATGCTAGCCAAATTCTCAGCACCAAGTAGAAATATTACTTGTGCTTCCAAATACCCTTAAACCAGTTTTGCCATGAGAGTCCACCATATCTACCTATGGATTGAGTAAAATCCTTCAAGTAAGTTGTCATCGGTGAAAGCAATAAAAATTGCTCTCTAAATATGCATTACTTATTAGTGCGGAGAAATAAACTTTGTACGAACTTGTTGTGGACATAATAAAAGCGACGGACTGCATAATAAAGGTCCACATACAAGGGGCAATATAAAGTGACGTTCTTTTGCATTAAGATTTTGTGCATCAACCCTAAATGCGCATGACAACCTCTGCTTCTCTCTGGGAAGGGCCTATCTTTCATTATTATCCTCTACCTTATGCAAGAGTCACGGTGATCTTCACCTTTCCTTTTTCATTATCCTTTGGCAAGCTCAGCATGTTGGAAAGAACATGATATATATATCTAATTGGATGTAGGGGAGCATGAATTATTATTGTTGACATTACCCTTGAGGTAAAAGGTTGTGGGGCAAAACTATAAGCCCCTATCTTTCTCTGTGTCCGGTTAAAACTCCGTAACCACAAGTATCGCGTGAGTGTTAGCAATTATGAAGGACTAAGTGATAGTTGAGTATGTGGACTTGCTTTTAAGCTCTGACATAGACTCTTTCCGATGTTATGATAAATTGCAATTGCTTCAATGACTGAGGCTATAATTTGTTGGTGCTCAATAAGGTTTCTGATTCATGCTTTTGGCTTTGTGAAAATATCATCACTTGAACATAAGTAATCATATGACAAAATCTATATATGTTGCTGTTGTGGAAATAATCATGATGCCTTCATGTCCGTATTTTATTTTTATCGACGCCTCTACCTCTAAACATGAGGACATATTTATTGTTATCGGCTTTTCGCTTGAGGACAAGCGAGGTCTAAGCTTGGGGGAGTTGATACGTCCATTTTGCATCATGCTTTTATATCAATATTTATTGCATTATGGGCTGTTATTTCACATTATGTCACAGTACTTATGGCTATTCTCTCTTATTTTACAAGGTTTACATGAAGAGGGAGAATGCCGACAGCTGGAATTCTGGGCTGGAAAAGGAGCAAATATTGGAGGCCTATTCTGCGCAACTCCAAAAGTCCTGAAACTCCACGGAATATATTAAAATAAAGAAAGAAAAATCGTCGCCAAAGATGAAGACCAGGGGGCCCACACCCTGCTCACGAGGGTGGGGGCGCCCCCCCTGGGGCGCGCCCCCCTACCTCGTGGGCCCCCTGGTGGCTCTCCGACGCCCATCTTCTCCTATATGAAGTCTTTCGATGAGAAAAAAATAGAAGGCAACCTTTCGGGACGAGACTCCGCCGCCACGAGGCGGAACCTTGGCGGAACCAATCTAGGGCTCCGGCAGAGCTGTTCTGCCGGGACACTTCCATCCGGGAGGGGGAAATCATCACCATCGTCATCACCAGCGCTTCTCTCATCGGGAGAGGGCAATCTCCATCAACATCTTCACCAGCACCATCTCATCTCCAAACCCTAGTTCATCTCTTGTATCCAATTCTTGTCTCTGAGTCCGGGATTGGTGCTAGTAGGTTGCTAGTAGTATTCATTACTCCTTGTAGTTGATACTAGTTAGTTTATTTGGTGGAAGATCATATGTTCAGATCCTTTATGCATATTATTACCCCTCTGATTATGAACATGAATATGCTTTGTGAGTAGTTACGTTTGTTCCTGAGGACAAGGGAGAAGTCTTGCTATTAGTAGTCATGTGAATTTGGTATTCGTTCGATATTTTGATGAGATGTATGTTGTCTAACCTCTAGTGGTGTTATGTGAACGTCGACTACATAATACTTCACTATTATTTGGGCCTAGAGGAAGGCATTGTGAAGTAATAAGTAGATGATGGGTTGCTAGAGTGATAGAAGCTTAAACCCTAGTTTATGCGTTGCTTCGTAAGGGGCTGATTTGGATCCATATGTTTCATGCTATGGTTAGGTTTACCTTAATACTTTTGTTGTAGTTGTGGATGCATGCAATAGAGGTTAATCATAAGTGGGAGGCTTGTTCAAGTAAGAACAACACCCAAGCATCGGTCCACCCACATATCAAATTATCAAAGTACCGAACGCGAATCATATGAGCGTGATGAAAACTAGCTTGACGATATTCCCATGTGTCCTCGGGAGCGCTTTTCCTATTATAAGAGTTTGTCCAGGCTTGTCCTTTGCTATACAAAGGATTGGGCCACCTTGCTGCACCTTATTTACTTTTGTTACTTGTTGCTCGTTACAATTTATCTTATCACAAAACTATGTGTTGCCACTTATTTCAGTACTTGCAGAGAATACCTTGCTGAAAACCGCTTATCATTTCCTTCTGCTCCTCGTTGGGTTCGACACTCTTACTTATCGAAAGGACTACGATAGATCCCCTATACTTGTGGGTCATCAACGCTTGATAAGATTTTTCAATGAGTACATACCTTGACAAGATTTTGAAGGAGTTCAAAATGGATAAGTCAAAGAAGGAGTTCTTGCCTGAGTTGTAAGGTATGAAGTTGAGTAAGACTTAAAACCCGACCACGCCAGAAGATAGAGAGAGAATGAAAAGTCATTCCCTATGCCTCAGCCATAGGTTCTATAAAAGTATGACATGCTGTGTACCAAACCTATTGTCTACCTTGTCATGAGTTTGGCAGGGGGGTACAATAGTGATCCAGGAGTAGATCACTTGACCGCGGTCAAAATTATTCTTAGTTACCTTAAAGAGGACTAAGACGGTTATGGAGGTGATAATGAGTTCGTCGTAAAGAGTTGCGTCGATGCAAGCTTTGACACTGATTTAGATGACTCCAAGTCTCAATCTAGATACATATTGAACATGGGAGTAATTAGCTAGAGTAGCTCCATGCAGAGCATGGTAGAAATAGAAATTTTCTAAATACATATGGATCTGAATGTGACAGACCCGTTGACTAAACTTCTCTCACAAGCAAAAAATTATCACACCTTAGTACTCTTTGGGTGTTAGTCACATAGCGATGTGAATTAGATAATTGACTCTAGTAATCCCTTTGGGTGTTGGTCACATGGCGATGTGAACTATGGGTGTTAATCACATACAGATGTGAACTATTGGTGTTAAATCACATGGCGATCTGAATTTGCTTATTGACTCTAGTGCAAGTGGGAGACTGAAGGAAATATGCCCTAGAGGCAATAATAAAGTTGTTATTTTATATTTCCTTATATATCATGATATATGTCTATTATTCATGCTAGAATTGTATTAATCGAAAACTTGATACTTGTGTGGATACATAGACAAAACACCGTGTCCCTAGTGTGTATCTACTTGACTAGCTTGTTAATCAAAGATGGTTAAATTTTCCTAACCATAGACATGTGTTGTCATTTGATGAACGGGATCACATCATTAGGAGAATGATGTGATGGACATGGCCCATTCATTAGCTTAGCATTATGATCGTTCAGTTTTATTGCTACTGCTTTCTTCATGTCAAATACATATTCCTCCGACTATGAGTGCAACTCCCGAATACCAGAGGAATGCCTTGTGTGCTATGAAATGTCCGTATGATTATAAATATGCTCTAGAGGTATCTCCGAAGGTGTTTTTTTGGTTGGCATAGATCGAGATTAGGATTTTTAACTCCGGGTATCGAAGAGGTATCTCTAGGCCCTCTTTGTAATGCACATCATAAGAAGGCTTCAATCAATATGACTAATGAGTTAGTTACGGGATGATGCATTACGGAACGAGTAAAGAGACTTGCCGGTAACGAGATTGAACTAGGTATGAAGATACCGACGATTGAATCTCGGGCAAGTAACATAGCGATGACAAAGGGAATAACGTATGTTGTCATTACGGTTCGACCGATAAAGATCTTCGTAGAGTATGTGGAAACCAATATGAGTATCCAGGTTCCGATGTTTGTTATTGACTGGAGAGGTGTCTCGTTCATGTCTACATAGTTCTCGAACCCGTACGGTCCGCACGCTTAACGTTCGATGACGATTTCGTATTATATGAGTTATGTGATTTGGTGACCTAATGTTGTTCGGAGTCCCGGAAGAGATCACAGACATGACGAGGAGTCTCAAAATGGTTGAAAGGTAAAGATTCATATATTGGACGATGATATTCGAACACCGAAGTGTTCCGGGGGTACCGGGTACATATTGGGTCACCGGAAGGGGTTCCGGGCATCCCCCCGGCAACTACATGGGCCTAATGGGCCAAGAAGGGGACAGACCATCCCCTAAGGGGCTGGTGCACCCCATGTAGGCCGAAATAAGGGGGGAGGAAAGAGGAGAAGGAGAAAGGAAGGGGAGGGATTCCAGTTATCATTCTGATATAATTGCTTTATCTAAAATCATTGCAAAGTGCGCATGGCTTAGCAGAATGATTAACCACACTACAACTCATGTGGTTGAGATTCATCAGAATCACATAACTTGATTTATCAAGAGGCTACCACTTGTGTTACTCAATACCTTATAGGTTATATGAAGAGCAATATCATAAAAAAATTAGTTATCCTCACAAATTGTAGAAAGTGAGGAAATAATATCAAACAAAATAATGTGAAAATCCAACAGATTATTCACAATGTCATGACATGTCAATGAGATTGGTATAAGACATCCTCCGGATTTCCAAAGTTCAGGGGGAGTAATCTCCCAAACTATAACATGTTTACAATCATCAGATTGCATATATTGTACTCTTTTTCCCTTCACAAGTTTTTCCCTAATGGTTTCTTATAAAAGGTTTTTAATGTGACAATATGAACACAAGTGCTTCTATATGCCATATCATTTTCTCCTTATATTTTTCCCACTGGGTTTTAAAGGAGTTTTCAATGGCATATCAGATCGCACTCTTTTCCCTTATGTGTTTTCTCTAAAGTTTCTCATAATGGCTTCTCAAAGATCATATTTCATACTTTCTATTTTCTCTATCGAGGTTTTTAGAGAAAGTACTCAAGACATATTAATTGTTACTCACCAATGAGTTTTCTCCTTCTTCAAAGGTTTTTCTCATATGAGTTATCAAGAGACAATAATCATTATATGTTGCATCATTTTCTCCTTATTATTTTTTCCACTGGGTTTAAAGGAGTTGTAGCAACATATCTGCACTATTCTCCTCCTATTTTTTCCCACAGGATTTTTGGAGGAGACATTCAAGATTATTCATAGAATTTATTAAAACGATGGACATACCCAAGAAGAGGCGTTGTACAAGGGGGTGTTAAGAATATAATAGTTGCTTATTAATTAAGCTAATTAGGATTAAGTTAATTGATAGATAGGTTGCTTGGTTCTCAAGCAACCATGTACTTCCTTGGCTCTCAAGGCAACTATGTAATTCCTTGGCTCTCAAGTAACTATGTGTTTACTTGATCGCCAAGCATCATGTGTACTTTCGCCTGGGTATAAATACCCCATTTCTATCATCAATAAAGATGGATGGATCATCTTTCATTCAAACTCTCTCGTTCTTTACTTTCTACTTTAAATACTGTGAAGTCAATCTTTGAGTTGTCAAACCATCACAGCTAGGCATGACACATGGGGGAATTGAAGATGTGTGGCGTCCAATAGACACGACACATAAGCCGAATGGATTATGGCCCCGTCCAGTCATATCAATGCATTATGTCACAACGATTGCCAAAAATAATGCTCCAGGTCCACGTGCTCCCGGTTATGAAAATTTTATCTTATACAGCTACGACATTTTTTAATCAAATCGTCGTTAGTTTACATGGTTTTTATACCCTTAAATGGCTCACAACGATCTTGCTTGAAATCGTCATAACTCTATGATGATTTCATTCACCGTCATTATAAGAACGTCATGTATCAACATATTTTTTGTAGTGTATCCATGTCCCCTTGATCAAAAGGGTGCCCCCAAACCGACTCATAGTCGTTTTGGCTCCATCTATTCAAGTCATAACCACCGGAGTCTCAAGGCAAACCCTATTTGCCATGTACCACGGGATCGATTCGCTCCCGCTTACGCGCCTGCCACACTACGATGATGAAGTGGGCCAGGCCCAGGTAGGTTTTATTATTTCCATCTTCGCTGGTTTCAGAAAGCTTCTAGAAGCTTCAGGTTGAGTTTTTTCCGCTTTTTTGTTCTTTTCTGTCTCTTTTTTCATTTTATTTATAAAAATGTTCAATTCAAAAATTCTTCAAATTTAAAAATTATTCAGATTTTGAAAATATTCAAATTTGAAAGCGTTCAAATTTTAAAATATTCTAATTTAAGATTTGTTCAGATTATGAAAACATTCAAATTTAAGAATTGTTTAGATTTGAAAATGTTCAAGTTAAAAAATGTTCAGATTTTCTATACCTATTATTGGGCTGGCCCATGAACGAAACGCTTCAGGTGGGAGTGAATCGCTCCCGCTGAAAGCGTTAAATAGGAGCCCCCGAGTCTCAAGGCCCTCCCTAATTTCTCGAGATCTATAACACCAAGTCCAATCATGTTTCTCGGCCTACAAACGACATCCCATTTGACCATGCATTTTCGACCGGAAACTCCGTCCGAAGCCGCCCGAAGGAAGGCACACTCAAACTTAATAATAGCCGTTATGATACCCTTGGGAGGCTTCAACGCGGTTAGAGAGTAGATGGCTTGGACAATACTATGTTGTTTTCAACTTAATTTTTAGGATGCAAACATAGAAGAGAACTCGAAAAGAAGTATTAGTTATAGGTGTTTTCTGGATGGCAGTCTATATATATTTGACATAATGATTAAATGAACATTGCCATAGACATTTTCTATATCATAATTTTTTTTCATTTCGGTCAATTGCGCACCTGAAAACATAATTAGAAATTGCGCTTATGTATACTTCTATGTACATTTAGATAGAATTGATAGCCCGAGAAGATGCATTGGATGAAGACTAGTGCTGCTAATTAATTGGCTAAGGTAGCAATCGACACCGTCGACTACCTCCTCACACTTGACCATGCGCCATGCCATCATGCTGCTAATCAACTTGCTGGAATTAAAAGAGCATTTGATGCATCTACATTGATCGATATGCGTTTTTAATTGGGTGATGGCTACTTAGATCTACCTCTTTACTCCCGATCAGCTGGAGTAAGTAGCTATATCTAGCTGGTCCTCTTAGGCGGCTGCCGATGCTCCTAAGTTGATCACTGCACCACTAGAATGTGGCTGACATACATCCCGTTTATGTGTCCCAACACCCAACTACTGCCCAACCAATGCAATTAATCTGGCCCCATCGAACGAACGACGATTTGCTTGCTAAGCTAGTGGACGAACGACTTGGATCATTCTTCTTCCCTGGGCCAGTGGGCCTTCCTATTTAAGGACCTGCATTCCCTTGTATTCTCTTCACACAACCATCAGAATCTAGCCATCTCATCTCCATCTACAAACCTCGCCACTAAGATGGCATCTCCCCAGATCGTGTTGGTCGCCATGGTCTCCGTGATGCTCCTCTCGGCACCTTATGCCGCCGCCATCACATGTGGCGAGGTGAGCGGCTACTTGAAACCCTGCTTTTCCTACCTTCAAAGGGGCGGCCTTCCCTCGGCGAGCTGCTGCGCCGGCGTGACCAATCTCAACAGCGCCGCAACTACCACCACCGATAGGCGCGTCGCGTGCAACTGCGTCAAGAGCTCAAGGAATCGAAGCCAGCCACTCACGCTAGAGCGATCAGACCGCTAGCCACTAGACTAAACCAGCCTCACTGTTTAATTAGCAGCGCGAAACTTTAATATAAGCTCGCAATCACGTCAGATACTGAGAGAAAAGGTTTCTTTTTTGAAAAAGTGAATATATTTTAGAATTCGAAATTTTTGAAGAACAATATTTTATTTTATTTTTTGAATCCTGAGTATTTTTTAAAACAAAAACAAAAAATTTTAAATTAGGAGGTTGTTGTGATTATTTTTCGAATTTGCTAACATTTTTTAAAACACAAATACTTTTTGAACTTTAAATTTAAAAAGGCAAAAAAAATTTAAAACATGATTTTTTAAAACTAGGAGGTACTGTAGTTAAATTGTTTTAATCGATACCTATTAATAAAACTTGGCAAATTTTTTAAATATGCCCACCTGATGCATTGCTTTAGTCCTATTTATTAAACTAGGGATATGGAAGGAATCTTTTTCTTTGTCGCGTCTTCACATACGACCAGTCTCACTCGGCCCAGTGACTCTCGTCAAAATGCATGAGGAGTCCAACTAAGTTTTCAGGTCTATCTGACACAAACTACTCAATTTACATGATGACATGGACATATATCATGTGCAATGCTTTTGCCTATTATATTAGCCAAATGGTATAAAAATAACTTTGCTCAACGCTCTCGATCTTTGCTGGACACAAAGGCGGCTCAACAATCCAGCTATTTGACCTGGCCAACCTTGGTTGGTGACAATTGGTACTACGATCACCACCGACGAGGATGACAAGCAAAAACATGTGTCTGGTGTTATATTTAAATGTAGGATGTATACCTGAGGTTGCGGTATTAGTCATGCTTATTATGTTATGGGCATGAGGATGAGGTCTTTAGCCATGGTCAGTGGGTAATGGCGTGTGAGGGTTCTTTTCTCCCGTTGCAACGCATGGGCATGTTTGCTAGTATTATGTTTATGTATATACCCAAGAAAAGCTCTGATTTCCCTGCATGGCACTTTGATAAAAAAGGAATCTTCTCAGTGAATTCTGCTTACAAAGTAGCTAGGGATTCAGAAGCATCGGAGTCCAGGAGAGGCATTCCTAGCAGCTCAGGAGATAACAGGAACAATTCTAACCCACCATGGAAAAGGTTGTGGTCGCTTCCCTTGCCAAACAAAATCATCCACTTCCTATGGAGGCTAGCTTGAAATAGCCTTCCACTAAGAACAAAGTTAATCCGTCGAGGAGTGGATGTTGAACCCCTCTGTCCTGTATGTCTGCGATTAAATGAGGATGGGGGGCACTTATTTTTCAGATGCAAAAAGGTTAAAGCTCTATGAAGAGCCCTTCAACTAGAGGAATGGAGATGTAAACTTGCAGGATACACTGAAGCTGAAGGGGTTATCGAGGAGATTTTGAGAGCAGAGATTGAAAAGAAGCTGACAATATGCACACTACTCTGGCTATGGTGGTCAAACAGAAATAAGTGCAATCAAGGCGAGGCTTCAAGAACCATTGAAGATCTCCAATGTTCAGTAATGAAGCATGTGGGTGAGTAGAACCTGTTGAACAAACGGAAAAGTTTCTGCCATCAACAAGCCCAGGTTTGGAAACCACCTCCTGCAAACTTCTTGAAAATTAATTGTGATGGTGCTTTTCGGGAAGACACAAATTCAGGAGGATGGGGCATTGTCATCAGGAATGAAAATGGAGAAGTGTTGGCTGTTGGTGCAGGACATTTACAGAATATGGGTGATGCCTTACAAGCTGAAGCACATGCAGCTCTTAATGCAGTTTGGTGTGCATCAGAAATGGAATGCAGGCGTATAATCATGGAAACAGACGCTCTAAACCTGAAACAAGCTATCACTAGCAGCGATTTTGACTGGTCACATCTTGGAACCCTGTTTAGAGAGATTAAATTCCAGCTAGATATATCCTTTGATAGCTTCAATATTTCTGTTTGCCCACGGGCATGTAATGTTGTAGCACATAATTTAGCAGCGCGTGGTGCAAGCTCAGGAATTGGCAGTCATCAAGTCCGGCTGGGCCAATTCCCTCCTGATGTAACCAACATTGTATCTGGGATCTCTGCCAGTATGGTGCGGTAATGGAATGCATTGGTGTTCCTTTAAAAAAAAAGAAAAAAAATCTGAATTCCGTGTGATCACAAGGGAATAGGAGTACTCGATCTAGCTCTCCGTCGAAGGCCGCCATTGTATCAGTGTTTGATTATTGTTCCCTTCTCTACCATGGAGGAGCCACAATTGAGACTTTCTTTCTTTGTACCATACGCACTATATATTTTTGGGGGAGTTTAGTAGATTACACCGGCTCCACTCGCCCCTGTGCGGCCGCACCGTCCCCGCCTGCCTCCTCTCACCTCTCGCCCTATGCCGCCCCTCCTCGACGCAATCGATGACTAAAGACAGTGGCCAGAGTCGGGCAAGGAGGATTGTATATTTTTGAATGTTTTGTCTCAAAAAACAAAATAACAACAGAGGAGGACGATTACCTTTTTGTTTCTGATGAAGTGATCGTTAGCCATACGGAGTAGGTCGCTGGTGGTGAGTGAGGGAGAAGATGATGGGCTGTTAGTTTGGGACCCATCTTTGTTTTCTCCATTTTCACTCCAATCCATCGTTTTAAATAGCCGGCTATAGCTCCGCTATAACCTTTTCCGCAGGGTGCTGCTAAATGGCCGCCTTCACAAATAGTCCGCTTTAGCCCGCTATAGCTGATTTGGAGGTCGCCACTATTTTCCATAGCCCGCTATTTAAAACATTGCCCAATCCAATGCAGAATATGATTGCAAGACAATTGCTTCTAATCTGAATTTGAATGTACGCAACACCATTGTTTCTAATTAGACTGAAGCTTAGTCTGAAGAATTGAAAAGGATAACAGAGGCTGTTTCGAATGAATTATCATATGTTAAAAATACTAGGCACAGTGATTCAGAAGCAAGAAAAGCTCAAACTGATAATTTGCAGAGTGACAGTATTAATGGTTTGTGATGTGAGGACCAGAAGGAATCAAGAGGAATTTGTTCGGTTAATGCAGACTAATTATGTAAATAATATAAAATGGTACATAGAAAAGTAATTAGACTTGTAAGCGGTTGCTAGCAAGTACAAGCATGCAGGAGAGGAATTAACAATACGTATGGCTGAGCGCGTGTTGTGTTGTTGTGGGCGAGATATGGTTCATTGCAGGAGGGAAGATATATATAGAGAGAGTTGTGTATTGTTCTACTTTGAAGACTCCCACAAACTGCTTACTCTACTTTACCATCTCTCTCTCTCTCTCTCTCTCTCTGTGTGCGTGTGTGTTGGTGGCCGAGCAGACACGAACGGCGAATCTCATCCAACCGCTTTACCTTGCTTTATTCTCTCCGGCTCCGAGTCTCTGTCTCCTTTTCTCTTTCTGGTAGTTGTTTGGTTCAGGCTGGACGAGTTGTCTACCCGTGTCTTAGCAGACAACTACTTACCTGCAGTAATAGTAACTGTTTCTAATCAGATTGTTAAGCTACAACATGTACCTAGACTGAAACAGAGGGTCTATGCTGATGCTTCGTTGCGTTTCAGCAGGTAATTCCACATGGCCTAATCCTAAAATTAGCCCCTTATTATATATATGTAATTGATTCTATTAATTCAAACAGTAAAAGTACTACATCGATCTTGTTGGGACGAAACAATCGTCAATCATTAATTTCATCAGGCTAAGTAATTGACTAAGGCAAACTGACAAAACAATCAAGTATTATCAGTCAAGTAGAAAGTAGAAATTTCGCTGAAAGGAATCAGATTTACAGCAATTTACAATTTTTTTCCTTGCTGCTGGAGGAGGCAACAAAACCGTACAAAACAATCGTCAATCATTGATTCCATCAGGGTAAGTAATAGACTAGGACAAACTGACAAAAATATCTAGTATTATGAGTCAAGTAGAATGTAGAAATTATGCTGAAAGGAATCAGATTTACCGCAATTTACATTTTTTTGCTTGCTGCCGGAGGTGGCAAGGAAAAGCGTACAGAGGTGGCGGCCAGTGGAAAGGGAGAAAATGATGTGGGCTTTTTGGTTTGGGACCATAGGAACAAGAGCCAGTGACACGTTTGGACCTTCTTTTCCATATTCCCTCCAATCCATGGCAGAATCTGATTCTAAGCCTGAAACTCAATGGATGTATGCAGATGAGGCCGAGCAACTCAGTCTTCTTGTAACTGAAAGCAAAAGGGACAATAGAGAATGGCGATTAACTTTCTGTTTGTACTGAATTATTATAACATAGATAATTAAGCAATTCTAAAGCAAGAAAAGCTGAGCTGATTACTGAAGTAGTGTGAGAGGCAGCAGAGCACTATTGTTTTGATAAAATATGTATATCATTGATTCATAATGGAGCATCAAACAAAGGGAATATAAACATAATGAACACAGCCAGCCTCGACGTAACTAAGATGCACACAATCAACTTCACCGCACAAAGGCAAAAAATCACGCTGGCAAAGAGGAAAGTCATAGAAGACCAAAGCTATGATAGGCGTAGGGAGAAAAAAAGGAAAAACCTGAATCGATCAAAACCAAAATTGGCGATATACACGGATTTGAAAAAAATTCACGAATAGAAGTAAATAAAGAAAAATTTAAGAAAATGAAAAAGAAAAGATGAAAAGAAGATGATATAAATAAAAATGAAAAACGGATAAACCAAAGTGAAAATGCCAACCAAAACCAAAAGAAAAAACATATTGAGAAGATGCACAGCAAGAAGAGTAAAAGAAGTAATTACGCATCGAGGCAAATAAAAGTAATTAGGCATAACAATTGAGCTATCCTAGTTGGTTATACCAGGTGGATGTAATCCAAGAGGTATAGAGTTTGAATCCTACTTCATGCACCTATTTTCGGAATGTTACTTACTTACTTACTTACTTACGAAGCTTTTTATCCCAAACAAGTTGGGGTAGGCTAGATATGAAACCCTTTCATGAGGACTTCCGAGGAGGTCACCCATCATAATACTATTCTCGCCCAAATGGGTTTCACACCCAAAAGACTGGCTAGTTTTTACGTTGGCTCGTCAAGCCTATCACAACCCTTAGATATGAAACCCTTTCAAAAGGACTTCCCAGGAGGTCACCCTTCCTAGTACTACTCTCGCTCAAATGGGTTTCATACCTATGGGACTGGCTAGTTTTTACATTGGCTCGCCAAACCTATCACAACCCTCCTCCTTTACCCGGGCTTGGGGCCGGCTATGCCTAGAAGACATAGGCGGAGTTACCTATTTTCGGAATGTTAAAAAAAAGGGCTGGGCCAAGGACGGAAGGGTGTGTGCGTCGGTTTGTGTGACGCTACCATGTACAACGTATATGTATACGTATACGGCGGGCGAAGAGTAATATGACCATCATGCCTTTTCTAAGGTATAGGCTAATCTGAGTTGTCCTATGTTTTTTGGGGGGGTGGGGTGGGGGGGGGGGGGGGTACCGAAGCACAAGCAAAATGGTTTATGCATGTTATACGACACATAAGGTCTTTTAGCAAACTTCTTTGCAATAGTTTCTAGCTGCTCACGCAACCTCTGGTCTCCGATTTTTTTTGCCAGAAAAGGCATGTTCTTTGAAGAGTGCTCACATATTGGTGCTTTCATTTCTTTCAAATTAATAGTTTCCATCAATATTTTTGCTATGTACATTATGTGGGCACATTTTCAGATAAACGACGGCCTAAAGGAGGGTGAGGAGAAATAATACCGTACTTGGGCAGCTTCCGCTACGTCATCAATGCAGGAGTTTCTTCTCAGGAGAACAGCAACTAGCATGGCAGTCACCATTTTTTTTTTTGGCTAGCTTAGGTTCGGTTTTCCATTTACCTTGTGATGATTGGTCTTTTATTCGTCAAGAATTGTCACCACTGTCTATGTTCTCAGATCATTACATTATGCGGCCTCACTTTTACAAAAGGCAAATTTTAGCATGCTCCGTCTTACCTCTCCTTTTCACATGAGAGGTAAGAGTTCACAATAGATCTGAGCCATTGATTTGATTAAGTAATGGTCAGATTAACTCTTACCGTCTTACCTATCATGTGAAAAATGCGTTCTGACAGCAGCCACACTCAACACCCCGGGGTCTCTCTTGATCTCAGGAGAACAATAGCAGCCACCAGTGACCACCGTTCTTAGCTTAGGTTCACTTTTCTTTTCACCTTTTTCGATGGTCTTTCTCTGTCGATAATTGTCACTGTATATTCCTGTTTCACCACTATGTATGGGTGATCTTTCATTATTATAAATGACGTTTCATTGTATGGATGATCTTTCAACATGGTAATGCTGTTGAAGTTGGCATTTTGCTTGTTTGCACCACAAATCTTACAGTTCTACATGATGGTTGGATCACATGGGTGTGAACTGAATGTTTGTTCAGATTACACCCATTGAACTGGATTCAGAAAAAAAAAAGAACTCTCGTCCCTGAGGCCTGAACCGTGTAATGCTGCCACAACAGAGACGACGGCACCAAACTTGGCCTCGTGCATCTGACTCTGAAGCACACTCGGAGTCCTGCGATCGAGTTCACATCAAAATACTTCATCCATCAATTCATTCATTCATTAACAAGAAGAACCGACGTTGCCATGATCTCACAAGAAAGAAGAGAACAGAGTGGTAGTTGCCTGTTTACTTGCAGCTACACTTCGACCCACGTTGCTGTCCGTGAAATCGATCAGAGATTCAGTTTATAGGGAAGAGAACTTCTGATTGATCTAACGATTCACTGATCCTGCAATCACAACTCTTTTTTTTTTGAGATTTGCAATCACAACTCTTAATCAACTGAATGACGTGAGATTACCAGGCTCATGACTAAGTCGGCTCTGCTCGGTAGTCTGTACAACACTAAGGCCCTGTTTGCATTGTCGTTTTCATTCCAAATACACCCGTAAAACTTACACACCTCCGCCCGTCATTTTGATTTCCGTCCGGAAATAGCTCTTGACCGG
Source organism: Triticum urartu (assembly GCF_056163025.1). NCBI lineage: Eukaryota > Viridiplantae > Streptophyta > Magnoliopsida > Poales > Poaceae > Triticum > Triticum urartu. The sequence continues at coordinate 751,685,022 of NC_141879.1, read as the reverse complement.
TAAGTTACACATGTAAGGATAATACACCCGTATTCAATTACACCGATGCCAAGCACGGCCTAACTATTTTCAGACGATCCACAATCAATTGTAGCTACCAAGTCGAAGACAGTAAGTTTTGTCATAGTTGAGTAGCTAACAAAGTTAGGCCTGCGCATCCTGGAGGTGTCATCTCGATGGATGTGTGCTGCATTTTGCATATCGTAGTGATCTGTTAAATTCTGCATTTTGTGTCAAGTCCCCTGCATTCCACATATCCAAGTTCATTCTTTCCTTCTCGAAAAAAGAAGTTTGTTCTTTTGATGAGGATCAAATACTGTCACCTTATTCAGAAAGTGATACAGCTAATTATACCTATACTTTTTCCCCGCTAGTGCTTCCACTAGCATGCATGATCTGGAAAATTAAATTACTAGCCGCACTACTATGTGGAAGTGCTATAGCTGATCTTGCACTAAAATTTATAGCAGCCATCTCCAGATTATGGTTATCTCAGCCTGAATCCTGTAGTACGAAAAAGAGAAAGGAGGAAACATACGGGAATTCTGGGAGGGAGGACAAGACCCGACCTTATCCCCTCCAGCGTCGCTCCCGCGGGAGGCCGCGGGGCCCCTCTTGTCTCTTCGTGCGGGGTGGCCGGCGCGGGCCGACGGTCCCGGACCTGCTGGTGGCGCTTCCGTGGGGCTCCACCGCGCGGCGTCGCATCGTCGCTGGTGGTGGCGTGCGGGTGCGGTGGCGGCATGACGGGCCATGCCCTGGTGGTGCACGGTCGGTGCGGTGAAGGCGGGCTGTCAGATCTGGACGCGGTGGGTGTGGGCTGCGGGCGGCGCGGGCGGCGGTCGGTCGTCTTCGCCATGGTGGTCTGCTGGCGGAGGTGGCGGCCCAGCGGTGTGGGTCTCGCCCTTTCTCTCCTCTGCTTTCGGTCGGGGGCTGGAGGCGGGCTGGGGGCTGGTGGTGGTGGATGTGTGACGGCCGGATCTAGCGCTTTTTTCCAGCTGGCGGCGCGGGTTGGGGCAGCCGCCCGGTGTGGCGGCTGCTCCGCCTGTGGGCGGCGGCGGCGAGGTGGCTCGACTCTTGGCGTGGCGGCTTCCTTTCGCTGCGTCCGCATCACGGCAGTTTGGCGGGTCGGCTGCGGCGGTGGCTGGTTTTCCGCCGTCGGCCCGTTTCGACCTTGGTCCCTCTCCTCGTCGTCGGGTTGCTATCGTCTTCGAAGGTTCGGCCCTCCCCTGATTACGGTCTATCGCTCTTCTCGCGCTCGGCAGTAGGACCGAGCTCGTCTCGTGCCCGGCAGCAGGACCGACCTCGTCTCGTGCTCGGCAGCAGGACGAGTCGATGGAGACGTTGGGGGCAGTCCAGGAGTGCGAAAGGCGGGTCCTTTCCGCCCACATATTGGGACGATTTTTATATCAAAATCGACCGTTTCGACGAGACGAAGACAATTCGTGTAGATCGTTTTTTCCATATGAGTCCGTCTTTGGGGCGTAATCAGCCGAATTGTGTTCTGAATACAAAATCTCAGTACTTCGAACACAACTTCGGCCTTAGAGATGAGATCGGATGGCTATGGCCCAAATATCAAAATTTCTTCTTGTGAAGATACAGAACTTTCTCACTTTGAGCACTTTTTCATTTGATGCCATGTTAATTGTGTTTTTGACCATGCCAAAATCAGGTGTCAACACATGCCCCCTGTTTTTCGGTAAAGCTTGCGTGCCCAAAAATAACTTGTACCGTGTTAATTCTAAGGAACACTCCATCGGCCATTTATATGCTTAGGGCTATAATTATATATCGGCCACCTTTTTTTTGAATCCTTGATGCAAACTTGGGAGAAACCTTCTCAACTTCAATAACAATCCGATGATAAAGTCCCATAGATATGTATCTTAAGGTCATCCTACGAACGATATTGTTCACCCTTTTGCTAGGATTTTATTGATAATCAACAATAAACTTTCTCCAATCCTTATTGTCGCCTGCATAAAAATTTCATTAGCGGCCGAAGCTGTGGACTTCGGTTCGGCCTTATCTATGTTGACGAGACTAAGCATTGGCTGTTGAGAGAAATGCAATACACCATGATTAACATAGTAGCTGGATGTTTGCTGTGCCAATTCTTTCGAATTGTCATGTCTAAATATATGAGCAATTTTAAAGCAATTCAAGGCAATTTTGCATGTAGACATACCCCAAGATAAACTATAAGTGATTTGTCAAAACATTGATAACCCTTGGATATTTGTTGCACTACTCATAATGAATCATCGAAAGCCTTGATATGTATAGCACCTATAGCAAGTAAAAGATTCAATTTGAATAACAATGCATATTCGGCTTTGATTAATCGTGCATAAAAATATTCTAAGCGGCATGAGGCTTAAAAAATAGTACCATAAGGAGATATATAAACAACACCAACACTTTGGCCATTGCTAGGAATTAAACCATCAAAACATAATCTCCATAGTACTAGAGAGACAAGGCTAATATCAATATTATGCATGTCGTTAATCCGATGTTCAGTAATAAAATCTGCTATGATTTGGCCACTTATAGATCTTAAAGATGCATAAGTCAAATCATATCCAAACAAAGTATAAGCCCACTAGCCAATTCTGCAACTATGAATTGGTCTATGCAGCATGTATTCATTCAATGACATCGGTCATGATGTCTCAACTCCATTCAAATATAAATATAAATTTCCATGAGCACGTACCTTGTCTCACTCTCCAATCGAACTAAGGACAATGTTAGAATACTACACCTGTCATGCATTGAAATAATCTTAGGACGATAGATAAATATCGGTCATTACCATGTAAACTTCATTCAAAGCATATATAGCTGAAACAAACAAATGAAATGACAAATCAAGTATTTCGGCCCTTTGGATCAACAACAAACTTGTAGCTAATCAAATGTATAGTGACTTGGTAATACCCTTTCATGATGTAAGAAATTATATTGCATCCATGGAATAAAATAAGCCCATTGAGGGTTACCAATTATACCTGATGACGAATTCCATGGCATAGGCGTTAATGCCATAGTTGAAGAATATGGATAATGTGTAGACCGGAGATGCTGAAACCTTCGGCTCGGTCCTTTATAGTTTTCACTCTTTTCCTTCTTCACCTTTCCTGCACTTCTTGTAATGGAAGCTTGCACATAATTCTTATTTTTCACACTTCCTTTGGGAACCCATGTCATGGTCCTTTCTTCAAGTTCTTGTGCACTAAGTTTTTGTAATTTCTTCTTTTTCCAATATGATAAGCCGAGTGGGCACCCCGGCTGCAACTTTGTTTGAAGCAATGACAGTTCTTGTTTTACCTTGTGCACTCTCAACTTCTTCTCTTCAGATTTGGCACTTGATTGACTTGTCTCATTGCCTTTCGTAGCCAATGTCAACATTTTAATTGGCTCTTTTTCATTTGAGATCAAATCTTAAGTAGCACTCTTACGAGCATCTCTTTTAACGCGGTAAACTTGCTTGACCACCTCTTTCTTCTTGCTTGAGCTCCAGACCGATTCCTTATGATTGAAACGGTCTTTAACATGTGATTGCTCAAATGTTGATCTTCTCAGAGCTACATAATATTCATGAGATGGTATAAAATAAGATGGAGAATGTGCCCTTGCAGCATACCTGTCCCATGATGGATATGGATTTACTTGAGCATATGGAGGCATCCACGACATTGACATTGGTGACCCAAAATAAGGATATGAATAAGTTGCATTCAAATTCTCTTCTTGCCAATACCGATCCTTGCATTTGCGCCTAGAGGGTGGTCTTGATGCTTCTGCATTAGTTAGCTGATAAGCATCTTTTCCTTCACTCTTCTTTTGATATTTATCTAATAATTTTGCAAAAGTGACTTTGGATTTCTTGCACTTGTGCTTATTGCGGCCTTTATCTCCTTTATCTTGACTTGCATCGTTCTTTGGATTTTCTTGTTGCCCCCCAGTCCTTGGCGTATTCGTTGTAGCTTCAAAGGAATTCTCGCCCTCAATATTATGTTCATTGTTCTCTTCAACAATTTCAGTACTTGAAAGATCGATCGCAACACCTATAGTTTTTGCCTTACTAAAATCATCTATGAAACTAACATAGTAAGTATGACATCCAACAGACATAGGGGCAGGACCCCAAACATCAGAAAAGACAAGTTGTAAGGGTCTAGTAGAAACACTAGTAGAAATCGGATATGGTAACTGATGAGATTTTGCTTTCTGACAAGAATCACATATAGTTTCAAGACTACGCTCACCAACACATGGGAGCTGATTATTTCTAAGCACTTGTTGAATGATAACAAAAGATGGATGTCCTAATCTTGCATGCCACCGCTCCGAAGAGAGTTTGATGACACCAAAAACTTGTTTATTGAAGCTTGTAAATTTGGGGATCAATGGATAGAGCCCATGCACGCATCTACCTCTATAGAGAATGTTCCTCGTGACCTGATCTCGAATCAAAAAGAAATATGGGTGAAATTCTAGAAACACTTTGTTGTCAAGGGCAATACGATGAACAGAAAGAAGGTTTTTTCTGTTTTGGGAACATGCAAGATATTTCTAAGATGGATATTGCGACTAGGGATTTTGACAATTGCATGACCAATATGATTAATCTCCATACCTTCACCATTCGCATTGTGAACTTGATCTTGGCCATGGTACTTCTCGCTCATCGTCACCTTCTCGAGCTCGTTGGTGATGTGGTTGGTAGCCCCGGAGTCGACGTACCAGTTTGTGTCAAGTCCGTATGACATGTCCGCTGCTGCTGCAACTTTCTTTTTGGAGTTGCTCTCGGCATATCGCCAATCACAATCCTTGGCGATGTGGTTATTTTTCTTGCAAATTTGACACTTATTTTCATATTCCTCATACCCTTGGAAGGGATGCCCCCTGTTGTTGTTGTAGTAGGGGCGTCTGTTGTTGCCGCCGCCGTTCTGGTAGTGACCACCGCCACCACCGCCGCCGGCGTTCTGGTAGTGGCCGCCGCCACCACCACCGCCGCTGTTGTAGTTGTTGTAGCCGCCGGCGTTGGAGTTGTTGTAGTGACCGCCACCGCCGTTGCCGCCGCCACCACGAGATCCACCACCACCACTCCTGTTGGAGTTGCGATAGCGGCTGGAGTTGTTGTTGTTGCGACGACCTCGGGATGCAACATTAGCCGAGGACTTGAAAGCCCCTGCCCCTGTCCCGTGGAACATCTCATCGCGCTGGTCGAAGTTGGAGACCATGCCGAAGAGATCATCCACCGAGAGGGGAGCAGTGCGTACGTCCAGCGCCGAGATCAGAGGTTGGTAGTCCATGTCGAGCCCTGCAATGATGTGAGAAAGAAGATCTGCTTCTGTTATGGGGTTCCCGGCGGCAGCTAGCTCGTCCGAGAGTGCTCTCATCTGCCCAAAGTATGCGGATGCGCTCAAGGAGCCTTTCTGTGCATTGGTGAGGGATTGGCGGCAGTTGTTCACACGAGAACGGGATTGGGTAGCGAACATATTTGCTAGGGCTGACCATATGGCATGCGAGGTTTCTACGGAGGCAACTTGAATTAGGACCTCCTTCGAGAGATTACGAAGGAGGAAGGCTACGATCTGTTGATCTTGAATCAGCCATGGTTTGTATTCAGGGTTAGGAGCGATTTGATCCTTTCCTTCTGAGGTCTTGGTGATTATGGTTTTGTTTGGCTCGGGTGTGGTTTGATCTATATACCCATATAGCTCGGCACCCATGATCTGGGAGCGAGCTTGGGCTCTCCATAGGATGTAGTTGGTTCTTGTGAGGGGCTTGGATGTGGTGTTGGTAAGGGCAATGGATGGAGTTTGGCTGGAGGTAGACATGATTGGAGCTAGGGTTTTCAGCGGGAGGAAGAAAGATGGTCGAGGCTAGATGTGGCGGAAGAGGGAGGCTCTGATTACCATGTAAAACTGTATCGAAGCGTCTCAATGCCCATACACAGGCACCCGCATGTTATATATATTGATATTGTGGTTTGTGATACAAGAAAGGTTGTTAGGAATCAATCACATGAGAGAATATAGGGGGCTTAAGATAGAGATAACTAAAGATTACAACCTATCTCTAGATACAACCGAAACAGTACAGAACCACCTGTACCTATACGCCACCTGTACCTATACATTTAACAATTAGATCTGTACCTATGTATCTACGTAGCTAGATCGCCTCGACTCGACTGCCCGGCGTGGATTTTTGGCTAACGCAATTGCAAGTGCTGATGTTTGTTGTATAGGCAATATGCAAGAGGTTGGATATGATCTGTGCAAGGAGCATAGATTAAGATACCGAGCGAGAGGGAATCGCGGGCAGAATTTTCCAAATGGAATAGTAAACAATAGTTTAGCAGCTGAAGGACACCTCAGTCACCTTTGTTTGAAAGGAAGCCTGCCCAATCCAGCCCCGACGGTGTATTGATCAGCACACCGTGGACGATCCAGACCACCGTGCAAGCGGCCGATCTCTACTGGAGTTCCCGCACGGCTCGCCGATGCAAAGGGGTAGAAAAAAAGAAGCAACTGGCTTGGAGAGATATATACTGGAGTGAATTGGAGGACATGAGGGACACGGAAATAGGTGGTAAAATCGCACAAAACAATATAGGTTGTAAAGATTCATCCACGATTCTCCTACACAAAACAATATAGGTTGTAAAGATGGCAAGTGGTTCATGGGGCGGTAGCGGGTAATAGTATTCTCCTTTGGAATCTATGACCTGGTCGAGCAAAAATCCCGCTATTTCCTCTTGAAGTGCTAGTATGTGGTCCGCTGGTAGGAGCTTCTCCCGCACCTCTCTGAACTGTTAAGAAGGAGATCAATATGCATGTGTATTAGTTGTGTGACTAGATATCGATAATGGTGTGAATAGTGTTCTGACAAACGTACCCAGTCCTGTTTTAGAGATCTGCTCCTTTCGGACGTCATCATGCGAATGTTCTCGCAAACGTAGAATGCACACATATCATTCCCCTGTGCCTGCTTCAGGGCCTTTACAAGAATGGAATTGAATCAGATAATGATTAATCAAGCATGATAATTAATTAATGGTATTGAAACAAGAATTAAAGAGATGGTAGCTAGCTAGCTAGCTAGTATTACTTTTTTGCCCATTTTCTTGGAGTCACCTTGATGAACTTTGCCCAAGCCCTGCCCGCCGGCAAAGAAAATCAATAAAGGGGTTATTAAATAGTTCATATCAGGAAATGACAAACTAAATAGGCCGAGATATAGTTAATAATGATTGAAATTACCTGTTGACAATCCCTATAACGATGGTGTAGTCACTTTCTTCTTTAAGTAGTGAGTCCAGTACTTCAACTGTTCCTTTGTCAACTTTAATGTCTAACAAGATCCAGTGAAAACTTCATGCGCACGCGTTTGCATGTCTTAATTAAGCAGGCACGTGCGTAACACTAATCAACTACCGTAAACCCTATACACTTAATTATTAACATCTAGCTAGCTAGTAAGCAAAAACAGAATTTGTAGTACAAGACAGTGTGACTCACAAGAAATTGTAAGGAAGTAATATATCTTCATTGGTATTGAGGCACTTGAAAAACTCTAGCATGCTTTCCTCTAAACTTACTCGAGAAGATGGAAGATTCCATGTGTACTCATTAATGGCATTTGGGTCAATGAACTCAATGCCATAGCGTCCAGATTTTTTCATTTCATACATCTTCATCCTGCATATAATACCACAGAAAAGAATATATAGTGAGGATAATTACATGTAGTGATTGATCAAAATGATCACTACAGCTAGCTTGAGACTTAAATTACAGAAAGAAATCACTTACAAACAATAGCAACTGAACATAGATTTGTCGAGTGCGTCTTGATTGTATAACTGACGTCAGGACCCTTTCCAAAGATTACCTTCAAATCCTTGACCATATCATGTACATCAGCACCAGTACGATGGCGAGGCTTCGTCCGGTGATCCGCCTCACCTTTGAAATGCTTGCCTTTCTTTCTTATGGGATGCCTGCTCGGAAGAAATCGACAATGTCCCAGGTACACATTCTTCCTACAATTATCCAAATATATACTGTCGGTATCATCCAAATAGTGCGTGCATCCACGGTATCCCTTGTTTGTCTGTCCTGAAAGATTACTGAGAGCAGGCCAATCATTGATGGTCACTAACAACAACGCCTTTAGGTCAAATTCGTCCTGTCCGTGCTCATCCCACGCACGTACACCTGTTCCATTCCACAGCTGTAATAGTTCTTCAACTAATGGCCTTAGGTACACATCAATGTCGTTGCCGGGTTGCTTAGGGCCCTGGATGAGCACTGACATCATAATGAACTTCTGCTTCATGCACAACCAAGAAGGAAGGTTATACAAACATAGAGTCACAGGCCAGGTGCTATGGTTGCTGCTCTGCTCCCCAAAAGGATTAATGCCATCTGCGCTTAGACCAAACCATACGTTCCTTGGGTCACCTGCAAACTCCTCCCTGTACTTTCTCTCAATTTTTCTCCACTACGACCCATCAGCGGGTACTCTCAACTTTCCGTCTTTCTTACGGTATTCTCCGTGCCACCGCATCGCCTTCGCATGCTCTTTGTTTTGGAACAAACGTTTCAACCGTGGTATTATAGGAGCATACCACATCACCTTGGCAGGAATCTTCTTTCTGGGGCGCTCGCCCTCGACATCACCAGGGTCATCGCGACTGATCTTATAATGCAATGCACCGCATACCGGGCAAGCGTTCAAATCCTCGTACTCACCGCGGTACAGGATGCAGTCATTAGGGCATGCATCTATCTTCTGCACCTCTAACCCTAGAGGGCAGACAACCTTCTTTGCTTCATACGTACTCTCGGGCAATTTGTTGTCCTTTGGAAGCATATTCTTTATCATTACCAGCAACTTTCCAAATCCCTTGTCAGATACACCATTCTCGGCCTTCCATTGCAGCAATTCCAGTGTGGTGCCCAACTTTGTTTTGTCAGCTTCGCAATTCGGGTACAACAATTTCTTGTGATCCTCTAACATGCGCTGCAACTTCTTCTTCTCCAAATCACTTGCGCAGTTTCTCTTTGCATCGGCAATGGCCCGACCTAGATCATCAGCGGGCTCATCTGATGCCTCTTCTTCAGCTTCTTCCCGCATTGCCGGCTCAGCTTCTTCCCCCATTGTTGTATCATCGTATTCAGGGAACCCATAGCCAGGATAGCTGTCGTCGTCCTCTTCTTCTTCATTGTCTTCCATCACAACCCCTCTTTCTCCGTGTTTGGTCCAAACATTATAGTGGGGCACGAAACCGGACTCAAATAGGTGCACGTGAATGGTTCTTGACGTAGAGTAATTGTGACCATTCTTACAGCTAGCACATGGACAAGGCATAAAACCATCCGCCCGCTTGTTTGCCTCAACGGCAAGCAGAAAAGTATGCACGCCATTAATGAACTCGGGAGAGCATCGATCATCATACATCCATTGTCGGCTCATCTTCATTACACAACACCGAATAGACCAAATTAATACAACATACAAATAACTCTCTAGCTAAAGAATTTAAATGCAACAAAAAATGCGATCAAGATCGCAACTAAGGTAACAATTGATCCAACTGCATAATGATACCAAGCCACACTATCAATGGCATATTTTCTAATCTTTATAATCTTCAAGCGAATTTTCTCCATCTTGATCTTGTGATCATCGAGGACATCGGCAACATGCAACTCCAATTCCATCTTCTCCCCCTCAATTCTTTTCAATTTTTCTTTCAAATAATCGTTTTCTCTTTCAACTAAATTTAACCTCTCGACAATAGGGTCGGTTGGAATTTCCGGTTCATATACCTCCTAGATAAAAATATCTATGTCAACCTGATGGGCATAATTTGTCATAAACACGAAATGCAACAACTAGTTTTAAAAGAGAATATACCACATCCGAATCATAACAAGGACGAGGGCCGACGGGGGCGGATATCAAAACCATGGCACTATGTATAACAAACAACGTACGGGTAAGATAATTATACAAGTAACTATATATCCAAATCACACAAATATCAATTTGGTAATGTAAAACATTCATGAACAAGAGCCTCACCACAAGGTGGTGCCGGCGACGGGATGGTGCGGGTGATCGACGGTGGTTATGACGGAGATTTAGAAGGCACTAAGTAAACCACACCTACATATGCAAACTAAGTGTTATTTTTGACCTCAAATTGCATATAAATCAAATACTACACATATAATTCCTCCCAAATTACTAAACTCACAAATTAATTACTACAGAAAGCATTGCAAGAGCTAATCTAGCAATGAGAGATGAAATGACAAAGTTGCTAACCTTTGTGATCATTTGAATGGATGGGGGCCTTCAAATCTTGACAAATTTTGGGAAAAATGTGTGATGAGCTCGAGGAAGAGAGGGGAAGAACAGAGGAGGAGAGGGGAAAGGGGAAGAAGAGAGCGAGCTCGGGTGGATGAAGGGTTTATGTACGACGACCTTTAGTACCGGTTCGTGCCACGAACCGGTACTAAAGGTGCTGGAGGGGCCCCAGACTGACAATATCCTGCCACCACTCTCTTTAGTACCGGTTCGTGGCACGAACCGATGCTAAAGGTTTGCCATGAACCGGTACTAATGAGAGCGGCCGGCTAGCCATTGGAACCGGCACTAATGGACACATTAGTGCCGGCTCAAAATCAAACCGGCACTAATGTGCTTCACATTTGACCATTTTTCTACTAGTGTTAGTATGAACGCTAGCTATTTAGTGCTAGTTAGTATGAACCCTAGGCTATTTTTAGAGCTAGTTAGTTAATTAGAATTAGTATGAACCCTATTTAATTAGGTAGTATGAACCCTTGTTAAAGAAAACCCTAGGACAGATTAGTGACTATTTTTTAGTGGTAGTTTGTATGAACCCTAGATTTCAAACTATTGCTATTTTTAGTTAAAGCAATTGTTTCTATTTAAGTTTTTTTAGTTAAAGTAATTGTTGCTATTTAAAAAAACAGAATTAGTATGAACCCTAGTTAACTAGGTGGTATGAACCCTATTTTAAAAAATAGAATTTGGACATGTGATATATTTTTCTTCAAGTTCTAAAAAAGTAGAATTTGGACATGTGATATAATCCGGTGGTATGAACCCTATTTAAAAAACTTCTTGCATTTTCCTTCAAGTTCTATATTCTTCTTCCTGTTATATGTAAATTTGAACTGGACATGTGATATGTGGACATGTGATTTGGACATGTCATATTTGGAATTTGGACATGTGATGTTTTGGACATGTTATATTTTTAAAATGATGATTATGTGCAGGGTAAATATTCTGAGCGGTTCTCGGGCGCCATCCACAAATGGTTCAAAAGCAGACAAGAAGCAGAAGCTAGTTACTTGAGGTTCACGCTAACGCGAGAGAGGACTCATACTGCCGCGTCATATACTGCATAGTTTCACTCTCACTCATAGTCAAAGCTCTTCTTGTCTATAGCATTGTTTAGACGGATGACGATGTAGTTGCAAGTATTTGAGACATCTCATAACTTGTATCGCTATTTCGAGATGATGACGAGAGACATCATTTTGTGTTGGATGATGATTTTGGTGATGATATGATGGATTTGATGAGACTATTTGTATGTGTATGATATGATCAGATTTGTATGTGTATGATATGCTAGAGACTATTGTATAAAACACAAAATAAAATTCAGCAGCACAAAATATGGAGTAGATAAAAAATTCAGAAACTAATAACAGTCGCGTGGGGTATGGCTTTAGTAGCAGCTAGGTCTTAGCAGTAGCGCCTTTTATACTAGGGCGCAACAGATATTATCAGTAGCGGTTTTTGCGATGACTGCTACTGCTATCCCTAGATAGCAGTAGCGCGGGTCAATACGCGCTATTGCTAAGCGTTAGCTATAGCGTCGTATCAGTAGCGCGGCTACCCGCGCTACTAACAAGCATTTTATCTGCGCTACTGCTAGGCTTTTCCCTAGTAGTGAAAGCTTATATAAATTGAGGGTGCTTGTGCCATATACACTTGACAAGCTACCCTGTATCCGTTACACTTGTAGAAGAACAAACCGGCTACTCATGTACACACTACACTAGACTCTCCTCATTATTTAGCAAATATGGCGTCATTTGTGGCACATAGGAGAAAACCCGAGCTCGTGCTACGGGCGCAAGCAACCCTGCACGAGACTCTGACTCCGACGTTGACGATGAAATAGACCTGCGATTTTTGCAGCCTGCCATCGAGTTCGTGCTGTCAATGTCGATGTTGATGACAATGGACCGGAGTGGCCTCCCACAGCTGTCAAGGTAGTCAAGGCGGCTCTCGCGGAGGCGCTGGTGCACTCCTACCTAATATATCCGTGTCGTATCTATTTTTACAAACACTTTGGCTCTAATTTAGATGATTTGGATGACACTAACATGGACTGACGATGTTTTGAGCAGAACTACTATGGTGTTATTTTTTATGCGAAAATAAAAGTTCTCGGAATTGGATGAAATATTTTGAAGATTTTCTATGAAATAAAGGTATTTAGTCATGTCAATTAATCCTTCATAATCGTCGTTTTTAATCTATATAAACACATAGTACTGCAACCGCATGATTTCACAATTGTGAGTGCACCCTCTACGCAAGGAGCCAGCGCTAACGAAATCCTCGCCGTCGTCCAAGTCACCCTCACTCCTCCATTACAACCTCAAGGGTGTGGCCACCATGAGTGGTTCCCCGCGGCCCGTCGTCGTGAAGGATTTGGCATGAGCACTTGGCTATGTTGGTCTTTCTCCCATGCTCCCTCGCCCCCAGGCCCTTGCTTTCCCAAGCCTAGCGTTGTCGTCCAAGTCGCTCTCGCACCTCCACTACAATCTGGCATGGGCCACGTCGAGCAGTTCCCCTGCCGCCCGTTGTCATCAAGGGTTTGGCATGAGCCCTTAGTTATATTGCTCTTCCTTCCATGCTCCCTCGCCCCAGGGCCTGCCTCTCCTGAGCCTAGCGTTGCCGTCCAAGTTGCGCTCGCACCTCCACTACATCCTCAAGGTTGCGGGCGCCGGCGAGCGGGAAAGCTGCTGCCCGTCGTCCTCAATTATTTCGCACGAGCCCTAGTTATTTTACTCATCCTCCCATTCTCTCTCCCCCCTAGGCCTTGGCTCTATTGAGCCTAGCGCCATCGTCCAAGTCGCCCACACACCTCTACAAGAACCTCAAGGGCATGGGGGCTGGCGAAAATCTTTCACGCTGCGGCTGTTTTTGTTTATGAAAATGGCAAGGTTAGGGTTTCGCCTCGGGGGAGTGTGGTCAGTGTAGAATCTTTTTTTCTTTCACGCATGCGTTCATAAATGTATATGTGAACCAACATGTGGTTGGGTGGTTAAGAGGACAGTGCTATCCCCAGCCCAGCAGAGTTCAAATCTTTGTGCTCGCACTATTTTTGGATTTATTTTCAGTCGGAGGAGACGTTTCCGACGACTACGAGGCGACTGTGGTGACTCGTCAATCTCAAAATCATATGACAGCTCAGTCTCTCGAAGGTGCTCATAGAAGTAGGGTTTGCGTGTGTGTTCATAGGGATGAGTGTATGCGCGCGTATAATGAACGCTTGCGTCTGTACTATGTTCTAAAAATAATGGGTTGCATGGTGACAGGGTCATTAGTAATCCATGCATGCATTGCATGGTGACATGAGCACTCAGTGCATGTGTGTTGTACAAATACTACATGCATACGCCAGGTTGCAGCATTATTTTCCCTGTTTTTTATTTTTGCAATGGAGTAGCGGTAATGGGATGTTGGGTAGGTACCCCTCGTGAGGACCAGCACGTGCGAGTACGTGCATGTGTGATACAGTACGACCAACATCAAAACGTACCATCGGAACGGAAAAGAAAAAAGAGCCGTAATTCTTTCGTCTCTCCTACAACAGAAAGCAAAGGATGGGAAGCACGAGCGTGCATGCATATAGACGCAATCATATGAGGTCACATACATACAAACTAATTAGCTCATTCATTCATTAATCTCGGTGATATCCTTCATTTTCTCCGCATCAACGTTCACCGATCAACTTCTAGATCATCCTCGTAATCAGATTGTACTTTTTTCTTGTTTCCATATTCCAATATCCCTGTGACCAACTCCTTAATCAGAATACCTGGCTAGGCAATGCTGAACACAGTAATATCTTTCGAGGGGCAAATCCCAGTCTTACATAACTAGCACCACGATATACTTTTCGGTGTACCCAAAAATCACCTTTATAATTGCCCGATTATGGAGCAACTTTTGGGGATCTCAAATCAACCATACGTTACCCAGGTCTATGATATCCCATGATCTAAGGACACAGGTAAATGTTAACATACTATGAGAAGATACCAACAACATATGAAGACGTGATCTCGTAGTTTCTAATAAGTGGGTCTATTCAACATCATTGTTACCATTATAATTTGCAGTCATTATTGTCGGCATTCTTGTTACATTAAACATTTGTTACCCTAACGATTGTTACAGTAAGTTGATCACAATTATTACAGTAACAGTAAGTTGATGTGCATTGATAAACTGGACAATCATTGTTCTCAGGGTTAAACGATTAACCACCTTGCAACAAATATGATCCAAAAATAATGCTTTTGCTTGAGGCTGGAACATAGTAATAGATATTAATCTCTATAATAAATCCTAAATAAAAATATAGAGGTAGGACGTCGACGAGAAGCACGTTAACTGTTACTCCATTTTTGACACACATCATCACCACATCCTTTGCCAATCGCTTAGGCCTCTATATTCCGTGTATAGAGTTGCAAATATGAGCACCTGATATTCAGTTCCCAAGAATTACACTATGAATTAGCAAGGAATACATCAAGCCCATGTATGACACTCATACTGGGGCTGGAATTTGCAGACTTCTTCTTTTCTGCCAAATACTTCTTGCAGTTCCTCTTCCAGTGACCTTTCTCCTTACAAAAGAAGCACTCGGCATCCGCAGTGGCGCCAATCTTCTTAGACTTT
Source organism: Triticum urartu (assembly GCF_056163025.1). Lineage (NCBI taxonomy): Eukaryota > Viridiplantae > Streptophyta > Magnoliopsida > Poales > Poaceae > Triticum > Triticum urartu. The sequence goes on along the minus strand of NC_141879.1, from coordinate 751,669,965 downwards.
CCAGGTGTACCAGCCTTATTGGGCCCCTTGGACTTGCCTGTTTTCTTTGACTTGCCCTTCTTCTTAAAGTTGGTTGTTTTATTCACCATCGTTGCTTGATTGACGTCCTTCTGGATTCCATTTTCAAGGGTCTTAAGCGTAATAAAAAATTCACCCAATGTATCTTTTCTTAAAGAAGATGAATCGGGAACAGCATCACTGTCCAACTCATGGGGGATTGGAAAACCTAGTGCATGCATCCTTTGTGTGTACCCATGGTGCGACATGGAGTGTTGTGGGAAGTAGGGTTGATGGTGCGACATGTAATGCTGGTTCTGAAGTACATGGTCGATGCCCATCGTGTGTTGCCTCAAAACACCAGGAAAGAACTCTTGGCCGAAGTACGGCGTGTATGGCTGCTGGACCATCATAGGAACATTGTTGCTCATCGGCATGGCAGGAAACTCGTGTTGGTACGCCATGTATGGTTGTTGTCGCCCGAGCGCAGGAATGATCACATCAGGCGGGAGTGCCCTCATGTATGGCTGCTGAAGCATAGGGTTGCCGGCGCACGGGGCGTGAACCCGCGTCGGAATCCGAAACTCTTGATCAAGAGTTCCTCCCGCCCTGTGGCATGGCGCTGCCACAAAGCCAATGCCTGTGTCTAGACGTGGGAGGCTCACCTTCTTCCTCATGTCCTCTCTATCTTTCTGCATGTTATCTTCCTTCATTTCTTCAACTGAGGACTCGTCTTCATCATCCCTAACCATCTCCTGGTCCTCCTGGATGAACTCGTCGTGGGGAGTTGAGAGAGGGGCGACGGGGTGGGGCCGCTGCTGCATCTGGCGGAACCGGAGGGAAAGGGAGGAGTGAAGAGAGGAGACGTAGGCATCAATGTCGTGCCAGGTGAATGGGAGCTGGACATGGGGCGGCGCGCATGCGACGAGGCGGTGGAAGGATTCCCGCAGCCGCTGCTTCTTGCCGGGGAGCGCCGCAATGGCGGCCTCCAGATCAGCAGTCGCCATCGGCCTGGCCTGGTCGGTCTGTGACATGGCCGCCGTGGGAGGTGGTAGAGACTGCCGTTCCTGAGCGGCGGCCCTGGCAGGAAAAAACAGCAGATCCGAACGAACGGCTTCGTTGTGGACTGAGTTCGACAAAGGGGACACGTATATAAAGACAAGAGGATAATACAGCAATACGAACCGGTGACGTATCTGAGTCTGTATCGGGCATGCCTCACCTAATCGTGGGTTCCTATTGTTATCGGAGTCCGTACTGTTTCCAAATCTCAGTAGATCACGTTCCTACGAGATTGCCTCGAGATCTACGGGCCTAATCCAAGTGCCCTACTCTCGTTACACGACTACCACCACACGATGGACATGCAGGATCATGAGCTACTACTACCTATTGCCCTACTCTCCTTGGACGACTACTACCACCACATGAGCTACTCCAGGGAAGATAACGAGTCGTCAGTCCTCAGTTGGCTTCATCGTCATGGAGAAGCAGCACTGCGTATGCGGCCGACAGCCTGCCGAACACCACCGACATCAAGACCGCAAGAAGCTGGACAGGGTAGTGTTGGACCCGTTTTTTTGGCAATTTTTATGAAAATATGGCATCAATACGCACGTACAAGCGTGTATGTGGAAGAGACAGAGATGTTGATTTTCTTTGAAAAATATGTTAACCAGCCCGTGGAGTGCATAATTTATCGTAATCAATAACGCCCGAACGTCAGATTTTTAGATGCTCAGCCCGAACGCTGTTTCTACCGTACAATTTTGTGGCACGAATCACGGAACAAGCCACCTGCCACGTCACTTTTTTTTCGTTTGGAAAGAACACCCGTCGTCGCGAACACCCTGGCTTCTCTTATCCTTTACCCCTTTCCCCAACAAATCTCTCAGTCTATCTACTCCATCCACCACTCTGCCGCTCACTTTTCTCCCTCCATCTCGAGCTGCCTCGGTGGCGTATTCAGAGACTACGGCGGAGGAGCTCGTGCAGGTGGTTGTGCCGGCGACGTACTCGGAAGCCGCGGCGGACTGGCGGAGGAGCTGCTCCTGGAGCTTGAGCGCGGCTCCGGCGAGGGTCGCAGAGGCCGTGGTGGAGGTCATGGCGTCTGGGGCGGCGAGGGTCGCGGAGCCGAGGAAGCCGGAGGCGACATCGTCGCGCCGACATGGGGCGACCACGCCGCCACGTTCCTCATACTGGAGACGATGGAAACCACACCGCCGTGTTCGTCATGCTGTTGGTCGCCAATGCAACGGCACCTGCTGCTCCCTCCCTACATAAAACACCTACTGACTGAATTTTCTGCAGATGTTCAGTTTTTTTGTTGTCCGGTTGAACTAGCTTTGTTTAAGTTGCCATCATGTAGTTGATGGAGGAGAGACCATTGCAAACTACATGATGCTTGATGCAGAAATTTTAGTTTAAGTTGCAGTTACGAATTTTATTTTAAGTTGCCATGGCAAATTTATTGTAAATAGCATGGTAAATTTAATTTAAACATTATGGCAAATTTTATATTTCTAGAACATAGAAAATTTTACTATGTAGCATCTTGATACTTGTGAAGCCATGCCAATTTTTAATTTATTTCGATGGGAGAAGTACTACATTTTCTATAACACATGGCAACTTTTGTAAAATTGGTGGTCTGATCACATAGCAAATTTGAGAGGGAATTATGTTGTTTAGATTTTTCCGTGGAAAATTTTCCATTCTTTTGTAGGGAATAAACACATTTACTTTTTTTTGTTATTTGTTGTCATTTTCTCAAAAGTTGGCATGTCTCACGATTTTCCATCTCTCAAAATTTGCCATGGCAAAATTCTTTAATTAAGATGTTCAAAAACATGGTAAGCTTGCCATGGCAAGTTAAGATGTTAAAAACATGGCAAACTTGCCATGAGTAATTTCTAAAAAATTTCCATGTCTCAACATTTTTCCATCTCTCAAAAATTTCCATGGCAAGTTTCTTTAATTACGAAGTTCAGAAACATGGCAAACTTGCCATGGCAAGTTAAGATGTTAAAAACATGGCAAACTTGCCATGAAAAATTTCTCAAAACTTGCCATGTCTCAACCTTTTTCCATCTATCAAAATTTGCCATGGCAATTTTCTGTAATTAAGATGTTCAAAAAATGGCAAACTTGCCATGGCAACTTAAGATGTTAAAAAACATTTTCACCGCATTGTTGACATGATGGCAAGTTTCGTATTGTAAACTTCTTCTTTTGTTTCCCATCTTGTATCTATATGTATGTAAACTTCACGGCAACTTTTTCATAGTGTAAACTTCATAGTGATGGCATTTTTTGTAGTATAAAGAAGCAGATTGCCATCCCCCTCCTGTTTCATATACTCATGGCATTGTACCTTTAACAGGGTTGTCAATTTTCTGAAATCCCACACAGCATCTACATCAATCCCTTTTGATACATTAGCTTCCTCTCATGAAAAGTTTCAAAAAACAGATAAGGAAGTGTCGTCAGTAGCAACAATTAGATGGTAAGAACAACATGGGAAGGCAAGAATTCACAATTCATCAAACTACCACACAAATTTTTCTTGTTCTTGCCATCCAAATAAATCTGAGCATGGCAAGATCAGCACAAATCTCATGGCAGATCTGAGGATAGCAGGATCAGCACAAAACTCATGGCAAGAGCTGAAAAAACAAAATTCATGGGAAGAACAGGTTCTTTTTTCATGCTGCTAAGTTGCCATGCGTGGTACTTTCAGTGTAGGGTTCATAGCTTCTGTAAGGTCCCTCAGATCCTGCCTTGGCAACAATGGCTAGATCAGAGAGGGGGGAAATAAGAGGAGGAGAGGGGGGGGGGGGGGGGGGTGAGGAGGTGGTGTGGGGCACACAAAAATTCACCTGATTTCACTTCAAGTAGCTCAGCTTCTGTAGGGTTCCTCCGATCTTGCCATGGCAAATTCCATGAATAAGGGTATGGAGGGGGAGGGGAACTATGGTGGGGATCGGGGGTGGAGGTGGGAGACGCAGGGTGTTTTTGGATCGGGGGTCAAGGGGAGAAGCCGTGTGGACCAAGAGGGGGGGTTTCGCCACGTGGTAGTTCGGGGGTTAAGAATCCTGTCCAAACATTTTTGTTCGGCTCGAGGGAGTCCCACTCCGAACATGGTCGTTCGGACCAGTGCCCTGTGGTACCGAACGTGCGCGCATTATCCGGGTCCTAATTTATGCCTACCTGTATGTTGATCTAATCAACTTGATTAGCTAGCTATGCATGCATGAGCCATGCATGGCTCACATGCGTTATGAAGAATGAAGAATATTATGTGTGTATCCATGTGGTACTTCCTAGTATATACGTACATAGCTAGTTAAATGGCCAAGTTGTACAGCAAGCAAATGAGCACATATTGGGCATGGCCGATCGATCAGGTCGTGGTGCACCGCATGCTTAGTCGCGTACATGCGCGGCACAACAACTCCATGACCAGCCAGATAAGTACCAAAGAACAGATAACTATGATCCTCACAAGTACTACGTACTGTCGCAAGAAAATCGGCAACAACCTGCTAGCCAGCGCTGCCCTCGGCCTATAGACTTGCAACTGACGTAATAAAAATGGTCGGACCAAAATCGAGTCCAGTTGCCAGTCCACCCTTGACTCACAACTAGGACAAAAAAAACTCCGAGCCTTGTTGCGAGTCGAGGATGGACTTGAAACCGACCGAAACAAAAATTGGGTCTACCACAGTTGCTTATGAAGGATGGACTTGCAACTAGGAATAAAGCGGACCTGGTTTTATGTTTAGGATGAAGTTGCCGTATAAAAAATATTCAAGAATTTAGAAGGTGTTCCCAAAACATTTAAAAAGTATTTTCAAATTTATAAAATATTCACAATCTTATTCATGAACTTGAAAAAGGAAAATAAAAGACAAAACGAAAAAGATATAAACAACGAAAGAAACCAAAAGAAAAATCAGAGAGAAAAATCGTGAAAAGAAAGAAAAAGAGAAATACAAAAAAATTGGTAATAGCTTTTATAAAGAAAATGCATTCAAAAAATGGATAGAAAACACAAAACGCTCAAAACAAAATGAAAAATAAATTGAGATAGCAGGGCACCAGCGGACATATATAAAGTGTTGGAAATATGAGCAATTTACCGAATGATTTTATTAACAGAAATACTAGATAAAGCATGACTAGTATACCAGTGATGAAACAAGCCATGCGATTTGACAAAGAGAAGGTAAACAACATCTTCATATATGAACCGTAACTAAACATATCTAGAGTAGACAGTATAACAAGTTGCATATATGAAATAGAGTAACATATCTAGGGCAAATACTGGAACAAGGAACTGTAGCAGGACCTCTAATAGAAAGAGGAAGAACACGTATGGGACAACAGCAGCAGAAGCGCTGGACTTGGGGTCGGTGTCCTCGCCAGCCATGTCGTTGAGGAGGTTGTGGACGTCGGGGAAGTAGTGTCGGAGTCCGGGGCATCCGTGATGAAGAAGTCAGTAGTCGCGCGAAGCGCTCCCCAAAACCTTATCACCCTTCTCACGTACATGACTCAAAAGGTGCGGTTTCGGAGGCCTACTGTCCCGACCTGCAGTGCACACTGCAAGCCGGGATGGGGAAGATCGTAGCAGTAGCTCAGTGGTCGGGAACTTTGAGGCGAGAGGGTTGTGTTGTTCTGGTGTGTCTCTCTGAGAGGAGCAACCTCCCTTTTATAGGCGCAAGAGAAGGAGGCGAGACGGTAGCGATGGGAGGCGAAATGAAGAGACGGAGATGAAGCAAATAGCCAGCAGCCGAAGAGCTGCACCGATCGCATTCGAACTCCACTTTCGCAAAAATCTTTTCAGCTTTCGTGTGACCTTTCGTATACCCGTAGTGCGTGGCAAAAATTTAGGCATCAGCTCGGCTCATTCCCGCAACCCGCAACCCGCAGCGCGTCGTGCCGAGGCGAGGCGAGGCGGGCGGCGGAGGAGGAGCGTGCGTGGATGTCCCTCTTGTTCTTATGCTCATATAAGTGGGGAAAGAACCTCCCTTATAAAGAGGTCCAACACCCTCTAAACTAGCAATGTGGGACTAAACTTTAGTTCCACCTCTTGCCTTGCACGAATGGGCTGCGTGGGCCTCTAGGATTTATTAGGAATTTCTGAAACTGCTATTGGGCTAGGCCCAAAATAGACAAAATTCCAGCAATCCCTCATCAGATCCCAGAGGCACACAAAATTTGCCTTTGGTTCCAAAACACTGTTTTATATACCGGTACTGCAGTGGAGACTGTTAAGTTGAACTTCCATCTAGAACTCTATGCTACACTAGTAAGCAACTTGAACAGTGGAGTGGGCCTTGAATTGCAAGTTTTCTGCGAATCTAGCTTCACACAAAGCCTTGACGGATACGTGTCTACCATGGGTCTTCCCCGCGGGTGGAGCTTATGCGTAATACTCCAAGACCTTTCATGACTTTACTAGAGAGAACCCTACTCTCATAGATTGCGACGTTTAACAATCAGACTCATATAGGTGCGTTCTTCAAAAGATGTTCTACAGGACAACATCTCTGCTTCAAAGAGCCACTTAGAACACATTAAGATATACATCAACCCGCCATGCAGATTAGGAGAGTATTGCATCTTCATTGAGTGGTATCGTTAATAGTAAGGATACTCTCCTCTCAGTTGATCAACAACTTGTCTTCCACATCTAATTCATGGGATCTCCGATCACAAAGAATAGGTTACCACTGCGAACAACTCATATTGTGGGTCTCATACCCATCTCCCTCGATGCATTATCTATCACATTACGTGATAGACTCTTAGTAATAGGATCTGCCAGGTTTCTGGACATTTGGATATAATCCAATGCAATAACTCCGAAGTTTCTCATTTTTCTGACAGACTTTAACCTTCTCTGAACGAGTCTTGATGACTTCATGTTATCCTTTGAGCTATTCACTTTCGTGATCACAGTTTGATTGTCGCAGTTCATAAGGATACCCAGTACATGTTTCTAAACAACCTGCAAGTCATTCAAGAGCCGATGAAGCCAATCTGCTTCGACCGTAGCTGTATCTAGTGTTGTGAGTTCTGCTTCCATTGTTGACCTTGTTAAGATGGTCTGCTTGCAAGACTTTCAAGAAACAACGTCACCTCCATGAGTGAATACATATCCGCTCATGGCCTTTATCTCATCAGCATCAGAGATCTAGTTTGAGTCACTATACCCTTCAAGCACCTTAATTTGGGTGCCCAGTGTAGTGAATTCCATAATTCGCAGTGCCTTTCAAATATCGCAAAACTCTCTCTAGAGCTTTCCAATGCACATCTCCTGGTTTGGAGACAAACCGGCTTAGTTTGCTAACAACAAAAGAAATGTCAGGTCTTGTAGCACTGGTTATATACATAAGAGAGCCAATAATCTGAGAATATTTCAATTGGTCTAGCAATTCTTTGATTCTTTCGAAGCAACACACTAGCATCATATGGTGCTGGAGAGGGTTTGCAGTCACTATAGCCAAAGTGACTCAAGATCTTTTCCACATAGTGAGATTGAAGCAATGTAATCCCACCATCATCGTCTCTCAACAACTTGATGTTCAGAATGACATCAGCCACTCCTAAATCCTTCATATCAAAGCAACGAGATAGGAAATCCTTGACCTCCATAATAACCTTCAGATTTGTTTCAAAAATCAGAATATCATCAACATACAAGCAAAGGATAACTCCCTCGCCCCCACCATGGCGATAGTACACACATTTATCAGCTTCGTTAACAACAAAGTCTGTGGCTGTTAAAGTTCTTTCAAACTTCTCATGCCACTGCTTGGGTGCTTGCTTAAGTCCATACAAAGACTTCAACAACTTGCACACTTTCCCTTCCTGACCATCTACTACAAACCCATCTGGTTCTTCCATATAAATTTCCTCTTCTAACTCTCCATTTAGGAAAGCAGTCTTAACATCCATTTAATGAATGAGAAGACCATGTGAGGCAGCAAGTGAAAGTAGTACTCGAATAGTGGTCACTCGAGCCACAGGTGAGTAAGTATCAAAGAAGTCGCCCCCTTCCTTTTCGTTATAACCCTTAGCCACGAGCCGAGCCTTGTACTTCTCAATAGTACCATTAGGCCTAAGCTTCTTCTTGAATACCCATTTGCATCCTATATGTTTACACCCATAAGGACGATCAATTATCTCCCAGGTTTCATTTGCCAAGATGGAGTCCATCTCACTACGGACCGCTTCCTTCCAGTAGTCAGCATCTTCAGATGCACAGGTCTCTGAAATAGAACTGGGAGTGTCATCTATGAGATACACAAGAAAATCATCACCAAAGGACTTTGCAGTCCTCTGTCTCTTGCTTCTAGTAGGAACTTCATTGTTCTCGCACACAAGACTTCCAAAGTGTTCCATCGAAATGGCAAGTTCAGTAATTGTAACTGGTTCCAGAATCGGTGAACTAGGCATCTCCTTCATGGGAAAGATATCTTCAAAGAAAGTTGCATAATTTGACTCCATGAACGTACCGACATGCATGTCGGGTACCTCAGATTTTACAACCAAGGATCTATAACCAATTCTATGAAAAGCATATCCCAGGAAAACACAATCCACAGCTTTTTGTCCCAGCTTCTGCTTCTTTGGAATTGGCACATTGACTTTCGCCAAACAATCCCAGGTTCGTAGATAAGAGAGCTTTAACCTTTTCTTCTCCCATTCCTCGAATGTTGTTATCTCTTTATTCTTTGTGGGAACTCGGTTTAGGACATGACATGCAGTCAACATCGCCTCCCCCCATCATGCCTTGGAGAGACCCGATGTGTCTAACATGGCATTAACCAAATCAGTTAGAGTACGGTTCTTTCTTTCGGCCACCCCATTTGACTGAGGTGAATAGGGAGGCGTCCTCTCATGGATTATACCATGTTCCGCATAAAAGGAATCAAATTCATTTGAGAAATACTCTCCACCACGATCGGACCTAAGCCTCTTGATCTCTCGATCAAGTTAATTTTCCGCCTCAGCTTTATAGATCTTGAAATAGTTCAAAGCCTCATCCTTTGATTGTAGAAGATACACATGACAATATCTAGTGGAGTCATCAATTAACGTCATAAAATACTTCTTTACACCTTTTGTCAAAATACCATTCATTTCACATAGATCTGAATGTATGAGCTCTAGTGGTGCAAGATTTCTCGTTTCCGCAGTCGTGTGAGACTTACGAGGTTGCTTAGCTTGCACACAAACTTGACACTTAGATCCCTTGACAGTGGTGAAACTAGGGATTAAGTTCAACTTCTCTAGTCGCGACATGCAACCAATGTTAACATGACAAAGACGTGAATGCCAGACATTTGATTCACTATTGTTGCAAACATGATTAATAACTTTATTGCAAACATCTGATAAGGATAAACGAAACAGGCCTCCTGACTCATAGCCCTTTACCAACAAAGGTTCCATACTTGGATATTACAAATTTATTCGACTCAAAGACAAGCTTATAGCCATCTCTACACAGAAGAGATCCGCTAACAAGATATCTTTTGTGTGCGTGCACCTCTTTTGTGCGTGTATTATACCATACGATCGTTGATGCATGTTTGTTTGTTGTTGTTTCGATTTGTGTTCATCTATGAAGCATGTCCATCGAACAGTAAGTCATGTATCGAATAGCTAAAACTCTATATGAGTTTTACCAATGTCTCATCTTTGTCTCAGTCTATTTGATCCGTCGCTATAAATTTTGTGCAATTCTTTAACCAGGGTTGTTTTGTCCAGAGCATCCGATGTCCATTTTGCGGCCAAGCTCACTGTGCGTTTTTTTGTTGGACCTTTTTTTGTGGCTTGTTTTTTTTTCCTGTGTTGTGTTTGAAGAGAGAAGTTGTTTGTATAAGTCGAAGAGACGAGCTGACCGCTTGCTCATCAGTTTTGTACTTCGCTCTCTCTTTATCCCATTCCTTTTTGTCTTTGAAGGAGAGGCGACCTGAGGATGGATTTGCTTATAAACACTACAATGACATGCAATGACCTAATTTTTGTGCTTGTTTGTAAGTATAGCCCTGATATATAAGAAGCCTGTATCTTTTTTTTTTCTTGTCCTAGGTGTATTCCCATATGCAACCGGGTCCGCCTCTTTATTTATTTGTCCTAATTGCAAGTCGACCACCGACATGCAAACTGGTGCCCATCTCTTTAATTTTCCTGTCACGGTTGCAAGTCAACCACCGGCATGCAACTACGCCTGACATGATTTTAGATTATGCTGCTAGTGCATCCTAGTCATGCAACTGGGCATGCCAGTTTTATTTTTCTAGTCCCAGTTGCAAGTCAACCACGGACATCCAACGGGCCCAACCCATTTTTGTCCTAGTTGCAAGTACTAATATTTTTTGAATAATAAGTTTGACCATAGTTTGACTATAGTTTCACCACAGTTTGACCAGATTTGACCAGATTTGACCAAAATTCAAAAAGACTGAAATAATTATTTAATAACACTAATATTCTTGAATAATTATTTAGTAACACTAATATTTTTGAATAATAAGTTTGACCATAGTTTGACTATAGTTTGAGCACAGTTTGACCACAATTTGACCAGATTTGACCAAAATTCAAAAAAACTGAAATAATTATTTAGTAGCACTAATATTCTTGAATAATTATGTAGTAACACTAATACTTCTTGAATAAGTAGTTTGACCATAGTTTGACCAGATTTAAAGAAAATAAAAAAAAAGAAAATTGAGCATACCTTTTTTTCCTTTTAGAATTTGAGGATTCTAAAAAATGGCAAACAAGCCATAGGCCGTCAAAACCGGATGCGTATTTTTGTGCTGATTTTTTTGACATATTATGCGGGTTTTTCGACATTGTATGCAAAAGATATGGCCGTTTTACATTTTCATAACACTTTTATGCAAAACATGTCCAAATTTAAGTTTTTTAATTTTCCTAACTAGTAGATGTAGTAACATAACTACATATCGAAGGATTTTAATTTTTGAAGTTTTTATCATTTTATTTTGCTTTTTACAAAACTGAAAAGGCGATCCACCAGGGGGTGTAGACTTTGAAAATGGGCCCTTTAGTCCCGGTTTGAGACACGAACCGGGACTAAAGGGCATCACACCCTTTAGTCCCGGTTTGTGTCTCAAACCGAGACTAAAGGTCTAACCTTTAATCCTGGTTTGAGACACAAACCAGGACTAAAGGGCATACCACCCCTTAGTCCCTGGTTCGTGTCTCAAACCGGGACTAAAGGGCTCATTTGAACCGGGACTAATGCCTTTAGTCCCGGTTTGAGACACGAACAGGGACTAATGCCCCCATGGGTACCGGTTCCTGACTGAACCGGGACTAATGGGCTTATCTGGCCTGAACGTATGCCCTGTTTTCTACTAGTTCGCGCGGGTGCCCGCGCTACTGCTACGATGCCACAGCTAAATATTAGCAGTAGCGCGTTTTCTACCCCATGCTGCAAATATACTAAGTACTAGTAGCGCTGCTTTCTCTACACACGCTACTACTATCGTATGTACTAGTAGCACTGCTTTCTCCACCCTACGCTACAGCTAACTAATTAGTAATTAAAAAAATAAAATTCAAATGCAGTATTCATGGATGGAAATTCAGATGCATTTGCTTCACCAACAATGATTAGTAGTAGCATCAACATAGCCTCTAATTTAGCATAGGAGTTGCAAGTAAGGGAAAATTACCATCAACACTAGCTAATAATCATCATAGCTAGTCATTACCACCAACATTGTCTAATCATCATAGCTACATGGTGTAGCACATCATCATCATCTTGAAATTCATTCTAGCTAGCTAATCACTCCTACTACTCTCTCTCTCTCAGGTAAAATAGCATAGAACATGTGGAGCGCTCCTGATTCATCATATTGAAGCATGCAGATGAACATGTCTCCTAATTGTGGTTATGCTTCTGATTGCTGCCCCCTAGTACTTCTCTGCGATCCTTCACAATTTTGGTCCAGTCTTTGAATATTAAGACTTTCTCGCTTCTAGAAATCGTGCATGCACTCATGTGCAATGTAGGAAGTCTTGGCCGTATGCTAACCATGGACATGCGACCTTTAGCGTCGATCCACTGAGGCACAACTATCATCGGGAGTCCCTGTTTAAGGACATCGTAGTAACATACTTAGCAATGAAGTTTAGCTTAAAAATAATGTATGCAAAAGATGCACTGAGGACAAAAAATAAAAATCTTACCATCTTTCCTAAATAGATCTGACTGTAGTTCAGTACGAACACTATTGGTCGCACGTTTTGAGTACTAAGATTTCTAAGTCCAGGAAAATAATGTGTCTTGACAGTATGAAGATCCTCAAGCCATGAAACATAATGACTTGTCTCCTCACAGTTTAGTTCAGCCCCGAGACAGTAGTAGGTCATGTCTACCATGCGCCGAACATGTTTGCTTGAATGGAAATAAGCTGTCAATATAAATTAGTTGTCAACTATTTTTGAATAAACAATATCCAAGACATAAATATGGTTGAGAAACTTACATAATGGTAGAACTGGAGACGTCTGCACATCGACCCAGATGTCGATATTATCTTCAATATCATCTTCTGGACGAATATCAAAGGTGATAAGCATATCAGGCTCAAATGCATAAGCCTTGCATAGTGCTCTCCATTGTTTGCATTCAAAATGGGTGTAGGAGTCTGTATTGTAGGTGGGGGAGGAGGGCTGGCGCGGGGGAGGGCGGCCGTCGTGGGAGGAGGGTCGGCGCGGGGAGGCCGGCCGACGGGGGAGGAGGGCCGGCGTAGGCGGGGGCGGCGGCCGGAATGAGCGGGGATTAAGGGGGAGTGTGAGCGTGATTGTGAGTGAGTGAGAGAGAGGGGCGCGTGGGCCGGCACGGAGAGAAGCAGAGGTGGGCTTAGCAGCAGCGTGGGGGAGGGGGCCAGCACTACTGTTAAAGGGCCCGAGAGCGTGGCCCATTAGCAGCAGCGCTGGTTTTGTCCAACGCTACTGCTAAATGTCTACCTATAAGCATTTTCCTAATAGTGCATGTTGCACTTGTCAGCTTTTTTACTTTGTAGTTTTTGTAAAATGCACGTAAATTATAATGATAGTAATAATAATAATATTAAAACATACATGTGTTATTAATATTATAGATACAAAAAATAACTTATTTAGCAACAGGTTCAAGAAATTTAATAAGTTTTGGCGTCTTGTTTTTGAAATAAATCATACAAATAAAAATGTTTGCTGATTATAAATATGACTATATAATTTAGAATAGTACAAATATTTTCCAAATTACAATTAATAATTATTATCTTAAGTATACAAACATTTGAATAATTATATGCACATTTCTATATTTCACAAATTTGTCGTTTCAGAGTTTTTGTGTACTTTAAAAATATTCATTATTATTTAATAATTAATTCTTTTATAAATATATACATGTGACTATATTTAAGTTATATAGAAATTAACAATATATGCCATGGTTGAAAGTTATCAGAAGTGAATAAAAATAAAAATATTTGTATCCATAATTTTGTACAATTTAAATATAAGGCACTAGGTATATTTTTTTTGTAAATTTTCTATATTATTAACAGTTTTGTATTTAACAAATATTTTCAATATAATCTGCATGTAAATAAGTGAATATTTTTTAAAATTACATTAATATTTTAAAAATAAGTTGTTTTACTTTTATGTATAATATTTATAGCACATAAATACTCAAAATTCATTTAATGTGATATTAGTTTACCTACTTTTTATGAATTCCTAAAAATATATAATATGCGTGAAAGCCCCATTTACAAGCCACAAACGTGTTTCTATGCAGGGCATTAACCAAGTTATCGTTATTAGTCATTCAAGCCCTATCACGGTCCTTAATGTTATTTTTCGGATTCTGGCTAAAGGGTACGCCACTAGGGCGGCCCTGATCGCGCCTCGGATGCACCATCCGAACCAGTCGGCCTTTATGAAAGGCACGTTCATCCTTGATGGGATCCTTGTTCTTCACGCATTACCAAAAAAAGGCATGTTAGTGACGCACCTATTTTTGCCATTAATGGCGCACTGTAGGTACGCCACTATTACAACGCTACTAGTAACAAATACTAATGGCGCACCTATAGTGCGCCATTACTATGCCTGGAAGTGCGTCATTACTATCTGACTTAGTAATGACGCACCATATAGAAGTGCGCCATTACTAACAATTTTTTTCCAAAAAAAATTCAGAATTTTTTTGTCGTTTTTTTCTTAATCTCCAGCCCGAGCACGCTTAACTTCGCAGTTCTATACAACTCCATCACCAACTCACTTAACAGGCACTTGTTGATATATCTATCATATCAATCCTATTAAACCTTGTTAATGTTTAGGACTTTGTTCATGTTCATGAGTGTGATGAAATTTTGAGAAAATATTTCAAACTTCCCCGTCATATTACGTATCATATTTTGAACATTTTTTTCAAAAACAAAATTCAAAACCAATTTTTTTTCTGTTACTAGTGGTGCACCTAGCTAAAGGTGCGCCATTACTAACTTTGATTTTTTTCTTCTGTTTTTCACCCTCTAGATCTTAAAAGCCCCGTATCTTTTATTCTGTTAGGTTTTTGGGGATTCTAAAAATCTTCAATGGGGCTTTCCCCGTTGAATTCGGATATAACTTTTCGAGTAGATGATTTTTCATATAAAAAACGTTTTAATCCGAGTTCGTATGCAAAAGTTATGCCCGTTTTACTAAATTCTAGAGAGATTTTGCAAATAAATTCGAAATTCATTTTTGTAAATTTTCCGAACAACTAGACCACATATCACATGGGAAACTTATTTTCTTTTATTTTTTTGACATTTCCATCATTTTCTTTTATTTTTTATAAAACTGAAAATGCGGTCGAGGGGGGGGGGGGGTGGGGGGTTTGTGCATTCAGTGGAATTTTTGGTCAAAGTTAGTAATGGCGCACCGTGGGTGTGGTGCGCCATTACTAGTGTTGAAAAACAATTAAAAAAATTGTTAGTAGTGGCGCACCGAGGGTGTGGTGCGCCATTACTAGTTTTGAAAAAAATGTTAGTAGTGGTGCACCGAGGGTGTGGTGCGCCATTACTAGTTAAAACTAGTAATGGCGCACTATCCCCTGATGCGCTATTACTAGTTTTGAAAAAAAAATAAAAAAAATTTGTTAGTAGTGGCGCACCGTGGATGTGGTGCACCATTAGTATTTGGAGTTTAATGGCGTACCTATATATGGTGCGCCACTGCTATATAGCAGTGACGCACCACATACGTGGTGCGCCATTAATGTCCATATTAGCTATAGCCGTTTTTCTAGTAGTGACGAGATCGTCCATGAAGTCGGGAGCAAGCACCTCCGTGCGGTGTTCTTCAAGATCGACTTTCATAAAGCGTATGACACTGTCCACTGGTCCTTCCTTCGGGAAGTGCTGCTCAAGCGTGGGTTTGATCACCACTGGGTAGCTCGGGTGATGCAGCTGGCGACAAGTGGTCGCACGGCGGTGAATGTGAATGGGGAGATTGGACCCTACTTCGTGACTGGACATGGAGTTCGGCAAGGCGATCTGATTTCCCCATTTCTCTTCAACCTTGTGGTCGACGCCTTGGCCTCGATCCTAGATTTGGCCAAATAGGCTGGTCACATTAAGGGGATTTGCCCCCATCTTGTGGCCAATGGAGGTCTGACTCACCTCCAGTACGCCGACGACACCATTATGATGGTCGAAGGATCGGATGAGGATATTCAGAATCTCAAATTCCTCCTCTTATGCTTTCAGGAGATGTCGGGCCTCACGATTAACTTCGCCAAAAGTGAGGTAATGGTCCTGGGATATACCCAGGCCGAAGCCCAGCGAATCGCCAACCGCCTGAATTGTCGTCTGGGGTCTTTCCCGACCACTTATTTAGGCATGCCCATTAGTGACACGCGTCTCTTGGAGAAGGACTTCCGTCCAATCGTTGCCAAACTCCAGCCAAGGTAGGGGAGATGGTTGTCCAAGGCCGCGCGAGTGATTTTGATGAACTCCTCCCTCATTAGCCTCTTGATGTACCTCATGGGATTCTATAGTCTTCACGAATCCCTCCATAAGGAGGTCACCAAGCTCCTCCCCAGATTTTTTTGGGCGGGAGAGAATTAATAAACAAAAGTACCATATGGTGAAGTGGTCTGAGATCTGTAAGCCCAAGGACAAAGGGGGCCTTGGGGTTATATCGTCGAAGTGGATGAACATAGCCCTCCTCTCCAAATTGCTCTGGCATATCTAGACCGGTGAGGGAGGCTTGTGGTTGGAGATTATTCGTGCTAAATACCTGCGCGGGCAACCGTTGGCCTTCGCTTCTCATGCTGGAGGCTCCCAATTCTGGCAAACGGTGGTCCGGTTGATGCCGATCTTGCGTATTGGGACCTCCATCCAAGTGGGGTCCGGCTCTGGCACCCAGTTTTGGCTGGATAGGTGGGCTGGGAATCGGCCCTTCGCAGAGCGCTTTCACGCCTTATTCTCGATTTGTGCCCACCCGCAGTTATCCGTGGCCGCTGCTCTGACCAACTTGGGCGCCATTGCATTCTGAGGTACCTTTGGGGCGACGGAACTCGAGCAACGGGAAGAATTGCTCTCGTGCATCGCTCTGCAACCCCCTTCTCTTGAGCCTGATGTGCTCTCATGGCACCTTGAACCTAGTGGCCGGTTCTCAACTAGGTCCCTTTACCAGGCGATTGTCCCCTCGTCGGGACCAGTTGAGCCGACGGTGCTTTGGGAAATAAAACTCCCATTGAAGATCCGTATTTTTCTTTGGCAATGGGTTCGGGGTCGCTTACCTTCGGGTACGGAGATCCAGAAGCGTAACAGACCTGGGAACGGTATGTGCCCCATTTGTTTGGTCCCAGAAGACTGCAACCGCATCTTTTTTTATGTCCGGCGGCTCAATTCTTGTGGAGTTGTTTCAGGGAGGTGGTTGGTGGCAACTGGTGCCACGACAACCTCCCGGACCTCTTTGAGGAGGTCGTTAGTTTACCCGGTCCCAAGCGTCCACCAATCTGGGTGGCGCTAGGTACCCTAGCCTGGACATTATGGTGTTGCCGCAATAAACTTGTCACCGAACGTGTGATCCCATGTCGTGTGACTGATGCAATCTACAAAATGTGTGGCTTCTTACAGCTTTGGAGACCGTTTAGCAAGCAGCGGGACCGAGACGTCATCAACAACTTCATTTCCAGTCTCCGGTCCTCGGCCTCGGCTTTTGCTCCACTACCACCTCCGCCGCCTCCTCCCCCGAGCCGGATTAGCCTTTTTTTAGTTTATTTGGGGCTTGTCTCGCTGTGCCCCAGCATGACTTTATGACTTGTTGACACTATGTATTGACTTGTTGGATGCTTGGTCCGTTGCTTTATAATATAAAGCGGGGGAAACCCTTTTTCGTATTAGTCATTCAAAATTGTGCATCGTACCTTTGCTAGCACCATATCGCAAGTTCGAGTCCCAGACGAATGTATATATAGCAAGCCTCCCTTGAAAGGGAGTCTATGCCGTGTCTTCATGCAGATTGCATTAGCACCGTATTTGCACGTCTGTGCCAAGTTCTAGAACTATTTTAACGTATTTTTCAAGTTCAAGCACTAAAGTGAATATTGATGGCAAGTTTAAGCAACACTAGTGATATTACCTCGATGTGTTTCAGACAGAAACAACACATCCATCTGACCCGTCCTTGGATCCCCAAGAGCGCTCAAACCGCTGCGGGTTTTCGCATCCCGCGACAGTTCCAACTCATGATTTTCATGTCGACCAGCCAGAGAAGACAAACAACCGCCTTGACAGATCAAAAACGGCTGGTCAAAAAAACGACACCTTGAAGCAGCGCTTACGAAGGGCCGGACAATATCCAGACGACCTGGCATAGCAAGCCGGCTGGAGAAGATGACGATCAACCAGTGGCGGGGCCAGGAAAAATGTATTACTGGGGCCAAGTGCTGTCAAAACTGATTAGGAAGGGCCAAACCACTGAAAAACTGATTTTTGGCTGTAAATAATCATTATTTTTTCACTGTTTATTAGCAAACATACACTAAATCACTGATGTTGGGGGGGCCAGGGCCCCTGCTGGTCCCCCTGTCTCCGCCACTGTGATCAACCCGCCGCGGGATGGAGTGGTCATATAGAGCAGAAGCGGCGGCGCCGCCGCCAAAGTGGCGGCCGGCGGCGGGCGCTGACCTAGATCGCCTCGCTAGTCGTGAGAGCTCTTTCCTTAGAGATGCTACACCTACGTAATGTTTGTTACGCATATACTAGAACATCAAGGCGCGCGTTGCTGCGCCCGCCATCTTGACGAAGGAATATCAAGACAATATATAAGTATTGACGAAAATAAATGGAAGGTATAGTTATCATTGGGGATTTGAAACAATTATATGTGCACAAATTGTGTCAGCACAAGGATACAAATCGCACTGATGGCTGCATATTATCCTGCAAGGACTTGGTTTGTACTAAATTACGAGTGCCATGAAGCATATGTACGTCATCGCTCATCTTTCAGAATGATATTGATGCTTCTAGGATTTGAATAAACCATATCCTTTGAGTTTCTTATACACAGGATGTCATATTACTTCTCATCCATCAGTTAGAGAACAACCTATTAATCAACAAAGTTCATGGATCCAACACCGACATGGTCTACACAAATAGTACCTTAGATAATATATTAACATGGTCTGAGAGAGCACTTTCATTGGTGGTGTTGTGTCACCAAAACATCTTGACTTGTTCAGTCGTGTAAAAAATTCCGAACATTAAATTTTATATAGAATTAGCCAGGTTTGTAAATTGCGATCTGAGAGGAGGCACACCATATCTCAAACCCGATAGGGCATTGGGATCTCAGCATCAAACAGAATGACCAGATGCTGAATGAAATGCACGTACAAACAGAACTTCATCTAGTAAATCTTACCTCCAATGAAAAATTTGAAGCACGAGCACAAAACAGATACAGTATGAGATTTACCAGCTTCCCGATGGGAACCGTGGCACAGTGTAGCGAATTTCTTCCCCCAGTTCAGCATCACACCTATTACATGAAGATAGAAGGTCGGCAAGATGGAAACTAAGCAATGGGGATGGCAGACCTGACGTATAGGGAAGCACGCGGACATTGGCGTGGCGTTACATCGGTTAAGAGCAGGGAGGCACACGTGTAGAGTAATCTCGCCAACGTGACGCACGACGGCGGCGACGAAGCGTTGAGTAACAGGGAGCAACCCGCGATAGGGCCGGCGATTAAAATTCGAGACGGACTGCCACACGATAGCGAAGGAATCAGGCTGGAAAGATTTTGCATTTGACTGGACCTCATGGGCCTTCAATCTCCACGGCCCGATTAACCCTGTGACTGGCAGCTCGCTTGACGGAGCAGCGGCCCGTGTAACGTGTGAAGGGATTAATTAGCGTAAAGATGTTGGGGGATGACCGAGCGAAAATCCTAGACGTCTGTCAAAGTGATCTGACGGTGGAGAACTTCAAATCACCGTGGAGGCTTCTAGCTAGCTGCGTTTTACTGTTTTGTAATATCGTACCTTACGTATGGTCTGATTTGGCAGATTTTTATTGGGCTTTAGTTGAGCACACGGGCCCACCCTTGAAATCAAGGGGGCGGTTTAATTAGTGGAGAAGGAAATTAGGTAGGTTGCATAGAAGCGGTACGTAGGTGTAGCATTTTGGCTCTTTGCTTGTGGCTGGCCTTCTCTTCGAATAACTTTTTACAATGTGATAGCGAAAGGAAAAAAGAAATATAGAAACCGGACAGATCTGAGACTTTCATACCCACGGCCACGGCCGTGCAACACACGCAAAGTCTACCTCGAGGCTTCCCCGATCTCCCCAGCCACCGGAGGCAGAGACGACGGCGATGTCGCTCCCGGAGGATATGGTCCGTGAGATCCTCGTGCGTCTGAAGGACGTGGACGACCTTTTCCGTTGTGCCAAAACCTGCAGGCAGTGGAGCTGTCTCGTGGCCGACGTCCGCCGACGCCGCTGGCCGGACCGCAGGTCGTTGTTCCTCTCCGGGTTCTTCATACGGAAAAGTTCTGCGAAGTCCTTCTTCCCAACGCGGCGGTCGGTGTTCGGGCCTGATCCCTGCCGCCTTGGCTCCTTCTTTCCCGACGCCGCTACCAGAGGCCTTCTCAAACGCGCGACGCCCCTCGCCGCGCGCCACGGCCTCCTCCTCGTCCGCCTCCCCTCCTCTGGTGCCTGGCTTCACCTCGCTGTGTATAATCTGCTTGCCGGCACATGCGATGTTCTCCCCCCGCTAGTGTGCCGTTGGACGTATCGCAACAGTGGCTATGCCATCTTTACCAGCGCAGACTCCTCCTCGATCGGCGAGCAGCAAACTTCGTCGCCTGGCTACTCAGCTTTGTTCAAAGTTCTAGTCATCTGCAGCCTTAGATGTGGCCAGCCATACTACCTCCACACTTTCTCCTACCACGAGGCGAGGTGGAAGTGGAATAAGCCTACAGAAATGGTTCCGGACCCTACAAAGACTGGCTTCTGCCCGCCCCTCATGCATCCTAACGCCGTTATATGCCACGGCAACGCGCACTGGCTCGTTGGGTGGAATTTTGATCGTCCGTGGGCCTCTAGCTTGCGTACTATTGATGTGCATGTTGAGACATGTCATGTCTCTCTAACAAAGATTGTGAGTCCGGTCCAATACAGTTCTTATCAATACGACGAGCCACATCTTAGTGTTGCTGCTGATGGGGCATTATCACTGATTTTCATGGAAAGGCCAGGTAATAATTCGCAAAGATTCGAGATAGCAATATATACGCGGTAAGATGGCCCAAGGAGCGAGGATGGTGGTCCTCTAGGATGGCTCCGTAGTCGAGTCATTGAGCTAAAACCTCCAAACCAGATTCAAGCAGAAAGGATGCACTTGACCTTTTTGGGAGAAAAGGGTGGCACGTTGGTCATCAGGGACAACTACATGAACTTGTACGCCGCGGATCTTGAGTCAGGGGACATGGAGAAGCTGATGTATCGCGGCCGGGTTAGCCAACGGATGTTCATACCCTTTGACATATATTGGCCGTGAAGTTTTTATTTTTTGGGGGTATATTGGCCGTGAAGTTGACTCGCAGAAACAATCGTCTGAGGATTAAATTTCTCTTAATTCCATAGGTTGTTTGTATAAAACTTCTATGTTTGGGCGGGGTGAATCCTGACAATTGAGCTTAGTGGTTACTATGAAGTATTTTCTTGTACTGAGTGTAAATAATGTAATTTTTTAAGTGAATATATAGTACTGTAATTTCTTAGTAGTTACTGTGCCATCATGAATGTAGTACTCGGCAAAGATGATTTTCCTCAGTCAAACATTTTAGAGTTTGACCAACTCTACTGAAATATCTGGAAAGATATATGCTGTCTAATATATATATAATGAAAATTCATCCGGTAATGAATCTAATAAAGTAAACTTTGTTTCGTAGATGTTGACATATGTTTATATAGAATTGGCCAAACTTAATGAAATTTGACCTAGGATAATTCTGTAACTTCAGTTATTCTAAAGGGAAGTGATTCCTTTCGTCCGGCCGACCTCGTGGTTTTATCTGCCGCCTCCCACGAACAACACGTGGCAGTGGGCCACAGACATTGCTACTTCTTCTCGGCCTTATCTTAACAGGAGGCTTCATTCGAGCAGATCCAACACTGCCCCAACTCTCATCCTCCAACACCAATCCACCATGGCGTCTGTGACTCCTCCGGCTCCATGGCGCTGGGTGACCTTGATGCTCTGTTACAAAAATAAAATCTGCAACTTGTCGCCATCGTGGTCTGTCCTTGCAGCCGGGGTCTCGCACAGTCGTCGCCGTTATCGCCCGCCTCCACCATGACAGCTGGCCGTGCGTGGTGCACCATCTCGCCGGTGAGGCGACCTTGTAGGAGGTGCGACACTCGCCGGCGGCGGTGCCATGGAGGGAAAGGGCGGCGCTGCTCCTCCTTCACCACCGTCCAACAGGCTCGTGGCGAACGAGGTGATGTTTTGTCTTGCAACATCCAATACGTTGCAAGAAAGATTTCTGCAACAGCAGTCATGTTGCAAAACTTTCTTCCGTAACACCATATAGAGGTGAAGATAAAGATAAAAAAATTATGAAACATCACCTCATTTGCAATTTTTTTTGCAACAATGCCTCTGCTTCCAAAAGAAAATGAAGTTAGAAAAATTCTGTAACGGCCTATATATGTTGCAAAAAAAAAACTGCAACACAACTTATGTTGCAAAAATATCTCCAACACAATTTCTGTTACATATGTTTCCGCAACAAGAGCTTTGTTGCAAAGAAGAGAAACCCGTTTAGGCGCTTGATTTTCTCAGATCTGACCGCTCGCGAGGCGGCGGATCTTTTAAAAATATCTGCCGGCCGACACATAGCAGCCCCCTATTCTAAAACGGAGGAAGTACGTTCTCATGATAGGCCCACTCGGTATTCTGTTGTCTTTGTTAAGTGCCAGGACAACAGTATGCAGTAGGCAAACAGCTCGGAATTCAGTAAGAAGGCCGATTCTAATGGTGATGCTAGTTTTATTAAATTGAATTGATAATTACATCGGATGGAATTTCACCGAATAGCAATTCAGGGGTGTTCATTGAGCCAAGAACTCATCTCTATTTCGAAAATAAAAAGCTAAATAGGTCATCAGCCACATCATTATTTGTTTCAACTTTCACCAGCCAAAAGTACTGAACTTTCCCGCAAAAACAAAAACAGTATATGTAACAAAACAGTCTGCGTAGAAATTAATTAGTGACCTCCAAAGAGTTTTGGCTCCGCCTGCACCATTTGGGAACCGTAGAATCAGCTGGGTGCAACCCATTTCACATTGCCATGGCTTCCATCTGACGCGTACGTGTGGGCAAAAAGCGAAGCAAGCCGCCATCAACTGATCATGAGAATCTTGAGAGTCGGAGCCGGAGTTCCACCGAAGGAAATTGGATTGGACATAAAAGGTTAAGTGATTAATGACTGAATATTACCAAAATAAAAATTTACTGAAGAAGTGAAGATTAAGAGAAGCTACATTAATGAAATCGAGCTCGAGATATTATTTTGTAAGCAGGCTTTGCGTAGCCGCGAGCCAGTTCCAACTTGCAATAGGTTTGGACCGAGAAACCAGCCATGGGCCAGCTCGAGATATCAGTTAGTTAGTTTGATTGAGATCACATAGGTAGAACTTAGACTCATAAAACAAAAAAAACGTACATAAAATCTGGTAGAGTGGAGGCGAATCCATGGGCTCACCATTGAAGATAGGAGGGAAGAGTCTCCCTAGCCGCCTAGGGTTAGTAAAGAAAAACTATAGGAAATCAACAAAAGACTTCCTTGGTGGAAGTGATGTCACAAACCTGGGAACCAAATGCAAAAAAGGTAAAAAAAATTGGGATTTTGGGGTTTTATTTAGTCATCAGGTTCGTCTATTACAATGTCCGATAATAACTCCGGTGATACATGCAACGATGATTTCCGCAATTTATTGCTGGAACCCGGGTTATGTAAGACATGCGCCGCTTGATTCGCCGATTGTTGTGCCGACTGCACCTTGAACCTTCTCTGAATCTAGCAAATATTTGATCCCCTCAATAAGAATTATGTAGACCGACATGTTAAGCCCTTCCCCTTCAAACGCCTTGCTGCATTTTAGTTATCCATCTCAGGAACAAACATAGGTAAGACCCAAGGCCAGTTGGACGAGCTCGGGTGCAAGATGGTGGTCGAAGACCGCGTGCTGGAGCTGTTCGAACGCGACCACGCGCTGCTCGCGCGTGTGACGCGCTCCAAGACCAGGTTGTACACCATCAAGCTAAAGATGGGAGTGCCCGTGTGCCTCCTGGCCGTCATGCAGGATGAGGTCTGGCTGTGGCATGGACGCTACGGCCATCTCAACTTCCGCTTGCTGCGTGCTCTCGCAGAGAATGGCATGGCAGAAGGCGTGCTGTCGATCGAGCACGTCGAGGAGTACTGCGACGGATGCGCTCTTGGGAAGCAGCAGTGCAGCACTGCGTCCCGTTCCCGCAGGCATTCAAGTACCGTAATGAGTGCTGGCTCGAACTGGTCCATAGTGACCTGTGCAGGCCGATCAAGCCAGCCACGGCGGGCGGCAATAGGTACTTCCTGCTAATGGTTGACGATCATAGCCTTTTCATGTGGATCGAGGTGCTCAAGTCCAAGGATGAGGCGTTCAAGCGTTTCAAGCGGGTCAAGGTGCTCGCGGAGGCGACGCCGGGCAGGAAACTCCTGGCGTTCCGATCCGATCACGGTGGCGAGTTCAATTCCGCCACGTTCCAACAATACTGCGACGAGCACGGCATCAAGCACTGCACCACCGCCCCCTACACACCACAGCAAAACGGCGTCGTCGATCGCCGCAATCAGACGGTGGTGGAAATGGCGCGCTGTATCTTGAAGAAAATGGGCGTGCCGGTAATATTCTGGGGCGCACACTGCGGTCTATCTGCTGAACCGTGCACCAACACGCCGCCTGGATGGGCGAACTCCGTACGTGGCGTGGCACAACCAGAAGCCCTAGGTGCATCATCTCCGTGTGTTCAGCTGCGTGGCGCATGTGAAGGGCCTCGGCCCTGGCATCGACAAGATGGACGATCGCTCGACACCCATGGTCTTCGTCAGCTAGCAGGACGACGCCAAGGCCTACTGGGTGTACGACCCAGCGATGAAGCAGCTGTGCGTCACGCGCCACATGGTGTTTGAGGAGCACCGGAGATGGTTCTGGTGCGGCGGCGCTGACGCGACGCCCATGCCGTGCGCCATGTTTGAGGTGGTGTACTGTGAACTACGGACTTGCGGGGACCATGATTTGGCCGCGACGCAGCAGCCCGCCACGCCCGGAGGACCGGGTCAGGACAGCCCGCCGCAGACAACACCAGCCACACCAGCACCGCGTACCAACAACTGGGCGACGTCGCCGTCTCATGACATAGGACGGCATTACGTGGAGGTCGGTGCTGCATTGTGGTACAGGCGCACGGCCAGCATCGAGCAGGAGCTGGACGATGCCTGGGAGGCAGAACAGGTGGAGGTGAACCACCTCTGCTTGCTAGCCGTAGAGGAGCCAGGCGGCGTTGAGGATGCAAAAGGAGATCCCCGCTGGAGGCACGCGATGAAAGATGAATTGGACGCGATCAGGAGCAATGGCACCTGGGAGCTCGCCACGATCCTGCCTGGTCACATAACCATTGACCTAAAATGGGTGTTCAAGGTAACAAAGGATCCAACTGGTAACATTATGAAACATAAATCTAGTCTCGTCACAAAGGGCTATGTGCAACGGCAGGGGGTGGACTTTGATGAGGTCTTCGAACCGATGGCGTGCATGGAGATGGTGCACGTTCTGCTGGCGCTCGTCGCGCTCTTCTGGTGGCAAGTCCACCATATGGACGTCAAGTCCGCATTTCTAAACGACGACCTGGCCGAAGAGGTGTACGTGCACCAGCCCCCCGGCTTCGTTGACCCCGACAACAAGCACAATGTACTCAGGCTGCGCAAGGCGCTCTATGGGCTGCGCCAGGCGCCACGCGCATGGAACGCCAAGCTCGACGGCGAGCTCACCAAGCTGGGCTTCGAGCGGAGCCCCCTGGAGCACGCCGTGTACCGAAGGGCAACTGAAGCGGGTGCCCTGCTAGTCGGCGTGTACGTTGATGATCTGGTGATCACCAGCACTGATGTGAAGAAAATTGAGAGCTTCAAGGAGCAGATGCATCATCTGTTCGGCATGAGCGACCTTGGCCTCCTGAGTTATTACTTGGGGATTGAGGTTGAGCAGCGTGAGGGCGTGATCACGCTATTCAGAGCACCTATGCAGAGAAGGTACTGGAGCAGGCAGGAATGACAGACTGCAACCCGAGCAACATGCCCATGGAGCACCGGTTGCAGCTACTCAAGGGTAACACCGAAGGCGGCACCGGCTGTAACGGCCGAGCCTTGGGCATGGTCAAGGGACGTGGGACGGCACGTCCGCATAGCTTGGTCATGACGCAAGATTAGGGTCATTCTGTTAGTCAGTTTTGAGCTGTTAAATAAATGAAGAAACAGAAAAGTTGCATAAGTTGCACGCAGCGCAAAAGACCTCTCTCTCTCGTGAGAGAGAGAGAGAGAGAGAGAGAGAGAGAGAGAGAGAGAGAGAGAGAGAGAGAGAGAGAGAGAGAGAGAGAGAGAGAGAGAGAGAGAGAGAGAGAGAGAGAGAGTTCATCGTGCGAGTTCCTCCTTTGATAAGCTACAACACAATCTGATCAAAGATTAGACTGGTTCCATTCCAAATTCTATTAGAGGAGCATCGACAGCAAATCGATCGAACACCACGGCGCGGGACTACAACAACACATGCAGCTGCTTCGACCCGAGCGAGCAGCGCCCATGTGACGGGATGGCACGCGTTTTGAACCGTCAAGGGACGCAGTACTGCAGCCTCTACCTCAGGCGGAGACGATGACACGAGCGAGCAGCAACGAAGGACACGCATGTCCGATAATGGGTGGGCGTAGCAAACGAGTGCCCGGATCTCCCGACAGCCGACAGCAACTCCGACGTGGGCAAGCGACTTCAGTCCGCTTCCACGAGACCTTGACTACACAGTACGTACGTGGTGCTTCCGGCAGCATTGATAGGTGCATGGCATCTACGGACGGGGCGTGCCTGCTCCATGAAAATGCTCTCATCCGTGCTCTCTCGTAGGTGGCACGTGGCACGGTCTGAAGGAGGATATCAGTTGGGAGCGTCGTTGCAATATCTGGCGCTGATGCTGGCGGATGTAGTATGTTGTATGTCTCAGGCCGGCGGGGCTCGTTCCTTATTTTAGGGGAAACAGCTGCTTGTTATTACTTAGTTCATAGCAATATCCCCCAGTACAACATCTTGAATAGAGAACACTAGCACATACTCCCTCCGCCCTAAAATAAGTGTCTTAATTTGTCTCAAAATATGTGTCTTAAGTAAAATTTTGTACTAAAGTTAGTAAAAAGTTAAGATACTTATTTTGGGATGGAGGAAGTACGTTGTAAGTCCCCGGTCGGCGGGGCTCGTTCCTTCTTTTTTAGGGGAAACAGCTGCCTTGTTATTACTTGGTTCATGGCAATATTGGCTAGTACAACATCTTGAGTACAACATCTTACGAGTTCTTTTCGGGTGCCCACAAACAACACAAACCTTCCCTGTTGGTATTTCGTAATTAATCTCTACCTAATAATAATAAAGCAAATTGAGTGTCGGTGGTCCGTCATGCACTTTTGCAGAAAACCCCCTGCGGTTTCTATGAATTAACCCGCAGTACACACTTAAGTCATAACCGAACCGTTATTTTACGTTTTTATGAAAACCCCACTGACGTATTAGATAATTCACCCGCCGATCATATACAAGTCAAACACATGTTTTTTCTAAATTATCCATATCTTTTAAACCGTAACTCCGATTTTAACATGTTATATATGAAAATTGATTAGAAAAATGTGTAGAATCTGAATATGATGTTATTTTGTTTGTTAAATATTTTTTAAATATTATTTTGGAAGATATTTAAGTCAAACAAATATTTTTCTTAATTATCCATATCTATTAAACCGTAACTCTGATTTTAACATGTTATATATGAAATTTGAATAGAAAAATATGTAGAATTTGAATATGATGTTATTTTTACCTATTAAATATTTTAAAATATTATTTTAAAAGCAAACTTGTAACCTATAAGGCACGTCCGTTTTTCTTTCGTACCGCGACGATCTGGATTGCAAATAAACAACCACTAAAATCATAAAGAGACGAAAGGAAACATCGATAACCACACATGAGCACCTCTAAACAAACTGGCAGGGGAAAAACAACATTCAAACACACTTTGGTTTGTGTGAACACCAAGGCCACTGAAGATGAGAAGGAGGATAAGCGGCAACACAAAAATGATGCCTCGCTAAAATAAAGGGCATGAACATATTATGGTTATTGGGTTTAGAGTGTGTGTTATTTTTTTCTCCCGTTGCAACGCACGGGCTCTTTTGCTAGTAATAGCCAAACAGAATTGGAGTGGGATGAGAATCGTGGGCCAGATCGGACTGGATCGATCGAGACGAGAACGTACCCAGATCAGACGAGCCAGATCGAGAGCAATTCGCGAGAACGAGCCCAGCGCAGATATGTTGTTTTCTATGTGTTTGAGTTTGGAAGCCTTTTTATGCCATATATATAAGTAGCTAGCTAGCTATAAACGCTTGGACCTACGTGGATATCCGTCTGCGATTGCAGACCAAAATAGATCGACAACGGAATTTGCTACCACCTGGGCATGATAAAACCTTGGGCTTCCCTTCCTTCCTTTGGCCGGGAGAGAAAGACACGAGTTGCTGCAGACGTCAGAGGCTGCGAGGGATTGGACGTAGACTTATTTAAAGTCAGATTCCCTGGTTGCGTTTCTCGATCCACCTCGATCGCCGTAGTCCCTTACTTCCTTTAACAGGCGCATATTATACATCTATATCACAGTCGGAGCCGTCGGCACTGGCAACGTACGCAAGCGGTCAAGCCTCGTACACGACCGTGCCATGGCCTCACCAACACCGTCGACGCTACCGGCGGATCTGCTGCTCGAGATCATTGCGCGCTCCGACACCTCCACCCTCGTCCGCTGCGCTGCAACCTGCAAGCTCCTCCGCCACAACATCCTTGAACCCTCCTTCATCCATCGCGTCACCCGGCAAGGAGGCGTCGTGCCCTCCTGCCTCCTCGTTTACCTCAAAGACCATAAGTGTTATTTTCCTCTGAATGGCATTAGTGGCCGCAGATTCACCGAATTACTAGACAAGCAGAAAAACGTTTACCTGGAGACATTTTAGGCGTGGGAGGTGAGTCAGGTGTGAAATGCATCTCAGGAAGCGACTTGAGCCCTGTTTCAAATGGGGGGAAACAAATAAATGAAAACAATAAAATTGGTACATTCAAAAGAACTGCTCAACTGATCAGTAATCATGACTAACCATAGCAAAAAAGCACAGTAATAATATCCCTAAGAGTAGCATCCAGAGCTCGCTGGTAATCCGCATCTACCACCAACCATCACCAATGTAGCTTCACAAGGACTCACAAGAACAAGGATAGGAGCGCACAGGAACAACTTATTTTGTAACTTGTTCGGTGATCAAGAACACGCGCATAGGGAGTACAAGAATCAATCGAAGCATATACTCGCCATCAAGAAGGGACAAGTTCCCCCCCCCCCCCCCCCCCCCCCGGCCCTACTCCCCAACCAACCCACCGAACTAACTCCATACGTTCATCATCATACATTGCGTACCGTGCATTTTTCCTCTTCCTTCCATACTGTGCACGAGGCCTTTGGCTACTCAATTTATTTTCTTTTGCTGCTTCTCTATTCTTCATAGACCCGGCAATCTCCCTCCGACAAAAGCATACTTTTTGAGTACTCTGAAGAAATATAGCCCATTGGGCCGGCTTTAGGATTATGCTTACTCCTACTGTGGAGAAAACCAGAGGAGTCCGACTACCATTTCTTGGTATGAAGTACGTACTTGTTCTTCACCGTGCAAGCTCTACAGGTTTCGGAATCCGAGGCCTTCAAGTTCAACCGTAGATGTAGAAGCAAACCGGTACTTAAGCATCGAACAAATGAGAGACGAGTGAGACGCCTTTAGCTCCTAGAATGCCTTCTTCAACTATGCTATACGCAATTCGTCTGCCAAATAGAACTGCTAGACTACGTCGAGTTGTGACCACTCATGCCTCTAAAGAGCGAGGCAAAGGGTAACACTAGGACGGAGCTCCACCTTTTGTTCTTCCAGCTCGGACTCCTGAACTAGAAACTATATAAGAGGCACGAGATGATCAGGTGTGTGCACTAAAGCTCGACATGATGAAAGCTTATGAGAACTTCACTGCTATAGCTGATACGGGATCTAATGACTTATTTCTTAAAATAGGGTTTTGTGACTACCGAAAGTTTCTCTTTTCATGACACGGGGGGGGGGGGGGGGGGGGGGGGTCTCTGTGGCCCTAGTTTCTTTGGCCCATTTGAAATGAGCTACGAATAGGTCTTACTTCAGACAATCCTTCGTTCTCCCTTCAGAGGAGATGAGTGGGATGACGAATGAGTTCTTTAAACATCTCTATACTACTGAAGGTACTGAAAGAATGGAGGATGTTCGTTCTGTCGACAGTTCCTCGGAAAGTATCTCAGGCAATGAATGAGCAATTGACTGCGCCCTTTACTGGTTCTGAAGTGTGACCTTTTTAAGATGTACCCTGAAAGGCCCCTGGCCCGGACGGCTATCCAGCCCACTTTTTTTCAGCGAAGGTGGGATTTCTATGGTGATGAGGTTAGTGACTTCAGTTACCTTCTCGGTTCTTTTCAATGGGGAGCGTCTTGAGGAATTCAAACCTTCTCAAGGACTACGCCAGGGAGATCCAATCTCTCCGTACTTATTCTTGTAAGCAGCAGTTTAGGTATTCGAAATAGCGAAATACATAAATTATCTATCTCAAGTACGTCTCGTACTTATCTTGAGCCATCAGTCAGATTGAGTGCAGCGCCCTACCGGCAGCTCCTGACCTCTGTTCCTATGGGGGAAATAAGGTGTGGCTTTGGACCCCAAACTCTTCCATGACGCCCTTCTTCTTATAGCGTGGGTAAGTGATCAATACAGACAAAAATCACACCCATTGGATCCATCCTGATATGATTGGGTGATTTGCACGTTCCCTTAAGAACAAGCACACACACACTAAATCCTTAAAAGAAAGATAGATGCTCATCTTCACACTGATAGCAGCACGCTCACTACGTACGTTGTCCAACCCACCTCGTAAGACATCTTTCCTCGGATAGCCAAGCGAAAGAGGAGGTCTCAAGCGTGCAAAAACACATGTATGAGCAGGAAAAGTTGTGCAATCAAGCTCAGAGACTGCAGATAATGGATCTCTCAGGCACCGGTTTCCCTCAGTTCAGGAAGGGAAGCGAGCTTTCAAGGGTCCAAGGATAAAAAAGGTAATTAATATGTCTCCGACCGAAGTGATAGATAAAGGCTTTACCCATTGGCAAGGAACGCTTGGAGGAGTGAAACAACGATTCCGCCTAGCGTAGGACACATATATTTGATCCAATCTAGCAAGCGTAGCCAGCCCCACCCACGGGTGAAATTTTATAGCTCCCTATGTCGTTGAAAGCCCCTTTGCTTACGGAAGAGAAGAGTTGGATGCCGTGGTGGGAAAGCTCCCGTTTCAACTTTGCTTCTTGTAAGCTTCGGTATAAATAGCTCACTTGCGGGATCTAATCTCATTCTATGGGAACAACTTTCATTTCTATCTTTTGGCTTAAAGTGGTGAACAAATCCTTTCTCTTCACTTTTTGTGCTCCGCATGGCTCTGGTCAAGATGTGACTCATCCTGTATATACATAATTAGGAGACCTCTCACGAACTTGTTAAAGAAAGGAGTACCATTTGTGTGGACAAGCCAAAGCAATCCTTTGATGTTCTCAAGCAAGCTTTAATTGAGGCACATGTGTTGGTTCTCCCTGATTTCAGTAAAAGATTTGTGCTAGAGACAGATGCCTGTGGGCATTGGAGCTGTGATAAGGGGTAGAAGTATTCTTGTGGGGTGGGTTTCGAATGGAAGGTTGCACAATAGATCGGAGATCCTTTGAGGAAGACTTAAATGACTATAATTATAAAATGGTCCATATCAAACAGATACGATACTGGTTTACACAGAGAATATCGCCTAGCTCTAAAACGGAAGCACCTGAGTGCAACTTAGAGTAAGAAAGAACGACCTTCTGCTACCCTTTTACCGGGGCATTGTTTTAACAACTTTAGCTGATTGATCTACGAATGGAGGGATTCAAGCTTATTTTTGTTAACCGAGATGCAAACGACTAACAAACTGGATTCGAAGCCACCTGTCGTAATAGTACCTGCGGGTTCTTTCTGTGGAGCCTTCAAATGCAATAGCTAGCTGCCCAACGGCCAATGCCACAGGCAAATCTCCATTTTCCAACTTATACAACTCTTTGGGGTCCTAAGATACTCGCCATTGCAACTTAATAAATAGGACCGGTGGGATCGCCTTCAACAGATATATCGGTTTCACTGCTTTCGTACCCTTTGTTTTGGTCATGTGGATGACCCGCAGACCGTAGATAAGATGGATACCCACGTACTGCCTTCAATGAAGAGAGTTTTACCAATGACCCTTAGACAGACAAGAGGTATGCAACCTGCTGAATATTGTCACTGAATCGCTCACTGACAAATACTTGGGTCTCCCCTCCCTGGTAGGAGTGGATAGGAGCGACTGCTTCCAACACTTAATTGAGAGAGTTCGCACTCGGATTAATGGCTGCAAAGAGGAAGGGCTAATTGGCTCCGCCATGGAGACCGAAATACAAGCTTCTTTCATTACATCATTTTGCAATGGAGAAAAAAGAAGAACATAATAAAGTTTCTGAATGACTCAAACGGCAACAGGATCGAAGGTAATGACCAGTTAGCATCTTTGATACAGGGTTACTTTGAGGGACTGTTCACCTTAGAAGTCCTAGCTCCCGACCCTAGGCTACTGGGGAAAGTAAACAGGCGAGTAACTGAAGAAATGAACGCAAGCCTCTTGGCTCCGTTCACGGCAGATGAAGTAAGGCAGCACTCTGAATTCAATCGAGCGTTAGGTACTGTAATCTTCAGATATGACAATACCTCCCCCAAAGCATTGTCAAGTGTTGGAATTAGGGCACCAACCACGAATAGGAGCTGTATAGAACTCCGGAAAGAGACCTTTGATGAAGTCGGCCTCCTCCCAAGTGGCATTTGCTTGATCCAAACTAGCCCACTTCCTTGGTTGCTGAAAAACCATGCAACACAAGTAATTTTACACACACTGATTCACACGTTCTGTCTGGCCATCTGATTGTGGGCGATAGGCAGAGCTAAACCTCAATTTCACTTGCAGTCTTTGAAGAAGGCCTGCCACATGTTACTTGTGAATATCCAGTTTCTATCAGAGACTATTGACTTTGGCAATCCATTCCACTTAAAAACATTATCCATGAAAGCACGAGAGACTGATTGTACTATATAAGGGTGAGCAAGGGGAATGAAATGAGAATATTTAGTGAACCTGTCCACCACAAACAATATGACTTCTTTGCCCAATGATTTGGGAAGACCCTCAAAGAAATCCAGGGAGATGTCAGTCCAAGCAGAAGTCGGTAATGGTAGTGGATCTAGGAGACCAGGGTAGTGGCAATGCTCTCCCTTGACTCTTTGGCAAACTCCACACTCATGTAGAAAAGTTTCAATCTCCTAGCCTGGCGCCAATCAAATAGCTTTTTTACACTTTGATAAGTAGCCACAATGCCTGAATGGCCTCATATGGGAGAGTTGTGAAGTGAATCAATGATTTGGTGTTTAAGAACAGCATTTGATCCCACATATATTCTTCCTTTATATCTCAAAATGCCAGAATGAAGAGTCTAAGGGGGTGTTGCATTGGCTGATACAGTGAGCTTCTCAAGCAGAGATTTGCAGTGATCATCATTAGTGTAGCTGGTTTCTACAGGTGAAGCCCAAGCAGGAGTAACTGGAGTGACTGCCATCATAAGAGAATCTCTTCTGCTCAAAGCATCTGCAACCTTGTTTTCTTTTTTTTGTATTCAATCTTGTAATTGAATTCAAGCAATTTTCACATAAGCTTGTGCTGGATGCCCTCAGAGACTTTTTGTTCTGTGATGTATTTAAGGCTCTATTGATCAGTTTTGATCAATAAAAGAATTGGGAACCAAGAAAGTAGTGGCGCCATCTCTTCAAGGATTCACAAATAGCTAAAGCTTCTCCTTATCATAAGTTGACATAGCTGCATTTCTGGGTCCAAGGGTTTTACTGAAATAAGCAATTGGTCTGCCTTGTTGCATGAGGACAGAACCAATACCTTGACCTGATGCATCTGTTTAAAAAGTAAATGGTAGGGTCAAATCAGGCAAAGCCATAACAGTAGCAGTGACTAGACAATTCTTCAATGTTGTGAAGGCCTCAATTTGAGCATCTGGCCACTGGAATGATTCTTTTTTTAGACAGTCATGAAGTGGCCTAGAATTTATCCCATAATTCATGACAAATCTTCTTTTTCTACAGCCATACCAAGAAAAATCCTCAACTGAGTGATAGTCTTAGGTGTTGGCCATTCTTTGATGGCAACTATTTTGTGGGGGTCTGTAGATATACCCTATCCTTAGATAACATGCCCTAAATACTCCACTTGAGGGACAGGAAAACTGCATTTGCTAATCTTAGCATATAGTTTTTATTACCTTAGAATGTCCAGGACTAACTTTAGATGCTTGAGATGAGCTTGTTTGGTCTTGCTATATATCGTAATATCATCAAAGAATACCAAAAGGTATTTCCGGAGCAAAAACATGATTCATTAAAGATTGGAAGGTAGCAGGTGCATTAGTGAGTCCAAATGGCATCACTAAGTATTCATAATGACAAAAATATGTCCTAAAATTTTGGAATGTCTTCTCTTCTCATTCTTATCTGATGATAACCTGATCTCAAATCAAGTTTGGAAAATAGTTGTGCACCATGTAGCTCATCTAATAGATCCTCAATGACAGGAATATTGAATTGATTTTCTGCACTTAACCCGAAAGCAAGTTTGAAAACAAGACCTGCTCTGTGAAGTGATGGAAGTAGTGAAGGTTTAGGCTTCGGATCTATGAAGTTCAGGTTTTGAAGTAGAGGTCAGAGGCTAGTGCGGGTAGCCCTGTCAGAAAATAGAAAGAAGAGGCTGATGCACCTGCCCGGCGGTGGGTGGGTTCAGCTCGATCAAATGGGATAGGAGTTTTTTCTCTATCTTGCTCCATGGTGTTGAAGCAGTGCATCCAGAAAGCTGTGATTCATGGGAGGGAGCAACTTCAATAGCTTTGGCTGTGAAAACTCTTGGTCTTGGAGCATCAGTGTCATCAGTTCACCCAAGATCAGCAGGACAAATAACTACTAGGTTTGTGCCAAAAAAGCATCTTGCGTGACGAGGAAAGAGTGGAAAAAGAAAGAGATTCATCAGCTATGGAATCTGACAGGTATCGGTATTGAACAGAGGGGGCTGTTCACAAAACATCCGATGGATGGTAATGGTGCTTCCCCAGCTGCTGTTCCTACTCCTTTGGCTGGTGCCAAATCAGGTGACTTTGAAGTTGAAGCTTGCCTGCAGAACGATGTAACCATACTGGTAGTACTATGATTGCCTTAGAGCGCAGATGTCTCTGTCCCTAGGAACGTGATGCTTAGGTGCGAGGTGAAACACAAGTAGGAGATCGAGAAAAGAAATCATACGGATTGCAACCTACAGATGAAGAATCGGCTTCATTGTTCCCACCATCTATATCAGATGTTTAATAAGAATAGGAATCGAATAAGCTGCTGATTGACTGAGGAAGCATTTGAAAAGAAAGGAAGGGTGATGCTTGTTAAACAAAGCTACGTGTGGGGCCGCCACGTATAGCTGTAGTTTCTGCTGTAGCATCGGTTATTTTCGTTATTGCTGTAGTAGCATCGGTTATTGCTCAGGTTACGAATGACCCAATCTATCTATGGCAACCACCCCTACTTTTAGTAGAAGGAGATGCGCACCTAGAAAAGACGGATGAAAGAGAACCTGCCCTTCTGACTTCTTCTCTTGTCTGTCCTTTACGCAAAGCGATCTATGGTCTCAACAAGCCCCGATAGCGTAGGTTTTTGAAGTTCAGCACAATGATTATGTTATCCAGGCAGGGTTTGCTCGGAGTGATCATGATTCGGCCATGTTCGTATCAGTTTATCCTCGAGGACGTGCTATTCTGTTGTTGTATGTTGATGATATCAAACTGACTGCTGATTACTGTGTTACCATATCGCTGATCAAGTGTCGCCTTCATCAATTATGTGCTATGAAGGCGCTGACGCGCCCTAAGCCTTTTCTTGGCATGGAGGTCGCACATTCTCCTCTTGGATATTTGGTATCTCAGATCAAATAACGTCATGACTTGATCACTCGAGCTCAACTCAATGATGAGAAGACTGTTGACACTCCCTTGGAGCTTTTCGTTAAACTCCGTCCGACTGATGGCTCACCATTATCTGTTCCGACGCAGTACAGACAGTAGGTCGGCAGTTTGGTTTATCTGACAATCTCTTGCCCAGATGGCCTTTCCTAAGAAAGTCAGCCTTTCATGGCTGCCCCCCAGTCAGTTCACTTTGCAGCAGTTCATCAGATTCTTAGATATATTCGAGGTACCTTTTCTCGAGCCATCCTTTTTCCCATCATCGTCTTCTTTAGAGTTGTGTGCAACTACTGATGCCGATTGGGCCTTCAGATAGGTGCTCAACTACAGGCTTATCTATTTTATGGGGAGACGAGACACTATCTTGGATGAGATAAAGCAATAGACAGTTGCTCCTTCCACTGCCAAAGCGGAGTACCGTGCCATGGCACACTACTAGATAGATTGTATGGCTCCGTTGGTGACTTTCTGATCGCGGGTTTCATTTGAAAAACCCCAACACCATTCATCTTGCGTCAAATCCGGTCTTTAATGCAAGAGTTTCATTTTTGGCCGCTACTACGTTCGTCGAAAACTTCTTGATGGCACCGTCATCTCATTACCTTATTTTTTTCCCTTCGACTTCGGCTATGACCAATGCCCCACCTAGCTGAATAGGCGTAACAAAGCTACCTGAAAAAGGCAAGGTGCACCTTAGATTGAAATCGACAAATTGCGTTTTGCCAGATGGATTCTTTAGAAAGATTCCTGGATAAAGTTCAGTAGAATATTTAGTTAGAATCTAAATAAAGGCGCATACGTGGGCGGGCAGGGGGCCCCACTACTTCTTCATTTAGGGGGGGGGCTAGCCTCATGACTTCCCACTGGGCGAGGGGTGCACCTAACCCACCTACTCACTCATCAATTACGGTGTTCAGCTGACTTGCACAGAAAGACCCCTATTGTTTATTAATTTGGCGCCCCATCTTTTGATTGACTGTTGTAAACTAATCTTTTCAATGTTCAATTCTACTCTATGTTATTTCTGTGAATGCTATTTCGATCTAAGTGGTCCTATTCTCTGTCCCGTGTTAGGAAGCATTACTCCTCTTTTCATTCCAAATTCTTCAATAAGACCGATACGATTGATTTGTCTGTGCGTTTCTCTTATTACTTTTTTGTATCCCCCTATTCCTCGGATACAATTCGATCCTTCTACGGCCAAATCTCAATTTGTGGAAAGCCTTCGATGGCTTCCTTATGAAAACATCCATTTGTATATGGGTATAGACGGTCTTTCATTATTCTTCGTGATATTGACCACATTTCTGATCCCTATTTGCATTTCAGTGGGTTGGTCTGGTATGAGAAGTTTTGGGAAATAGTATATTACAGCATTTCTAATTCGTGAATTTCTAATGATCGCCGTGTCCTACATGCTGGATCCTCTACTATTCTATATTCTTTCCGAAAGCGTGCCAATCCCTATGTTGTGCGGAGCTAAGCATCTTCTATTCGCTGGGATCAAGCTTTTCCTCTGCAGGGGCCTTGTGCAGTAAACCCCCTACGGGCGGTCCCCCGTCGTCGTAAAGTAGTAAAGATCCCCGCGAAGCTTTCGTGAAGAGGGGTAGTCTTGTGCGTGAGCATAGCATTTCTGGTCGAACCACCGAACCACACATCATTTTTTGGTGGGAGGGTACTCCAAGTAGTGGGTACCTCGTAGGACCTCGACCCGCCTACTCAGGTCTTGTATGGATATGCAGGAAGGGGTGCTCCTAGGTTTGTGTAGGGGGTGTGTTTGTTCGCGAGAATGAATTCCTCGTCAAGTCAGGGGGGTGTGGACACACGGTAACGGCTACAAGGGATAAAAATAAAGGAAACTGTACCCGACCAGGGATGGACGTAAACTCGTAAGCTACCGAGGGTAGGGATAATCGTCCAGGTCTTATTAAAAAAAGCCGCCCCGCCACTACAGGCAGGTTAGTTCCTCTGTCGTTGTCGGAGAGTTCTTGGCGAAGAGACCTTACGATAAGTTGCTAAAACAAACGGAGGGGAGGATCGACCCGTTTAGTAGAATTCCGAAGAAAGATTGTTGGCAGCAGGTGGAGACATTTCTTTTGCCCCCTTCCAAATAAATGTTGGCAGGGTAGAGCTCGGCAGAGGGTTCGAGAATAGGGTAGGGTTTTTACGGTCAGGTCCCCTACCACTAGTTCGGCTAGCCTTCTTTCGGGCAGGAAGCAGGCCTAAACGACGGGCAGGCATCTCCCGCTACGCAAGCAGCATTGTTTGCCACCACCTGAGAAGCAAAAGATTCGAGAGTCAAGGCGGAAAAGACAAGCATAGTGGTCTAATGACAAGGGCCGATGACGGAAGCTCGGGACGGAGCCGTATGATGCGGAAGTCTCACGTACGGTTCCCTGAGAAGGGAGTGGCTACCCACTGGAGCTTCGACCAACTACCACCGGTCAATTCCGCTTTGGGGCCATCCCTGACTCTACCATCATTATAGGGGTATGGGGTTCGAGACAAAGAAAGATCAAGGCAGCATATCAGTTTTTCCTATATAATTTACTTGGATCCATTGTTATGCTATTAGCTATTCTGTTGATTCTTCTCCAAACAGGAACCACCGATTTACAAATTTTATTAACCACTGAATTTAGTGAGCGGCGCCAAATCCTTCTATGGATTGCTTTTTTCGCCTCTTTTGCCGTCAAAGTGCCTATGGTACCAGTTCATATTTGGTTACCCGAATCCCATGTAGAGGCACCTACGGCTGGATCCGTCATCTTGGCTGGAATTCTTTTAAAATTGGGAACCTACGGGTTTTTAAGATTTTCCATACCCATGTTTCCCGAGGCGACACTTTGTTTCACTCCTTTCATTTATACTCTAAGCGCGATTGCTATAATATATTCTTCCTTGACCACTTTAAGGCAGATCGATCTTAAGAAGATCATTGCCTACTCCTCAGTAGCACATATGAATTTGTTGACTATTGGTGTGTTTAGTCGGGCGGCGGCCATTAGGTCACCTATTTTGAGTTATGGACACACAAGTAAGGCCAAAACATGTGTGCCGGGCGTGTGACCCATCAACCTACTAGCAATAGGGGAGAAAACTTAGCATGTCGCAACAAAAGCGTCGATTCGAGGCGTCAGCAAAACACCGCCGTTTGTTCCTAAAACAAAACCCCTTAGCGCCCCGGGACGGGAGTGGGGGACAGCCCTACGCAGACAGCAGCAGCACCGGCTCTACGAAGTCCGAATCGAATCTTTCGGTTGGCTTTCCCGTGAATAAGAATTGTTGGGCGCGGCGAAGCGAGCGCTTCTAGCTGTTTTGCTTGCTTCTTTCTTATTGTGGCGGCTATTATGGCGTGGCTGAAATGAACGAAAAGCGAGATGATTCAAATTGATTGATAGATGGCCTGATCTGTTCTGATAGATCGAAAGGTTTTCTATCAATAATAAGGGTTGACCTCTTTCTATCTATTGATGATACAAGATATCTATCTATTCTGGATCCATCAGAAAGAAATCGATATGTATCTTATTTTTTCTACATCGTATGTAGAGCGCCCAAGCGTTTAGCCAGCTCAGTTCTATTATCCATCGGTCCAATGCACTGGCTCATCTCATGGAGGGAAAAAGCAAATGTAGTTAGTTGTCTTGTTGTTGTTCGCCGCCTCGACACATTCCCCGGCATCATCCCACATAGAAAGAAAGAGCGTGGAGCCCCGGCCTGACCTGTAAGTCCGCTAACGTAAAGCGAGGAGTTGAGCCTGAACTGGCGAACCGAAGTCACTTTCGTAACCATACTTCCTACAGCTAACACGTGTCCAGTCCAGCGGGAACGTGAATCCCCCGCTGGCCATCGGGGACCTAGTGGTAAGGCCATGATCCGCAGGGGAAGGGATCACTCATTCTTCTATTGGGGACAGGTGCATGAACGACAACTCCAAACGTCAGACATCCGCCGCCTATACCTACCGTTTAGGTGGCACCAGCGAGATCCAGCTAAGGTAAGGAACTTCGTGTCGCGGCTGCTCCACCCCGCTGCGGTCTTTTGAACTGAACTTCATTGCCTTCCCGCACGCGCAACGAATGGGCGCTGTGTCGTCGATAAGTTTTGGGGCGAGGGGGCAGAGAGAGACCAGAAGAATGATTCATTTGGATCGACGAGCCATTTCGCGAATCAATAGAATGTCTCTCTATCCATATCTATTCTATCTTTATATGACGGGCCATTAAAAAAGAAGTATTTTTTTATGGCATGCGGGATGATCGCGCCTAGTAGCCACAAATCAGCTGCGCTCAATATGCGGGATTTCCGTTGGATCAGATCTTTCGCTTTGACGAATTTGGACCTAGCGAAAAGGCCTCTAAGCCTTTGCGCAAACAAGCAAAGTAGAAGCAAGACAAGGAAGCGGAGCTGTCGTAGAAGCAGTAGCTTCCCCCGAGAATATACAATACAACAGTAGCGACCATGAATAAAAAAGCCCCTTGTTTAACGAGTTCGCTGCTTTTCCCAGGCCGGAGAAGGGCAACTACTTATTGATTGATCGCCTTTCTTTGATATGTGTTCAATTTAGTACAATACAAACTACAACTAGATCAAAGCGGAAGGGCCACTCACTATAGAAGCTATAACTAGAAAAGCCCTAGCCAATAGTTTAGTAGTCGGCCAAACCCCCATGCTCACGACATGTTCTTGATATTGATTGAATTGGAGGGAGTCAGAGACTACCATGGAATCCTTCCATAGTCACCCCGGTGACCTTCGTCACCAAAGCGTCACGACAGTTTCCAAGACCCCTCATATATTCTCCAGTGGGGATCAGTCGGAGCACGTAGGAATGCCGACCACTACATAAGCCGCTGGCGGAGAAAGCTCGAAGAGCTTCCCTTCATTCGCTTCGCGGGAATCGCACATAGCACATAGCTGGAAGTCAGAGGGCCCGTACTACCTGCCTAACCCTTCGCCCCGAGGGACCGTAGAACAGAAAGCGCCTTCGAAACAACTCGGCAGAAGGGAAGGGGCCTATGTATTTGCATGACCCCTACGGATTTGACCCTACCTACACCCGGAGCCAATCCCCTACCGATCCTGCCACCACGCCGCAGAACAGGAGCTCGTGTGGAACCTTGGATTTCTGGCATAATAGCGGTGGAAGGTATCAAAATATTACAGCCGCATAACCATAACATAGTATATACGCTAAGGTCGGCCAAAATATGGACACCCAAGGGGCCCGACGCGCACAATCCTATCCTATCCGAGCCCGTCATTGCATGCACTTCGGACAGCCGTCCGTAGCATCATAAGGACCACCTCCCTTTCGAGGTACCCAAATGGAACGGTCTTTATTTGTGTTGTCGGTTGGTCTTTCTCAACGTGGTCTATAGCACGAAAAACCATTCTTTACAAGATAGGGCCGTTCACATGAAAGAAAATACAAAATCCATTCTTCATGGTTGGGCACATTTCTCCAAATCCTCCAGGATCACAAGTGGAACGCTAAGCAAGGGTGGGGAGGCTGCGAGCTCCGCGTCGAACGGAAAGAAGCAAGCAGGGGGTGTTGCCGTAGCGCGCGGGAGAGCAAGCATAGGCAACCAAACTAAATAAGGCTACAAAAGTAGCTAGCTAGCGTTTTTAAGCTGGCTGCCTTTTCTAGCACGTGTACTCTTCTGTGGAGTCGCACGGAACGAGCCTTGTCTTCCCTACAACGACTAGCTCCCTTTTCTTGTTCCGGTCACCCTTCTCTTGCCGTGGAAGGACTTTTGCCTGTGGTGTGGTCCAAACCGTGGGCGGAGTCGCCCTCATCCCCCCATTGCTCAGTGCTCCCTGCAGCTTCGCTGGGCTTTACCCGCTTGGGCGTGGGATTCTATAAGAGAATGAAAAGCTCTCTTTTTACAATAAAACGCGAACCGCACGGAGCCCACCCTTTTTCGTTTTCTGCCGCCACTGGGTGGCCGCAGGGGAAACACAGCCCGGCCGCCTCTCGGGAAAGGGGGTGAGGGAGTCCTGGACTAGGGGGTGTCTGGATAGCCGAACTATCATCATTTGCCGGACTCCAAGACTATGAAGATACAAGATTGAAGACTTCGTCCCATGTCCGGATGGGACTTTCCTTGGCATGGAAGGCAAGCTTGGCAATACGGATATGTAGATCTCCTACCATTTTAACCGACTCTGTGTAACCCTAGCCCTCTCCGGTGTCTATATAAACCGGAGGGTTTTAGTCCATAGGATGAACAACAATCATACCATAGGCTAGCTTCTAGGGTTTAGCCTCCTTGATCTCGTGGTAGATCCACTCTTGTACAACCCATATCATCAATATCAATCAAGCAGGAGTAGGGTTTTACCTCCATCGAGAGGGCCCGAACCTGGGTAAAAACATCGTGTCCCTTGTCTCCTATTACCATCCGCCTAGACGCACAGTTCGGGACCCCCTACCCGAGATCCGCCGGTTTTGACACCAACATTGGTGCTTTCATTGAGAGTTCCTCTGCGTCATCACCTATAGGCCCGATGGCTCCTTCAATCATCAACAACAACGCGGTCCAGGGTGAGACTTTTCTCCCCGGACAGATCTTCGTATTCGGCGGCTTTGCACTGCGGGCCAATTTGCTTGGCCATCTGGAGCAGATCGAAAGCTACGCCCCTGGCCATCAGGTCCGATTTGGAAGTTTGAACTTCACGGCCGACATCCGCGGGGACTTGATCTTCAACGGATTCGAGCCACGGCCGTGCGCGCCGCACTATCACGATGGGCATGATCTAGCTCTGCTGCCGGACAATGCCTTGGAGGCCGCACGAGAGTCCGCTCCGGCCCTTAACTCGGAGCCGACTGCGCCGATCGAGGATGGGTGGCTAGACACCACCTCGGGGGCTGCTACCTCTACGGCGATGGAGCCGAATACCGACCCTGTCCCTTGTGAAGCTCATGACTCCGAGGTGCCAGACTCCTCGCCGGACTCTGAACCTCCCGCGCCCCTACCAATCAAATCCGATCGGGTGCCGATCTTGGAGTTCACCGCTGCGGACATCTTTCAGCACTCGCCTTCTGGCGACATCCTGAATTCGCTAAAGTATGTCTCGTTATCAGGAGAGCCCTGGCCAGACTACGGTCAGGACGGTTGGGATGCGGACGACGAAGAAATTCGAAGCCCACCCACCACCCACGTTGTAGCCACTGTCGACGACCTAACAGACATGCTAGACTTCGACTCCGAAGACATCGACGGTATGGACGACGATGCCGGAGACGACCAAGAACCAGCGCCCACAGAGCACTGGAAAGCCACATCAACTCACGACGTATACATGGTGGATACACAAAAAGGAAGCGATAACGAGGAACAAC
Source organism: Triticum urartu (assembly GCF_056163025.1). Lineage (NCBI taxonomy): Eukaryota > Viridiplantae > Streptophyta > Magnoliopsida > Poales > Poaceae > Triticum > Triticum urartu. The sequence continues at coordinate 751,626,465 of NC_141879.1, read as the reverse complement.
GGGACGCGAGGAGGATAATTCCCCTGAAAATAAGCCAAAACGGCGACGCAAGCGCCGTCCGAAGTCCCGCCTCGATAACAACAGCACCCACACAGACCCAGCCGTAGAGCAGGGCGAACCAGTGGATGACGAACATGCCACCAAGCAACCGTCCGAACAGGATGAATTGGACGAGCAACCCATCCCTGGCGAAAACAACAGTCTAGACGATCTCATGCCGGACACATCACCGGAGCATAAAAACCTCCACAAAATGCTCGTCACCACTGCAAGAAGTTTGAAGAAGCAGAAGCGGAAGCTCAAAACAGCGGAGGACATACTCAGAATGAGATGGAGCAAAGTACTCAAGACCGCAGATAAATACGGCGATAGTCACCAAGCAAAGAGCTACCCGAAGCGCAGGCTGCTTCCCGAATTTGACGAGGAGGCCGTAGAGCCCCCACAGTCAAAAAACAAAGAGGATGCCTGGTCGGATAGACGACCAAATGGCAAGCAAGGAGCGGCAAGCGGCGCCGCACACAAGCCGGTACACGATCCATATAAGGATCCTCGCAAAAAGGATGGCCCAGTCAGGTCCATCTATGGGCCAAGAAAGAAGGCTCCAGGGAGCAACACAACACGTCGAGTGTTCGAAAATAACGGTACACCTAAATACAGGGGCGCCGCACACCCCCTATGTTTCACCGATGAGGTACTGGATCATGAATTTCCAGCGGGATTCAAGCCCGTAAACATAGAGGCATACGATGGAACAACAGACCCCGGAGTCTGGATTGAGGATTACATCCTACACACACATATGGCTAGAGGAGATGATCTCCATGCCATAAAATACCTACCCCTCAAGCTCAAAGGGCCAGCCCGACATTGGCTCAAAAGCCTCCCAGAGAATACCATCGGAAGTTGGGAAGAGCTCGAGGATGCGTTCCGAGCAAATTTTCAGGGGACTTATATCCGCCCTCCGGATGCAGACGATTTAAGTCACATAACTCAACAGCCCGGAGAGTCAGCACGCAAATTCTGGAACAGGTTCCTCACCAAAAAGAACCAAATAGTCAACTGTCCGGACGCCGAAGCCTTAGCAGCTTTTAAACATAACATCTGAGACGAATGGCTCGCCAGACACCTCGGCCAGGAAAAGCCAAGGACAATGGCCGCGCTAACAAGCCTCATGACCCGCTTTTGCGCGGGAGAAGATAGCTGGCTGGCAAGATGCAGCACCAGTGACCCGAGTACATCCGAGATCAGGGATGGAAATGGGAAACCACGACGCAGAAAAGATCAGCGCCGGACTAAGGAAAATGGCCCAAAGAGCACGGCGGTCAACGCCGGGTTCAAAAGCTCTCGGCCGAACAACAAAACGCTGCCTCTTAAGGACAACAGTGACGAGCTATCCAACCTAAACAAAATCTTGGACAGGATATGTCAAGTCCACAGTACCCCCAAGAAGCCTGCAAACCATACCCACAGAGATTGTTGGGTCTTCAAGCAGTCCGGCCGACTTAACGCCGAACACAAGGGGCTCGACACACCAAGCGAGGACGATGACGAACCCCACAAGCAGAGCGCCGGAAAATAGAAGACTTTCCCACAAGAATTCAAAACAGTGAACTCACTTCAAGTGATAATAAGGAAAAATAATGCGGCACTAACTAAAATACGCGCCGCACGGTCCACCCCAGCGGAGTCCCGAAATTGGATGTCAAAACCAATTACTTTCGACCATCAGGATTACTCCAGAAGTATTCAAAACGCAGGATGGACTGCTTTGATATTGGATCCTATAATCGACGAACTACAATTTACACAAGTCCTAATGGACCGCGGCAGCGATATAAACCTGCTATACCAGGACACATCCGCAGAATGGGGATAGACCCTACCAAAATTCTCCATAGCAATACTTCCTTTAAAGGAGTAACGCCAGGCCCTTATACCAATTGTACAGGCTCTTTACTACTAGAAGTAGTGTTCGGTTGATCCGACAACTTCCGTCGCGAAAAGCTAATCTTCCATATCGCCCCATTTAAAAGTAGCCATCAAGCACTATTGGGACGTGAAGCTTTCGCTCGCTTTAATGCAATACCGCATTACGCGTCTCTTACACTTAAAATGCCCGGACCACGCGGTATCATCTCATTAAAAGGTAACTTCGAGTGTTCCTCGACCGCGGAAGAACGTGAGACTGCCTTGACAGCCACATACTAATCCGGCTTTGCTGATCAAAGCTCCTAAAACAGGTCATTCACACCCCGGACACGGTTAGACGAGTCCGGTATGAATAAACAAGGGGCTTACTAGCCGCATACCCCTTCACAAGGGGCTGCACGCATGAACAATGAGAGCCAATAAAGGTCAATTTTATCTTTTAAATCATACTCTGTTTTAAATACATCTTTCGCATGATATTTTTCCAAACTAAGTTCCTCTCTTTTTACAGATGAACTACGTGCTACACCCGTCCAGGATACAGCACAACGGAGACACAGGCGCAGACGTGCAGCAGGGACCCGTTACAAGGATTCTTTTCAGATTAAGACCCTGCGTAAACCTTTTTTACTGTCTCTTGTTGATACACATCCCCCGGTTTCTTATCATAACCGAGGAGGAGGCTGGCGTTTTGGCATCGGCCGCGTCAGAAGTTTTCGCGCATACCTGGACACTAGGGGCTTAGGGCATTGTTCTGCCTGTTATCATAAAGACCGAATACCTTAGGGAGTGTTCGGCGTCTCGAGTTAGGCCTTATATGCATCAGCTCCGAATCATGTCTTTGTTCAAATGTTGGGTTTGCCCGGCTCCTGTGTTTTGCTGGCTTACGTTCCGCTCTATCGGCTAACGCGGCACCAGGAGAACTATTGCGGTTGCGCCCCGGTTCGGCTGGGCGAGCGCCTCAGTAGAGAAAGCCGAAAACTGACTATCATGATATAGCGAGAGACTGGTCAACCACTCGATCGACCACCGGAATGTTTAGAATTCCTCCGCTTTGACGAAGGACCGTTTCCCGGTTAGGCACACACGCGCCCCGAGTTCGGAGAGCGCGGTGCCCCCAGGGGCTATATAGTAGCCCCACCATCGAACTCCTATGGCTAAGTGAAAGTGATAAAGCATTATAGTCCAGTTGCCTAGTTTGATACGCTATCACCTCCTTCACAGGACCAAGACGTTGGATTAAGTGTGAAAATGCGCTTTTTTGCAAACACCCCCGCACCATGTGCGTGGGGGCTGAAGCCGAAGACTGCCATCTTTCAGGTTATATATATATATATACATTAACGGCCGCACAAGAGATATTTCAATACTTGAACGCACAAGTATAAAAAGCCCTTATATTATAAATATGGTTTTACAAATCATACATGTCATCTGAACATAACGCTTTTTGAGCACTGCGACTCTATTAAACGAGCGCCCGGCAGGACTTCCTCAAAATAGTGCTCGGCTGGTAATCGGCTTCTGTCCGAAACTCAGGATGCAACGTTGGTGGCATCCATCTCTGCCCAGCATGTTTTGACACGGGCGAGATCCATCCGTGCACCCTCTATGCATGCCGACCGATTCATCGATTTGATATGCGGTACCGCATCAAGGAACTGCTGCACCAAGCCAAAGTAACTCTTCGGCTTGGGCCTGTCCGGCCACAGATGAGCCACGACATCCTTCATAGCAAGTCCGGACAGCCTGTTCAGCTCAGCCCACTCAGCCAACCGATCGGTTAACGGAAGTGGACGCTCTGGACTATGGAATTGAGACCAAAAAAGCTCTTCCATTTCGTGATCCTTTTGGCTTCGGAAGTGCACGACCGCTTCCGCCGCACTCGCCGCCAAATTCAGATAAGCATCCTCCGCACCCCATAACTGGCTCAACTGAGCATACTTCGGGTCCGTGAACTTCCTACGCAGCAGAAAGGGCTTTCCAGCTGCGATATCCCCGGCCTGACGCAGCTCCTCCTTTATGGCCCTCATCGCAGTTCGAGCATCTTTGGCTTTGGAAGTGGCCTTCCTCAGGTCCTCTCGCTCCGCTCGGCGTTCTCTTTCGAGAAACTCATAACGGTCGGTAGCATCCTTCAGTTTCATGGCCGTTTCGGCCATCTCCTCTCTGCTTCAGCAGTGAGCAGCCTTTTTGGCTTTTAGCTCTTCGGCCGCCCTCGACGCAGCCGCATCGCTTTTTCTGGCTTGCTCCTTGGCTCGGGCAAGCTCCGCCCGAAGCTCCTCCATAGCAGCGGTGCCATTTGCATCAAGCATACATACCGTAAGGCGTGGGCATCAGCTCCCTTACCAGGTGACTGCGGAGAAGCCACCTACCTTGTGACTCGTCAAGTCGTATATTGACCAGCGTGATGTCCGCATCCGCAACATCGAGTTGCCGCTTCAGTTCGGCAACTCTATCAGTCCGGCTGGCCACCAAACGCTCCGCCCACTAAATAGGAACGGCGACATCTTAACACTGAGATTATGATCCTCGGCATGCCGTCATTTCTAACAACGCACCGAGTCTCAGGGGCTACTATCTATATAGGGCGCACTCTATGTGCAAAACTGTCAAAAGGTATGTCATTTTTACGTACCTCAAACCCCGCCAGTGAACTTCTAACGGCTTCATGCAACCCACTCTCAGCGGATGAAATCCTTTCAATCATCGTAATCATTAATGTACGGTGATCTTCTGAGATAGACGCCCTCTCGACCAGATCCTTCAGCTCCTCCGGCCGTACACCAGTTGGTGCCGAACTCTCCGGCCCCACTGGACTCGGGGAGACCCTCCGTGACGACACCTCAGGGTCGTCCGCCCCGCCTGACGGCGCGGCAGATGGAGGCGTCTCGCTCTCCATCATCTCCGGACGAAGATCCCCCGAAGACGAGCTCTTCTGAGAAGGGCTGAGATCCGAACTACAAGGTAAGAACTTCGGTTATCCTCAGAAAGAAAAACAGGGATGTCCCTCATTACGAAACTCCCCTTTTTCTACTAACGGCTCGCTGGAGGGCTGATTCCCTAGGGGAAATAGTGCGGCCGGGGCTTCTCCTGGCGCAGGACCCTCCAGTGAAGATTTCTTCCCCCGCTTTGAGGCCTTGGCCTCCGGATCTTCGGAAGCGGTCCTCTTCTCCCCCTGGAGGGAGGGATTCTCGATCCCCCCTTTCTTGAGAGCCTCCTTAGCAGAGGCGGTAGTTTTCCTGTCTTCCCCTTCGCCCTCTTCTGAAGGCGCAACCTCCAGCATCTTGACTAACACGGGATCTGGCGTGGTCTCCGGGAGGGGGGCCGGACACCGTATCAGTTTTGCTTGCGCTATCCACTCCTGTTCAAGGGATAGCTGGTTAAAAGGCAAGTCCATGATAAATAAACGATCGGTATGTCCGGACACAGGACTACTTACTTGAGTATCCGGGCGATTGCAGCTTAGGCCGGTGTCCTCGGTCAAGACCGGACACATCTCTTATGATCCGAAGGACAGTTTATACATCTCCACAGGTGTCGTACCCATGAAGTGTTGAAGAGCTCGCGGTCCCTCCGGATTTAATTCCCACAGACGGAGGGGGCGACGTTTGCAGGGCAGAAGGCGCCGAATCAGCATAACCTTCGTCACTACGACCAGATTGATCTCCCTCTCTTGGAGGTCTCGAATCCGGCCCTGCAATATTGGTACGTCCTTGGACGGCCCCCAGTCAAGCCCTTTGTTGACCCATGACGCCAGCCATTGTGGAGGGCCCGAGCGAAAGGCGGGTGGCGGCACCTGCCTGCTGCCCCTGGGAGCGGTGATATAGAACCACTCATGTTGCCACAAGCCGAGCTCCTCTTGAAAAAAGCCCTCGGGCCATGGAGCATCGGCCCTCTTACTTATAACTGCCCCTCCGCACTCTGTCTGTTGCCCCCCGATCATCTTCTGCTCCATGTTGAAATCCTTGAGCCATAAACCAAAGTGAGGGGTAGTGCGGAGGAAGGTTTCGCAGACAACAATGAACGATGAGATGTGGAGGATGGACTCCGGAGCCAAGTCATGGAATTCCAGCCCGTAATAAAACATGAGCCCCCTCACGAAGGGGTCCATCGGGAAGCCTAAGCCCCGACGGAAGTGAGACACGAACGCGACGCTCTCACCAGGCTCGGGAGTGGGAATAACTTTCCCTTGGGCGGGCAACCTATGCGAAATCTCGTAGGTTAGGTACCTGGCGTCTCTCAGCTTTAGCACGTCTTCTTCCGTGATGGAAGAAGGCATCCACCGGCCCTGTAGGTCGGAGCCGGACATTGTCGAAGGTCGAAAGCGCCCGAATCTGGAGCCTTGGGTGTTGGAACTCGGGGCAAGGGGCAGATTCGATTAAGGATCGAAGGAAAGGGACGGGCCTTGGTCTCATTATAAAGGGGGAGAATACCAAGAGCCGTCCCCGTGACTGTTTGGAACCCGCCTTCGATGGAGGGGGCGGGGCAACGGGCGCGGTTGGGTTACCCACGTCCGTATTAATGAGAATCCAGGAATAATGGGACACGATCTCTGCTTCGACAAGACGTGCCAAGGAAACCGCTTCGCTAAACACGCTGAGGTGGAATAATAAAAACGATTCGAGTAAAGGCTTGGTTGTGGTGTGACGTTACGCCATTAAATACGTCAGTAGATTGAACGTGTGTAAATATTACTCTCTCTATGGTGGTATGTGGAATTTATTTTGCAGAGCCGGACACTATCCTGGTGTTCACAATCTTCTATGAATTATTCGAAGGAGGAACCCGCCTTGATATGCCGAAGACAATATGCGCGCCGGACTCGTCGTCATTGAAGCCTGGTTCAGGGGCTACTGAGGGAGTCCTGGACTAGGGGGTGTCCGGATAGCCGAACTATCATCATTGGCCGGACTCCAAGACTATGAAGATACAAGATTGAAGACTTCGTCCCGTGTCCGGATGGGACTTTCCTTGGCGTGGAAGGCAAGCTTGGCAATACGGATATGTAGATCTCCTACCATTGTAACCGACTCTGTGTAACCCTAGCCCTCTCCGATGTCTATATAAACCGGAGGGTTTTAGTCCATAGGACGAACAACAATCATACCATAGGCTAGCTTCTAGGGTTTAGCCTCCTTGATCTCGTGGTAGATCCACTCTTGTACTACCATATCATCAATATAAATCAAGCAGGAGTAGGGTTTTACCTCCATCGAGAGGGGCCGAACCTCGGTAAAAACATCGTGTCCCTTGTCTCCTGTTACCATCTGCCTAGACGCACAGTTCGGGACCCCCTACCCGAGATCCGCCGGTTTTGACACCGACATGGGGGGTGGGCCTACCTATCCCGACGGAGCAGCTGAGAGGTTCCATATGCCGAGCCGAAGGGCAGAACTTCAGTGCGTGATCATAGTATGTCACCTCGTCTCGTCCTCGCAGTATCGATGAGTACCTATGCACTATGGTCTGGTTCACTGATAAGGAAGATAGAGTTGGGGTGTGGGTCTATGATGTGATACTATAGTATGCGCCGGGGAGAAAGATGCGCAACTCAAAACAGAAGCAGGAAGCGTGTTGTCAAAAATGTTGGAGGTTACCAGATCTCTGAGACTACCATCGATCCGACAGAGCGGAACGACCAGAAAAAAAGTGGAGTTAGAAAGCCGTATGATAGGTGGTAACTATCCTGTACGGTTCGGGGGGTAAGCGGTGTACTCTGGGGGAATATTAGGCTCTATCGAACATACAGGGAATTGGAGGTAGCATTTTACTTATGTTAAGTCATGGACTGGTTTCTTCAGCCCTTTTTCTATGTGTTGGTGTTCTATATGAACGACATAAGACTCGACTTGTTAGATATTATGGAGGTTTAGTGAGCACCATGCCAAATTTCTCTACCATTTTCTTCTTTTTCACTTTAGCCAATATGAGTTTACCCGGCACTAGCAGCTTTATCGGGGAATTACTAATCTTAGTAGGAGCTTTCCAAATAAATAGCTTAGTAGCCACATTAGCTGCGCTTGGGATGATTTTAGGCGCGGCGTATTCCCTGTGGCTATATAATCGTGTGGTTTCTGGAAATTTAAAACCCGATTTCCTCTATAAATTCTCCGATCTAAATGGCAGAGAAGTTTCCATATTTCTACCTTCTCTTGTTGGAGGGGCGACCGTCCGTTGAACTACCAAAAAAGGGTAAACCAATGTGATCATGACATTGTAGGTGCTTGCGATGGGACGGATGCGACTTACCTCATAAGTAATGGGTGGCATAGCCCGTAGCAGAAGTCCCCTTTTTTTATCCATTTCTTTATTACCCCAGAGGGGCCCACCCTGGTGGGATAGAGAGAAAGAAGGGACGGGGGGGGGGGGGGGGGCGACCATGCATGGCACTTCTCGACCGTGTCTCCGAGGGACAGTTGAATGAGCGACTCATGAATGCTGCCGGGTCGGACGAGCCAATAACTCGAACGTGTTCGGTCAGTTTTTTGAGCAAGAATCACAGCGTTACCTTACCTTCACCATGATACGGACTCCAAGTTCTTATGGCAGAGCACGAGGAGTTTCCTTCAATATGATGATGAGAATGGAAACCAGAAGCACGACTGGGTCTTCGTAGTCCGAGATCATACTTATATATCAGTCACAGTAACGTAAGCATGAGACTTTTTGGTAGTACCGGTGAACCAGGTGGCCGCGACGAGGGAATCTGGGACGGAGGACTCGTAATATCTCAATAGATCTGGCAAAAGCGAAAGACCCCTAACATTAGGGGCTGACCACTGAGCTCACTCAGGCCCCGCTGGGCGGGCCAGAGTGGGTGCGAGCTGGAATTGCCATAGCTTATGGTTAGAGCAATAGGAAAGGGCCCAGCAGAGAGAACAGTCAGGATAACGAGCGCGGAGCCCACTTGGCAGGAGGCAGGAGCAACGGGCAAGTGCTTGCTTGGTAGGCCAACAGCCCTGTGAACCGGGCGGGGCACTCGACGAAAGGGGGCACGTTGAGCAAGTACGCAAAATTGGCCCTGCGGAGCTTTCAAAAAGAAAAGCAAGGACCACTGCGGGAGGTCGCACCACGGACCGGAGGTAGTAGAATGTGATCCGCACCGGTCAATATTGGATCAAACAATAGGGGACCGTAGCACTGGCCTTTTTTTCAAGACAATAGGTACTGTTCCCTACCGAGACAAGGGACACTCTCAACGAATCCTCCACGCGCTGGGAATACCATAGTTCTTCCGTGCGTCTTTATCGTGGCGGAAACAGAACAAGAGGGAAAGACCCGTCCGACTCGCCCAGGGCTCGAGGGCGAGCCATACGAGAGTGTGAGTCGAATTCTGTTTACGTTCTCGGTTTGGGTTCGGGCTCCTCTCGATCTTTTGCGTATAAGGGAAGGGGGAAGGAGTCTAAATCTATGGACATTAATGAACCACCATTGATGGACGCTGCACATGACACGAGAAATTCGACTCGACGGTCCGGTGCTAATAGAAGTCGCTTACTCTCCGTCTAGCGAAGGTGCCAGATCCTTAAAGTAAAGTATCTATCAGCCTAGTGTACCAACCACGTGGTACGACGGGCACTCAAAGACCTGGCGAATGAGGGCCCACCCCACCCAAGAGTGCTTATGTCATATGGGAACTCTCGGCTGGAAACAATCCTTATGGTTTTTATATCCGGTTAGAATAATAAGAAAGAATCAAAGTCCAGGTTGGTTGGTTAGCCTAGTGATAGGATACTATCTAGCTTGGTTCGGAGAGCACTTGTTGGGTTTCAGATTCGTTTTTTGCTAAATGTTACGGCCTAAATGCTGAACTATTGACCCTAATTGTTCGGATGGGCGTTCACCCCAAAGTGTTCCTGGACTGCATGCATACATCCGTAAGTATCTTAGTGCAACATGGAAAATTTCATTGAGAGGAATCAGCAAAGAAAAGAAATCTTCTCCGGGTGACAGGGCCGCCCCGGCAGCGTGGCTTCTCTACCGAGCAGGAAGCCACAAAAGCATTGTGCTCTTGTGACTGATCTTTTAGTAGGCTAAGTTGCCGAATTCTAAAATCACTACAGGCACGGTGCAGGAAATTGTGGTCGTCAAAACAATGTGTCCCCATGATCATTTTACATCACGATATCTTTTTCTTCTGGTTATGCGTTTTCCTCTGCACTTTTCTTTGTATTTCATTTATGGAATCGTCCGGGCAGAAACGGGCAAGAATCTCTTCTGTCGTAGAGGCCTCGTCGAGTGCGTCCGCTACGCCAGGAGATGATGATCCAAGAAAAAACAAAGTGGGACGGAGAGACGCCGATGGAAAACAGGAGTTGAGGTCAGAGCCATCCACAAGTCACACCCCGCCGAACCCTTTTCCTGAAGCACCATCTATTGATTTCTTAAGGAAACGCATTAAAATGGTTCTTAAGACCTGTCGAAATAGGTACCCGGCGGATCACCTATTACGCTCTACTTACTCGGATCTTCACCTTGAAACAGCGAGCGCGGAGAAACGGATCAAAATCGCCTAGGTCCTCGAAGATATGTCCAATCGAAGCCAAGATTTTGGGAGTAACAAAAGGGAGCAGCCCCATACCGACTTGATTATTCAAATCTGCGATTGGGAGCAGGATCACCTACAAAAAAGAAATTCACTGGTGTAGGTTTCTCTGCAGAAACCGAGGCCCCTACTTTCCTTCTAAGGGTAAGTCGGGGGAAAGAAGAGCGGGAACGAGGGCTTCTTTCACTGTTTCCCTAAGTTCAAAAGTGAATGAGGAAACGCTGTCTATGGTCTGGTTATAGCATCCCCTTTCTCAATTCCTTTCTGGTCAATAAGGATGGTTATAGCCAGCTTAGAAGGGAATTCTAAATGTAAGAAGTTGCTGGATGGTTTGCTCCAATGAAGAGGTACACCTAGGTAGGAGGGAGGGAGCTTTCCCACTTTGCAGACGAGTAGTTCTGCCGCTCCGCGTTGGATAGGAAAGGGGTGGAGAAGGTTCATTTATCAGGAATCTACTTGTTGCATAATGCACATGCCACAAACGATAAAGTGGAAGCACACTCAGCTCAAGAGGATGGTGAATTGATCAATAATCCCATGTCTTTTTTTGCTGAGAAATCTTGGATCAAGACATACAAGGTAGCATTGGTCAAACATAGGACCACCTAGGCTAGGTCATTCATTGCTTGGTCCGCTATATTTATTTTGTCTTCTAGTTCTCCACATGGACTTCCTACTACTCCGCCGAATCTCTCATTTGAGAAAGTAGGTCACCTGGGTCGGGTAAAGCAGCGTAGATAAGGCTGGAGTTTACGAACAAGTTGATGTCTACTAGGGCATTGACCGTACAAGCAGGTAAGTATAGGGCTCGGCTAGGAATTCGTTTATGCTTATATTTATAAGCTTTCTTCTCACTAGGTAGGGCGGGCAGTTGGTCTTATTGCCCTGCATCATATAAGAAGGAGTTCTTCCACGAAATAGAGGTCGTCTATGGTCTTTGTGGCATTGATGGATAGTACTGGTCTGTTGTCAACAAATAGACTGGCTAGGTCACAGTCTGCTAAGTCTACTAGTGGGATATGAATATGCATTAGTAGTAGTTATTGCTGCCGGATTGGTATTAACAGTTGGTCAAGTCTAACGTAACATTTTTTAAGTAGAAGGATAGGGCATTAATTACCTGGGGTCGATAGGTACACCTTTATAATAAATTATTAGCACAAAGCTCTCATATCACTTTTCATAGGTAGGCGAAAACTCTATGGTGATAGTGTCGTGTATATTGGCTTGGATTCTTTCTATTGCTATGGGAAAGGCATATCCCCACCCAGTTCTTCTTCGTCTTAATTAATAACTCCTTCCTGAACATCAAAGTACGATAGAAACTTACTTATATCTCGTAGGAAAACTAGAGAATGAGCCATCTCCATCTCGTAGAGAAACTAGAGAGGTGCTGGGCGCAGCTGAAAGGAAATCCAAGAAGAGTCCATGAAAGGCTAGCACGATTAGGATCCTTTGTAGGGTTTATCTCGGAAGAGAAGGCTATGAAGCGAACATCTCTTCTTTGGGAGATAGGGGAAGATCTATGCAGGACACTTAACCCGTGCCGGAGGACTGCACACAGCTGGTACAACCTCGTGTGGTACATTTTACATGTTCTTACAAGTCCGATGGTACAGTTGACCTAGTATCGAATTATTATAGATTCCGTTGGCAGCCATTGCCCCCCTGCATGTCGTCTGACATGACCGAAACGAAACTTTACACCCCCTACCAGCCCCCTGTCGGCATCGAAAACGGAGGGAAGTGCGTGTGCTGATGTTTAATCATGCGATGCCAATGATGTAAGCGCGGGCCCGCAGGTGCAGACAGGTTCGTCGGGGGCAAGCTTCAGAGGTGGGGGTACGATTGTGGAAGATCGCGTGGAGGCAGGGGTTGGAGATGTGATGCAAGGGTGCGAGGAATTTGGTGGAAGGACAGTCGTTAATGTGGAGTCAGGACGGGCGTGAGGCAAGAAGTGGAGGGAAGTGGGATCTAGATTAGAAGAGATAAATACGATATTCCTGATACCCGCGGACAATCCCTAGCCTAGCTTGGCAATCCCTTGAAAATGCAATGCATTTTCCCTTGAGATGAAATTGATTTTTCGGTGGCAACTAAAAAAAACTGTCAAATCAACTCACGCATATTCCCTTGGTTCTGTTAAGTACGCATATCTCCTGTTTCTATACTTGCTAGCTAGCAACCTCTTATCACACAGAAAGCGTGACATGAATGCATAGCCCCGTGTATACAACTCCTTACTATCTCTAATATACCATGGCTTGTTCGGCGCATAGACCTATTATTATTATCGGTCAGGCTTTCCTTTTGGCAGGTGATTACTATATATATAATATAGCGGGCTTTCCCTTATCCATTTTCTTAGATATCTGACTGTGTAGCGTAGTTCGCTGATTCCCGGGGCCGGCACGGCACAACCGGATCCCCATCCTTAGCCAAAGTCCGTACTTTACCCCGTTCCTGATCCCCAATGCCAGGGTTGAATAGTAGCCATCCATGAGATCTATACTTTATCCATTGGTCAAGTAGCATAATTGTTTACCAGGTCTTTCTTCTTGGATAGATATGGCCCTACCTTCCTCTTGAGGAATCCGTTCATGATGCCCTGGCTACACTGACTGGACTATGCTGTGCGCTTTCGAGAAATTTCACACTACCGGTGAAAGGAAGCGGATGAGCTTATCACGAACGGCGCATCCTAGGACAGATAAATATGTATCATCCCTTTTGGATATAACTACACTACCGGGGAAAGAATCCATAAAATACTAGTGTGTCCAATTGAAAGATCATAAGTAGGAAGGATAATATCCAAAGACACCAGTCCATCCAATTCTCTAAACTTCAATCAAATCAAGAAGAAACTAAAGAAACCACAGAAGAAAAGCAATGGTTGTTGGGGGATAGGTCCCGCAATGAAAGTATTAATAAATCTAAAGTAGATTGGCAAGAAAGAGCAGTTGGTCATCTCGGAAAGATAGATAAAGCTAAATCTAGGAAAGCAAGCTAGGAAACCCTAGATAGGAGCAATCCGTTCCACCACTCCTGAGAATTTAGGGCATAATCACCCGCAGAGCAACTGGGGTACTCAACACTGTAGTAGTAAAATCGGTTGTCTTTCTCTAGCCAGTAACACGGCAAGAGGTGGAAGGCAATGAAGTTGAGGGTAATGACAACAAACTAAATCCCAACACATAATGCCAACGGCTCTGAATGGTCTAAAGATACGAATTATTCGACGGAGATGGGTTTACCTCACTCGTTTGTAGAAACACTTTCGAAAGAACAGACAAGATCCACCAGATAAAAAATTGGTACGTCACGCACGGCTTCTCCGGCGAGCGACGGGGGCACGGGCGCGGTGTTTCTCGCAGTTTCTCGATGGCTAGCGGAACGGATAAATCCCCTTTCGAAATGACTTGATTATCCCTTGACTAGGAAACAAGAGTACTCTTTACCATAGGAAAGAATCTAACTCTGAAAAAGAGAAATGGAATCATCGAGATAGGAGCTAGTTCCTGGATTGAGATAGTTCTGCCTAATGCCTAAATTGGATGGTGGATCTTCAGCTTTAGCGAGTTCACTCGTAGAAATGTCCGTTAGATTGCTCCTCGGGTGCTTCCTTCTTTCAAATCTAGATTTCCTAGAATCATACCTTCGTCCATTCTTGGCAAGCCTTCTTCTCTGATGGTATAGATGAAGACACCGGATCCCCATCCTTAGCCAAACCTTCAATTCAAGATAGGGCAACAAAGGTTTCATCAGAAAGGGATGGATGGCCTCCACTCACAGATCCACTTTCTTTCGGGGCCATCAATATAATAAAATAGTTCTGTTCTTTAGCCGACGTTTTTCCTTGCCGTCTATATCCGAGCGGTTCCCTTTGGCATATTTCACTTGCTTTGCTACTACGGTAACCGCATTCTTTAAAGAAAAAGGGATGGATAGTTGCCCTTAGAAGACAGATGGTGCCCATTTATCCATAGAATAGGTTCAAGAAGATGAGACGCATTGATGTTAATGAACGTGAGGTCGAAGTTCTAGTAAGCTTAAGCATACGTTTAGGTGCACAAGTGGTATACCAAAATACTCGTTTAACTACTCCACAATGGGACACCCTTCTCAAGGTGGGCCCCCTTTCGTACGACCTATTCTCTCTCTCTGAAAGTAGCAATAGAAGAAGGATAGCTTCATGAGTTCGTTCTGACTCCTAGTTCGAAAGCTTTTCCTTCTGCTTGGGAACGATCTTATCCCGAGTCCTCTGTGGAGTGAAGGAAGTGATGCCAATTATACCGGGTCTAGTACCCACTTAACAACGGATTCCATTTCTCTTGACCGATGGCGTTCTCCCACTTACTTGCTAAGGAAGAGGCTAGTTCGCGTGGACGCTGCCCTACATGGTGTTGCTCGTTTTTAATGACTCTTAAAAGAGTTTACTAATGAATTCCAAAGGATTTAGGTATTTGACTAGCAGTCATCTTCATCAGGTCTAGATATTGTTGTGAATAAGTGTTCTTTCGCTTGAACCTATGGATTGGCTTAAGCAAGCATGGTATCTTTGGACCAGACCTCGAACATCTGCTTCTATAGGAGTTCATGTCTGTCAACATAACTAGTTTGATCCCCCTTCCTAAAGTATACATACAACTCTTTTCTATTCTGATAATAAGTAAAGTGTCCCTCCTCCACCAGTCAATGAGCCTGCCTGAGAATCTACGCGCTAAAGCCATACTGCAGGATTGCCCCCATCATTCCAGCTTTAACTGACTATTCGGCTTCAGCAGTGGGTTTCCAAAGGCGCCCTTCCCAGATAAAAATGGTTTTTATTCTATCCACAGGGACTTTTGCTCCAACTAGATTGAGCACGAAATCCAAGGACCTTGAGTGACCACAAAGCCGAAGGGCGAGAGCAAACGGATCAATCACTAGAGACAACTTTGTTTCTTGATAACAAAGATAGCCTTCCTTGACTTGAATTGAGATAAAGGAAAGGTAGTACACTGATATCGCTCCGCATTGAATTGAGAAAAAGCATTACCGGATTGTGGAGGATCAATAGACTCTGCCCTCGATAGACAGAAAGACGCTTCAATTGCCCATTTCTCTCCGCTATTCTTCGCCTAGAAGGGCTTGACTTACTTAACTTCCCGCTTTCCCGAAACTACCTAAAATGGGGTCAGGTATACCTGCCTGATGAGACAGGGTTTTTTCTAAGGCGGGAGCTGCTGTCGGTATGGGCAATTTCTTAAGTTCTTTGATTGATTCCGTCCCCGAGTGCTACCAAAGTTCCTATAATTCCTCAGCCAGATATTTCCCTTGCCAGACTTTCCCGATAGCGGAATCGATAGATGTTACCACGGAGCGGTACCTAGCAACCTTCATTCCTGCTTTTCCATCTTGCCTTTGCTACTTGAGAGAATGCCTTTGACCGAGCAGCTCTTCCACTCATTCTATTAGCAATCAAACCTCTTCCCTTCAACTCGTACCGAAGGCTATGTCCCAGTAAGCATTTCCTCTATTTCTTTGTTTCCCACCTCTGACCTTCCGCTATGACATGACCAGTCCACTAATAAGTCAGGTATCTCTGAAAAGTAAGACCATCCTCTTCCCTTCGTCAATAGAAGAACTCCAACCATGCTTTCTTGAAATAGCAGTTATTGTCTTCCTAGTCAGCTTTCGACGAGTGACTCTTGGTTGCGGGGCCAGGGGGACCTACTATCTACTTAACCGCTAGGCAAAGAGGGAGGAGCCATGAAGCGGCCGTTTAGTGAGGAAGAGACAAAAAAGCATTTCAAGAAAGGTACACCTCCACCCGTACACATTATTTATGTGTGCAATTCATTGAAATCATTCGGGTCACCTCTTTTTTAAGCACTTGACCGAGCCTATTTCTATAGAAAAGGGCAGGAATCTATTGACTTTGAGTCTGTCTCCTACTACGAAATTGGAACTGAACACAGGATGGCAATAGTGAGGAAAAAATCCCCTCGTACTATGTCATTATTTATTCAATTTTCCCTGGTAAGTGCTCCAGATGTAGTTGCTTTAGTTGACGTAGTGAGTGGAACCTAATTATCTGTTTCCTTGAATACCAGAGTTGCCTTTTGTAGATGAGAAAGCTAACAATTTTGCAAGGAGTGATAATTGCACTTGAAGTAGTAAGTTTAAAGACAGTTGAAACTTAATGGCACCGTTTAACCAAGCACTCTTGTAGCTTCGGAAACTCTGTGTTCAGATCGGTGAGGCAAGAGATGAATTCATCGTCAGTTACCTCCACGATATCCAAAATACCCTCAAGACCATGAAGATAGATAATGAGAGTCAGGTTCAAACAATTCAAGGATTGTAAATACCATAACAGCAAAGTAGAATGCACCAAATTTTTCCTATTACCGGTTCCAGGAAGAGCACACCAAATGAAAGAAACTATTACTCAAAAAGTGAATCACATCTCGATCCACAAACTGCCAAAAGCCTTTGTTATTCCATTCCCAGTGGAACATCAACCTGTTTAACAACAATTTTCTAAGAAACTTGCTGAATTCTAAATGAAACAACCTTATTTTCAAGTGACAGGCAATATCCATTTCAACCAATTATTCAAGATCAAAGGGCTAACTGCACAGCTAATTGAATTCCTTTTCGAGGTTGAGTTCATCTTGAAACCGCATTTGCTTCCTAATTAAACTGAGAAAAAATAAGAATATTAAAAGAAAGACTCCACAGAACATGAATGAATTCAGGTACATCACATCAGGCTGATATGTGCCGGTATCATACCTGTTTCAAGATTCTGGCTAAGCCCTTCTTGTTGCCACATATCCAGTTTCTTCCAAGGTTTCAGGAATTGCTCAAGTTCCTGCTCAACGCTTCTTGTCTAGCTCCAGTCTAGCACTTGTACTAGTCGCCTACCAGATCACGGCTTTGCTCCAATTCTACTCTCCAATTATGCAATCCTCTCCAAAATTGGGGCTTTTCTTCACTTCAGCACTTCCCCTCGCAGTGGATTCCACTAGGTTCTTAACCTCTTCCCAATTCTTAAACTGAAACCTGCGATGTCTAATCCAACTCGGCACCTAACCAGCTTGTCAGCATCATAAGTTTGCCTCAACATTCCCCCTAGAAATACAAAAATAATGTAAATCTACTTTCATTTCTTTATTAGGGTAGGGATGAGACTTTCTTTTTCTTTTTCTATTTTCTAGAATAAGTATGCTCTGGAGTAAAAGGATTCGAACCTTTGCAACCCGGTACCAAAAACCGATGCCTTACCACTTGGCTATACTCCAAACGGGGGGAAGGCTCGATGAAAACGAGCTGGGATATAGATTTTTCAGAAGGAAGAGTTAGTTACCCTCAGTCTTCCTTCTTTCCTGGGAATCAAGGAAGTAGTAGCGGGATTGTCCTTTATTTCCCCCTTTAGACCAACTACAACAAGCTCGCTCCTTAGGTTAGCTCTCTGCTCTACCTATTTGTTTGCAATGCCTTGCTTATCAAAATAGGCCTTTCTGTAACCTGACCTTACGCTGAAAAACTGCACTTGTTGGCTCTGCGTCCACTGAAACTTATGAAAAAGAAATGTTATTCTATCGATATCTTCAAGAGTTCGCTAACCCCCTGACTGAGAGTGCTATGATGGGCTATTGAAGTTCGTCCCTGCGGCATGGTGGGGCAGTGCAAATCCTTTCATTAATGAAGTTCCGCCCTGACACTCCCATTATTGGCTTCCTTCCCTTGGGACCGCTCGGGCGAAGGCAGAGCATGGAATGATCGTAGGGGCATCCTTCCTAGGTGGAAAAGACGTGTGTGACTAAAACCAGGAGGAGAAATCCATTTTCAAATGGCGACAGAAAGAAAGGAATCATGAAATAGAAGAAAAAGTGCACTGTGCTGGCAAATGTGGAGAATAGCCATCCATCTTTCATCAAAGAAATTGTTCCGTATGGGTAGCAAATACACATATCAGAAGAGCCAACCTGAAAGCACTTGCTTCAAAGAAGCAGCAGTTACCAAGAAATTCCTGTTTCAAGTCAGTATTTCTCGATAGAACCAATTCCAATCCAGGTAGTGTGAACAGAGGATGTGGAACTTCTGTTTCCTTGCCTTGTCAAGCATTTCATCTGACACTCTATCTATACTATAGCTAGATCAATTCCTATTCTTTCTTCCAGGAGACTTTACTCCAAAGAATTTTTCCTTATTATCTTGACTCGATCTCACGAAATTGGATTGATTGGCACACCGTGCATCTGGCATTCGCTTCTCCTATCTATCTCTTCCAACTAAGCTGATCACTTGAAAATATGAAATCCTGCAAGCAATCATTCCAGAGCCAACTACGAAGATACCTGGTCTTCCACTCTGTTCACTGGAGGAAAGACAAGAAAGTAAACAATTCTTCAAAGGAATTGGCTCTACCGGAACAGAGGAATTGGCTCGCTCCTTCGCTCGCTGGGTAAGCATAGAATGCACACCAGTCTGGTATCAAAGCGTATCTACTTGAAAAGGAGACTACTTGAACAGATGAAATGGAAGGAAGAAATGAAAGTTCGATCTACCAACGTAGAATCCGCCCCTCCCAGGAAGAAGAAATTTGCTACTTTGGCTCTTCAGTTGGTAAGTCTGTCTATGAAGTTCAGTGCCCAGAAAAGAGAAAAAAAGACCAAAACAAGCTTTTTCAAGCTCTACAAGTCCTATATATATAGTGTTCCACTAGATAGTCGTGTTAAACTAGTCCAGTCTTGCCGAGTGGCCTTATCTTCTGGTTACCTGGTCCGGTACTTCTACTTCGAGAGTGAGTTATAAACAGGATCAACTTTATGATCCATTTTGAGAAATTGCAATCACAGAATCAGAACGAGTGGGTCTAGAGTCCATCCTCACACAGTTGAAATGCTGCTTCTCCCTTCTCCTTTCCAAAAGAAAGTGGATCTCATAGCCTGTGACAATTCGAAAAGTAGGTCTCAGTCTCATTTTGAAATGCCATTTTCCACCGGAAAGAGAATCCCATATTCTTGAAGCCAAGCCGCCAATCCTAGGGTCAATGCGGAACAGGAAACCATTGCTGTTTGAGCAGTTAGAGAATCGAAATTCCACTCATTTAGAAATCAATCGGCGAATGCCAGAGGAAGGATAAGGGTGAAGGAAATATGCCCTAGAGGCAATAATAAAGTTATTATTTATTTCCTCATATCATGATAAATGTTTATTATTCATGCTAGAATTGTATTAACCGGAAACATGATACATGTGTGAATACATAGACAAACATATAGTCACTAGTATGCCTCTACTTGACTAGCTCATTAATCAAAGATGGTTATGTTTCCTAACCATAGACATGTGTTGTCATTTGATTAGTGGGATCACATCATTAGAAGAATGATGTGATTGACATGACCCATTCCGTTAGCCTAGCACTTGATCTTTTAGTATACTGCTATTGCTTTCTTCATGACTTATACATGTTCCTGTAACTATGAGAATTATGCAACTCCCGTTTACCGGAGGAACAATTTGGGTACTACCAAACGTCACAATGTAACTGGGTGATTATAAAGGAGTACTACAGGTGTCTCCGAAGGTACATGTTGAGTTGGCGTATTTCGAGATTAGGTTTTGTCACTCCGATTGTCGGAGAGGTATCTCTGGGCCCTCTCGGTAATGCACATCACTATGAGCCTTGCAAGCAATGTGACCAATGAGTTGGTTACGGGATGATGCATTACGTAACGAGTAAAGAGACTTGCCGGTAACAAGATTGAACTAGGTATTGGATACCGACGATCAAATCTCGGGCAAGTAACATACCGATGACAAAGGGAACAACGTATGTTGTTATGCGGTTTGACCGATAAAGATCTTCGTAGAATATGTAGGAACCAATATGGGCATCCAGGTTCCACTATTGGTTATTGACCGAGAATAGTTCTAGGTCATGTCTACATAGTTCTCGAACCCGTAGGGTCCGCACGCTTAACATTACGATGACAGTTTTATTATGAGTTTATAAGTTTTGATGTACCGAAGTTTGTTCGGAGTCCCGGATGTGATCACGGACATGACGAGGAGTCTCGAAATGGTCGAGACATAAAGATCGATATATTGGAAGCCTATATTTGGACATCAGAATCGTTCCAGGTGAAATCGGCATTTTACCGGAGTACCGGGAGGTTACCGGAACCCCCCGGGGGGTTATTGGGCCTACATGGGCCTTGAGGGAGAAGAGGGAAGGAGGCAGGAGGGGGCCGCGCGCCCCTCCCCTTCCTAGTCCGAATAGGACAAGGGAAGGGGGGCGGCACCCCCCCTTTCCTTCCCCTCTTCCTCCTCTTTCCCCCCTTATCCTACTCCTACTTGGAAAGAAGGGAGTCCTACTCCCGGTGGGAGTAGGACTCCCCCCTTGGCGCGCCCTCCTTGGCCGGCCGCCTCCTCCCCCTGGCTCCTTTATATACGGGGGCGGGGGGCACCCCATAGACACACAAGTTGACCTACGGATCGTTCCTTAGCCGTGTGCGGTGCCCCCCTCCACCATATTCCACCTCGGTCATATCGTCGCGGAGTTTAGGCGAAGCCCTGCGCCGGTAGAACATCATCACCGTCACCACGCTGTCGTGCTGACGGAACTAATCTCTGGAGCTTTGCTGGATCGGAGCCCGGAGATCGTCATCGAGCTGAACGTGTGCTGAACTCGGAGGTGCCGTACGTTCGGTGCTTGGATCGGTCGGATCGTGAAGATGTACGACTACATCAACCGCGTTGTGCTAACGCTTCCGCTTACGGTCTACGAGGGTACATGGACGAACACTCTCCCCTCTCGTTCCTATGCCATCACCATGATCTTGCGTGTGCGTAGGAATTTTTTTGAAATTACTACGTTCCCCAACAGTGGCATCCGAGCCTAGGTTTTATGCGTTGATGTTATATGCACGAGTAGAACACAAGTGAGTTGTGGGCGATACAAGTCATACTGCTTACCAGCATGTCATAGTTTGGTTCGGCGGTATTGTGAGATGAAGCGGCCCGGACCGACATTACGTGTACGCTTACGCGAGACTGGTTTCACCGTTACGAGCACTCGTGCTTAAAGGTGGCTGGCGGGTGTCTGTCTCTCTCACTTTAGCTGAATCGAGTGTGGCTACGCCAGGTCCTTGCAAAGGTTAAAACAGCACTAACTTGACGAACTATCATTGTGGTTTTTTATGCGTAGGTAACAACGGTTCTTGCTAAGCCCGTAGCAGCCACGTAATATTTGCAACAACAAAGTAGAGGACGTCTAACTTGTTTTTGCAGGGCATGTTGTGATGTGATATGGTCAAGACATGATGCTATATTTTATTGTATGAGATTATCATGTTTTGTAACCAAAGTTATCGGCAACTGGCAGGAGCCATATGGTTGTCGCTTTATTGTATGAAATGCAAACGCCCTGTATGTTGGAAATATGCCCTAGAGGCAATAATAAATTGATTATTATTATATTTCCTTGTTCATGATAATCGTTTATTATCCATGCTAGAATTGTATTGATAGGAAACTCAGATACATGTGTGGATACATAGACAACACCATGTCCCTAGTAAGCCTCTAGTTGACTAGCTCGTTGATCAATAGATGGTTACGGTTTCCTGACCATGGACATTGAATGTCCTTGATAACGGGATCACATCATTAGGAGAATGATGTGATGGACAAGACCCAATCCTAAGCCTAGCACAAGATCATGTAGTTCGTATGCAACTAGAGATTGTGCAACTCCCGGATACCGTAGGAGTGCTTTGGGTGTGCCAAACGTCACAACGTAACTGGGTGGCTATAAAGGTACACTACGGGTATCTCCGTAAGTGTCTGTTGGGTTGGCACGAATCGAGACTGGGATTTGTCACTCCGTGTAAACGGAGAGGTATCTCTGGGCCCACTCGGTAGGACATCATCATAATGTGCACAATGTGATCAAGGAGTTAATCACGGGATGATGTGTTACGGAACGAGTAAAGAGACTTGCCGGTAACGAGATTGAACAAGGTATCGAGATACCGACGATCGAATCTCGGGCAAGTATCGTACCGATAGACAAAGGGAATTGAATACGGGATTGATTAAGTCCTTGACATCGTGGTTCGTCCGATGAGATCATCGTGTAACATGTGGGAGCCAACATGGGTATCCAGATCCCGTTGTTGGTTATTGACAGGAGAACGTCTCGGTCATGTCTGCATGTCTCCCGAACCCGTAGGGTCTACACACTTAAGGTTCGATGATGCTAGGGTTGTAAAGGAAGTTTGTATGTGGTTACCGAATGTTGTTCGGAGTCCCGGATGAGATCCCGGACGTCACGAGGAGTTCCGGAATGGTCCGGAGGTAAAGATTTATATATGGGAAGTCCTATTTTGGTCACCGGAGGAGTTTCGGGGTTTATCGGTAACGTACCGGGACCACCGGGAGGGTCCCGGGGGTCCACCAAGTGGGGCCACCTGCCCCGGGGGGGCCACATGGGCTGTGGGGAGTGTTCCTTGGCCTACATGGGCCAAGGGAACCAGCCCCACTAAGGCCCATGCGCCTAAGAGATGGAGAGGGGGCAAACCCTAATGGGATATGGGCCTTAGGGCCCATATTGGTAAGCCTCCCTCTCCCATCCCCTCTTGGCCGCCACCCTTGTTCCCCATCTAGGGCTGCCGCCCCCCTAGGGGTGGGAACCCTAGAGGGGGCGCAGCCCCTCCCCTTCCCTATATATATTGAGGCATTGGGCTGCCCACAACACGCGATTCGATCTCTCGTTGGTGCAGCACTGCATCTCTCTCTCCCTCCTCTTCTGTGGTGCTTGGCAAAGCCCTGCAGGATTGCCACGCTCCTCCATCACCACCACGCCGTTGTGCTGCTGCTGGATGGAGTCTTCCTCAACCTCTCCCTCTCTCCTTGCTGGATCAAGGCGTGGGAGACGTCACCGGGCTGCACGTATGTTGAACGCGGAGGTGCCGTGCGTTCGGCACTTGGTCATCAGTGATTTGAATCACGACGAGTACGGCTCCATCAACCCCGTTCACTTGAACGCTTCCGCTTAGCGATCTACAAGGGTATGTAGATGCACTCTCCTTCCCCTCGTTGCTAGTCTCTCCATAGATAGATCTTGGTGACACGTAGGAAATTTTTTGAATTTCTGCTACGTTCCCCAACAGTGGCATCATGAGCTAGGTCTATTCCATAGATTCTATGCACGAGTAGAACACAAAGTAGTTGTGGGCGTTGATTTTGTTCAATATGCTTGCCGTTACTAGTCTTATCTTGATTCGGCGGCATCGTGGGATGAAGCGGCCCGGACCAACCTTACACGTACGCTTACGTGAGACCGGTTCCACCGACAAACATGCACTAGTTGCATAAGGTGGCTGGCGGGTGTCTGTCGCTCCCACTTTAGTCGGATCGGATTCGATGAAAAGGGTCCTTATGAAGGGTAAATAGCAATTGGCATATCAAGTTGTGGTTTTGCGTAGGTAAGGAACGTTCTTGCTAGAAACCCATAGCAGCCACGTAAAACATGCAACAACAATTAGAGGACATCTAACTTGTTTTTGCAGGGTATGCTATGTGATGTGATATGGCCAAAGGATGTGATGAATGATATATGAGATGTATGAGATTGATCATGTTCTTGTAATAGGAATCACGACTTGCATGTCGATGAGTATGACAACCGGCAGGAGCCATAGGAGTTGTCTTAATTTATTTATGACCTGCGTGTCAACATAAACGTCATGTAATTACTTTACTTTATTGCTAACCGTTAGCTGTAGTAGTAGAAGTAATATATGACGTGACAACTTCATGGAGACACGATGATGGAGATCATGGTGTCATGCCGGAGACGATGATGATCATGGAGCCCCAAGATGGAGATCAAAGGAGCTATATGATATTGGCCATATCATGTCACTATTATTTGATTGCATGTGATGTTTATCATGTTTATACATCTTATTTGCTTAGAACGACGGTAGTAAATAAGATGATCTCTCATTAAAATTTCAAGAAGTGTTCTCCCCTAATTGTGCACCGTTGCTACAGTTCGTCGTTTCTAAGCACGCCGTGATGATCGGGTGTGATGGATCCTTACGTTCACATACAACGGGTGTTGACGAGCCTAGACTGTACAGACATGGCCTCGGAACACATGCAAACACTTAGGTTGACTTGACGAGCCTAGCATGTACAGACATGGCCTCGGAACACAGAAGACCGAAAGGTCAAGCATGAGTCGTATGGTAGATACGATCAACATGAAGATGTTCACCGACGTTGGCTAGTCCGTCTCACGTGATGATCGGACACGGCCTAGTTGACTCGGATCATGTAATCACTTAGATGACTAGAGGGATGTCTATCTGAGTGGGAGTTCATAAGATGAACTTAATTATCCTGAACATAGTCAAAAGGATTTTGCAAATTATGTCGTAGCTCGCGCTTCAGTTCTACTGTTTAGATATGTTCCTAGAGAAAATTTAGTTGAAAGTTGATAGTAGCAATTATGCGGACTAGGTCCGTAAACCGAGGATTGTCCTCATTGCTTCATAGAAGGCTTATGTCCTTAATGCACCGCTCAGTGTGCTAAACCTCGAACGTCGTCTGTGGATGTTGCGAACATCTGACATACACGTTTTGATAACTACGTGATAGTTCAGTTAAACGGTTTAGAGTTGAGGCACCGAAGACGTTTTTTGAAACGTCGCGAAACATATGAGATGTTTCGAGGGCTGAAATTGGGATTTCAGGCTCGTGCCCACGTCAAGAGGTATAAGACCTCCGACGATTTTCTTAGCCTGCAAACTAAGGGAGAAAAGCTCAATTGTTGAGCTTGTGCTCAGATTGTCTGAGTACAACAATCATTTGAATCAAGTGGGAGTTGATCTTCCAAATGAGATAGTGATGTTTCTCCGAAGTCATTACCACCAAGCTGCTAGAGCTTCGTGATGAACTATAATATATCAGGGACATATATGATGATCCTTGAGATATTCGCGATGTCTGACACCACGAAAGTAGAAATCAAGAAGGAGCATCAATTGTTGATGGTTGGTGAAACCACTAGTTTCAAGAAGGGCAAGGGAACAAAGGGATACTTCATGAAACGGCAATTCAGCTGCTGCTCTAGTGAAGAAACCCAAGGTTGAACCCAAACCTGAGACTGAGTGCTTCTGTAATAAGGGGAACAGCCACTGGAGTATAATTACCCTAGATACTTGGTAGATGAGAAGGCTGGCAAGGTCGATAGAAGTATATTGGATATACATTGTGTTGATGTGTACTTTACTAGTACTCCTAGTAGCACCAGGGTATTAGATACCGGTTCGGTTGCTAAGGGTTAGTAACTCGAAACAAAAGGCTACGGAATAAATGGAGACTAGCTAAAGGTGAGCTGACGATATGTGTTGGAAGTGTTTCCAATGTTGATATGATCAAGCATCGCACGCTCCCTCTACCATCGAGATTGGTGTTTGCGTTGAGCATAGACATGATTGGATTATGTCTATCGAAATACGGTTATTCATTTAAAGAGAATAATGGTTACTCTGTTTATTTGAATAATACCTTCAATGGTCTTACACTTGAAATGAATGGTTTATTGAATCTCGATCGTAGTGAGACACATGTTCATGCCAAAAGATAGTAATGATAGTACCACCTACTTGTGGCACAGCCACGTAAGTCATATCGGTATAAAACGCATGAAGAAGCTCCATGTTGATGGATCTTTGGACTCACTCATTTTTGAAAAGATTGAGGCATGCGAACCATGTCTATTGGTGTATATGCATGAAGAAACTCCATGCAAATGGAGCGTTTGGACTCACTTGATTTTAATCACTTGAGACATGCAAATCATACCACATGGGCAAGATGACTGAAAGCCTCGTTTTCAGTAAAATGGAACTAGAAAGCAACTTGTTGGAAGTAATACATTTTGATGTGTGCAGTCCAATGAGTGCTGAGGCATGTAGTGGATATCGTTATGTTCTTACTTCACAGATGATTTGAGTAGATGTTGAGTATATTTACTTGATGAATCACGAGTCTGAATTATTGAAAGGTTCAAGTAATTTCAGTGTGAAGTTGAAAGATCGTCGTGACAAGAGGATAAAAGATCTATGATACGATCATAGAGATGAATATCTGAATTACGAGTTTGGCACAAAATTAAGACATTGTGGAAATCATTTCACAACTAATACAGCCTGGAACACCATAGTGTGATGGTGTGTCCGAACATCATAACTGCACCCTATTAGATATGATGCATACCATGATGTCTCTTATCGAATTACCACAATAGTCTATGGGTTAGGCATTAGAGACAACCACATTCACTTTAAATAGGGCACCACGTAATTCCGATGAGATGACACCGTATGAACTATGGTTTAGAGAAACCTAAGCTGTCATTTCTTAAAAGTTTGGGGCTGCGACGCTTATGTGAAAAGGTTTCAGGCTAATAAGCTTGAACCCAGAGTGGATAAATGCATCTTCATAGGACACCCAAAACAGTTGGGTATACCTCCTGTCTCAGATCCGAAAGCAATAAGGGATTGTTTCTAGAATCGGGTCCTTTCTCGAGGAAAAGTTTCTCTCGAAAGAATTGAGTGGGAGGATGGTGGAGACTTGATGAGGTTATTGAACCGTCTCTTCAACTACTGTGTGGCAGGGCACAGGAAGTTGTTCCTGTGGCACCTACACCAATTGAAGTGGAAGCTTATGATAGTGATCATGAAACTTCAGATCAAGTCACTACCAAACCTCGTGGGATGACAAGGATGCATACTACTTCAGAGTGGTACGTAAACCTGTCTTGGAAGTCATGTTGCTAGACAACAATGAACCTACGAGCTATGGAGAAGCGATGGTGGGCCTGGATTCCGATAAATGGCTTGAGGCCATATAATCCGAGAGAGGATCCATGTATGAAAACAAAGTGTAGACTTTGGAAGAACTACTTGATGGTTGTAAGGCTGTTGAGTGTAGATGGATTTTAAAAGGAAGACGGACAATGATGGTAAATGTCACCATTAAGAAAGCTCGACTTGTCGTTAAGATGTTTTCTGACAAGTTGACTACGGTGAGGTTTTCTCACTCGTAGCGATGCTAAGAGTCTGTTGGAATTATATTAGCGATTACTGCATTATTTATGAAATCTTGCAGATAGGATGTCAAAACATAGTTTCCTCGACTATTTTCTGAGGAAAGGTTGTATGTGATACAACCGGAAGGTTTTGTCAATCCTGAAAGATGCTAATGAGTATGCAAAGCTCCAGCAATCCTTCTAAGGACTGGAGTAAGCATCTCGGAGTTGGAATGTATGCTTTGATGATGATCAAAGATTTTGGGTGTATACAAAGTTTATGAGAAACTTGTATTTCCAAAGAAGTGAGTGGGAGCACTATAGAATTTCTGATGAGTATATGTTTTAACATATTGTTGATCGGAAATGACGTAGAATTTCTGGAAAGCATATAGGGTTATTTGGAAAGTGTTTTCAATGGAAAGCCTGGATTAAGCTACTTGAACATTGAGCATCAAGATCTATAAGGATAGATCAAAACGCTTAATGGTACTTTCAAATGAGCACATACCTTGACATGATCTTGAAGTTGTTCAAGATGGATCAGTTAAAGAAGGAGTTCTTGCCTGAGTTGTAAGCTATGAAGTTAAGACTTAAAGCTCGACCACGGCAGAAGAAAGAGGAAGGACGAAGGTCGTCCCCTATGCTTTAGACGTGGGCTCTACAGTATGCTATGCTGTGTACCGCACCTGAAATGTGCCTTGCCATGAGTTAGTCAAGGGGTACAAGAGTGATCCAAGAATGGATCACAAGACAGCGGTCAAAGTTATCCTTAGTAACTAGTGGACTAAGGAATTTTCTCCATTATGGAGGTGGTAAAAGAGTTCGTCGTAAAGGGTTACGCCGATGCAAACATTGACACTAATCCAGATTATTCTGAGTAGTAAACTGGATTCGTATAGTAGAACAGATATTTGGAATAGCTCCAAATAGAGTGTGGTAGCTACATCTAGGAGATGACATAGAAGATTTGTAAAGCACACATGGATCTGAAAGGTTCAGACCCGTTGACTAAAACCTCTCTCACAAGCTACATGATCAAACCCAGAACTCATTGAGTGTTAATCACATAGTGATGTGAACAAGATTATTGACTCTAGTAAACTCTTTGGATGTTGGTTACATGGCGATGTGACCTGTGAGTGTTAATCACATGGCGATGTGAACTAGATTATTGACTCTAGTGCAAGTGGGAGACTGTTGGAAATATGCCCTAGAGGCAATAATAAATTGATTATTATTATATTTCCTTGTTCATGATAATCGTTTATTATCCATGCTAGAATTGTATTGATAGGAAACTCAGATACATGTGTGGATACATAGACAACACCATGTCCCTAGTAAGCCTCTAGTTGACTAGCTCGTTGATCAATAGATGGTTACGGTTTCCTGACCATGGACATTGAATGTCCTTGATAACGGGATCACATCATTAGGAGAATGATGTGATGGACAAGACCCAATCCTAAGCCTAGCACAAGATCATGTAGTTCGTATGCAACTAGAGATTGTGCAACTCCCGGATACCGTAGGAGTGCTTTGGGTGTGCCAAACGTCACAACGTAACTGGGTGGCTATAAAGGTACACTACGGGTATCTCCGAAAGTGTCTGTTGGGTTGGCACGAATCGAGACTGGGATTTGTCACTCCGTGTAAACGGAGAGGTATCTCTGGGCCCACTCGGTAGGACATCATCATAATGTGCACAATGTGATCAAGGAGTTAATCACAGGATGATGTGTTACGGAACGAGTAAAGAGACTTGCCGGTAACGAGATTGAACAAGGTATCGAGATACCGACGATCGAATCTCGGGCAAGTATCGTACCGATAGACAAAGGGAATTGAATACGGGATTGATTAAGTCCTTGACATCGTGGTTCATCCGATGAGATCATCGTGGAACATGTGGGAGCCAACATGGGTATCCAGATCCCGCTGTTGGTTATTGACAGGAGAACGTCTCGGTCATGTCTGCATGTCTCCCGAACCCGTAGGGTCTACACACTTAAGGTTCGATGACGCTAGGGTTGTAAAGGAAGTTTGTATGTGTTTACCGAATGTTGTTCGGAGTCCCGGATGAGATCCCGGACGTCACGAGGAGTTCCGGAATGGTCCGGAGGTAAAGATTTATATATGGGAAGTCCTGTTTTGGTCACCGGAGGAGTTTCGGGGTTTATCGGTAACGTACCGGGACCACCGGGAGGGTCCCAGGGGTCCACCAAGTGGGGCCACCTGCCCTGGGGGGGCCACATGGGCTGTGGGGAGTGTTCCTTGGCCTACATGGGCCAAGGGAACCAGCCCCACTAAGGCCCACGCGCCTAAGAGATGGAGAGGGGGCAAACCCTAATGGGATATGGGCCTTAGGGCCCATATTGGTAAGCCTCCCTCTCCCATCCCCTCTTGGCCGCCACCCTTGTTCCCCATCTAGGGCTGCCGCCCCCCCCTAGGGATGGGAACCCTAGAGGGGGCGCAGCCCCTCCCCTTCCCTATATATATTGAGGCATTGGGCTGCCCACAACACGCGATTCGATCTCTCGTTGGTGCAGCCCTGCATCTCTCTCTCCCTCCTCTTCTGTGGTGCTTGGCGAAGCCCTGCAGGATTGCCACGCTCCTCCATCACCACCACGCCGTTGTGCTCCTGCTGGATGGAATCTTCCTCAACCTCTCCCTCTCTCCTTGCTGGATCAAGGCGTGGGAGACGTCACCGGGCTGCACGTGTGTTGAACGCGGAGGTGCCGTGCGTTCGGCACTTGGTCATCAGTGATTTGAATCACGACGAGTACGACTCCATCAACCCCGTTCACTTGAACACTTCTGCTTAGCGATCTACAAGGGTATGTAGATGCACTCTCCTTCCCCTCATTGCTAGTCTCTCCATAGATAGATCTTGGTGACACGTAGGAAAAATTTTAAATTTCTGCTACGTTCCCCAACACTGTAATTGCTTTACTTTATCACTAAGCGGTAGCGATAGTCGTAGAAGCAATAGAAGGCGTAACGACAATGATGCTACGATGGATATCAAGGTGTCGCGCCGGTGACGATGGTGATCATGACGTTGCTTCGAAGATGGAGATCAGAAGCACAAGATGATGATGGTCATATCATATCACTTATATTGATTGCATGTGATGTTTATCCTTTATGCATCTTATCTTGCTTTGCTAAACGGTAGCATTTTAAGATGATCTCTCACTAATAATCAAGAAGTGTTCTCCCTGAGTATGCACCGTTGCGAAAGTTCTTCGTGCTGAGACACCACGTGATGATCGGGTGTGATAGGCTCTACGTTCAAATACAACGGGTGCAAAACAGTTGCACACGCGGAATACTTAGGTCATACTTGACGAGCCTAGCATATACAGATATGGCCTCGGAACACGGAGACCGAAAGGTCGAACGTGAATCATATAGTAGATATGATCAACATAGTGATGTTCACCATTGAAACTACTCCATCTCACGTGATGATCGGACATGGTTTAGTTGATTTGGATCACGTGATCACTTAGATGACTAGAGAGATGTCTGTCTAAGTGGGAGTTCTTAAGTAATATGATTAATTGAACTTAAATTTATCATGAACTTAGTACCTGATAGTATTTTGCTTGTCTATGTTTGTTTGTAGATAGATGGCTCGTGCTATTGTTCCGTTGAATTTTAATGCGTTCCTTGAGAAAGCAAAGTTCAAAGATGATGGTAGCAATTACACGGACTGGGTCCGTAACCTGAGGATTATCCTCATTGCTGCACAGAAAAGTTACGTCCTGGAAGCACCGCTGGGTGCCAGGCCTACTGCTGATGCAACTGACGACGTTAAGAACGTCTGGCAGAGCAAAGCTGCTGACTACTCGATAGTTCAGTGTGCCATGCTTTACGGCTTAGAACCGGGTCTTCAACGACGTTTTGAACGTCATGGAGCATATGAGATGTTCCAAGAGTTGAAGTTAATATTTCAAGCAAATGCCCGGATTGAGAGATATGAAGTCTCCAATAAGTTCTACAGCTGCAAGATGGAGGAGAATAGTTCTGTCAGTGAACACATACTCAAAATGTCTGGGTATAATAATCACTTGATTCAACTAGGAGTTAATCTTACTGATGATAGTGTCATTGACAGAATTCTCCAATCACTGCCACCAAGCTACAAGAGCTTCGTGATGAACTATAATATGCAAGGGTTGAACAAGACTATTCCCGAGCTCTTCGGAATGCTAAAAACCGCAGAGGTAGAAATCAAGAAGGAGCATCAAGTGTTGATGGTTAACAAAACCACTAGTTTCAAGAAGAAGGGCAAAGGGAAGAAGAAGGGGAACTTCAAAAAGAACGGCAAGCAAGTTGCTGCTCAAGAGAAGAAACCCAAGTCTGGACCTAAGCCTGAAACTGAGTGCTTCTACTGCAAGCAGACTAGACCCTGGAAGCGGAACTTCCCCAAGTATTTGGCGGATAAGAAGGATGGCAAAGTGAACAAAGGTATATGTGATATACATGTTATTGATGTGTACCTTACTAATGCTCGCAGTAGCACCTGGGTATTTGATACTGGTTCTGTTGCTAATATTTGCAACTCGAAACAGGGACTACGGATTAAGCGAAGATTGGCTAAGGACGAGGTGACGATGCGCGTGGCAAATGGTTCCAAAGTCGATGTGATCGCGGTCGGCACGCTACCTCTACATCTACCATCGGGATTAGTTTTAGACCTAAATAATTGTTATTTGGTGCCAGCGTTGAGCATGAACATTATATCTGGATCTTGTTTGATGCGAGACGGTTATTCATTTAAATCAGAGAATAATGGTTGTTCTATTTATATGAGTAATATCTTTTATGGTCATGCACCCTTGAAGAGTGGTCTATTTTTGTTGAATCTCGATAGTAGTGATACACATGTTCATAGTGTTGAAACCAAAAGATGCAGAGTTGATAACGATAGTGCAACTTATTTTTGGCACTGCCGTTTAGGTCATATCGGTGTAAAGCGCATGAAGAAACTCCATACTGATGGGCTTTTGGAATCACTTGATTATGAATCACTTGGTACTTGCGAACCGTGCCTTATGGGCAAGATGACTAAAACGCCGTTCTCCGGAACTATGGAGCGAGCAACTGATTTGTTGGAAATCATACATACTGATGTTTGTGGTCCAATGAATGTTGACGCTCGCGGCGGATATCGTTATTTTCTCACCTTCACAGATGATTTGAGCAGATATGGGTATATCTACTTAATGAAACACAAGTCTGAAACATTTGAAAAGTTCAAAGAATTTCAGAGTGAAGTGGAAAATCATCGTAACAAGAAAATAAAGTTTCTATGATCTGATCGTGGAGGAGAATATTTGAGTTACGAGTTTGGTCTACACTTGAAACAATGCGGAATAGTTTCGCAACTCACGCCTCCCGGAACACCACAACGAAATGGTGTGTCCGAACGTCGTAATCGTACTTTACTAGATATGGTGCGATCTATGATGTCTCTTACAGATTTACCGCTATCGTTTTGGGGTTATGCTTTAGAGACAGCCGCATTCATGTTAAATAGGGCATCATCAAAATTCGTTGAGACGACACCTTATGAACTGTGGTTTGGAAAGAAACCAAAGTTGTCGTTTCTTAAAGTTTGGGGCTGCGATGCTTATGTGAAGAAACTTCAACCAGATAAGCTCAAACCCAAATCGGAGAAATGTGTCTTCATAGGATACCCAAAAGAAACTATTGGGTACACCTTCTATCACAGATATGAAGGCAAGATTTTCGTTGCTAAAATCGGATCCTTTCTAGAGAAGGAGTTTCTCTCGAAAGAAGTGAGTGGGAGGAAAGTAGAACTTGATGAGATAACTGTATCTACTCCCTTATTGGAAAGTAGTTCATCACAAGAACAGGTTCCTATGACAACTACACCAATCAGTAAGGAAGCTAATGATATTGATCATGAAACTTCAGATCAAGTTTCTACTGAACCTCGTAGGTCTACCAGAGTAAGATCCGCACCAGAGTGGTACGGTAATCCTATTCTGGAAGTCATGTTACTTGACCATGATGAACCTACGAACTATGAGGAAGCGATGATGAGCCCAGATTCTGCAAAATGGCTAGAGGCCATGAAATCTGAGATGGGATCCATGTATAAAAACAAAGTATGGACTTTGGTTGACTTGCCCGATGATCGGCAAGCCATTGAGAATAAATGGATCCTTAAGAAGAAGACTGACGTTGATGGTAATGTAACTGTATATAAAGCTCGACTTGTTGCGAAAGGTTTTTGACAAGTTCAAGGGGTTGACTATGATGAGACTTTCTCACCCGTAGCGATGCTTAAGTCTGTCCGAATCATGTTAGCCATTGCTGCATTTCATGATTATGAAATTTGGCAAATGGATGTCAAAACTGCATTCTTGAATGGATTTCTAGAAGAAGAGTTGTATATGATGCAGCCAGAAGGTTTTGTTGATCCAAAAGGTGCTAACAAAGTGTGCAAGCTCCAGCGATCCATTTATGGACTGGTGCAAGCATCTCGGAGTTGGAATAAACGTTTTGATAGTGTAATCAAAGCATATGGTTTTATACAGACTTTTGGAGAAGCCTGTATTTACAAGAAAGTGAGTGGGAGCTCTGTAGCATTTCTGATATTATATGTAGATGACATATTATTAATTGGAAATGATATAGAATTTCTGGATAGCATAAAGGGATACTTGAATAAAAGTTTTTCAATGAAAGACCTCGGTGAAGCTGCTTACATATTGGGCATCATGATCTATAGAGATAGATCAAGACGCTTAATAGGACTTTCACAAAGCACATACCTTGACAAAATTTTGAAAAAGTTCAAAATGGATCAGGCAAAGAAAGGGTTCTTGCCCGTGCTACAAGGTGTGAAGTTGAGTCAAACTCAATGCCCGACCACAGCAGAAGATAGAGAGAAAATGAAAGATGTTCCCTATGCTTCAGCCATAGGCTCTATCATGTATGCAATGCTGTGTACCAGACCTGACGTATGCTTAGCAATAAGCTTGGCAGGAAGGTACCAAAGTAATCCAGGAGTGGATCACTAGACAGCGGTCAAGAACATCCTGAAATACCTGAAAAGGACTAAGGATATGTTTCTCATATATGGAGGTGACAAAGAGCTAGTCGTAAATGGTTACGTCGATGCAAGCTTTGACACTGATCTGGACGATTCTAAATCGCAAACCGGATACGTGTTTTTATTAAACGGTGGAGCTGTAAGTTGGTGCAGTTCTAAACAAAGCATCGTGGCGGGATCTACATGTGAAGCGGAGTACATAGCTACTTCTGAAGCAGCAAATGAAGGAGTCTGGATGAAGGAGTTCATTTCCGATCTAGGTGTCATACCTAGTGCATCGGGACCAATGAAAATCTTCTGTGACAATACTGGTGGAATTGCCTTGGCAAAGGAATCCAGATTTCACAAGAGGACCAAGCACATCAAGAGACGCTTCAATTCCATTCGGGACCAAGTCCAAGTGGGAGACATAGAGATTTGCAAGATACATACGGATCTGAATTTTGCAGACCCGTTGACTAAGCCTCTCTCACGAGGAAAACATGATCAGCCCCAAGACTCCATGGGTGTTAGAATCATTACTATGTAATCTAGATTATTGACTCTAGTGCAAGTGGGAGACTGAAGGAAATATGCCCTAGAGGCAATAATAAAGTTATTATTTATTTCCTCATATCATGATAAATGTTTATTATTCATGCTAGAATTGTATTAACCGGAAACATGATACATGTGTGAATACATAGACAAACATATAGTCACTAGTATGCCTCTACTTGACTAGCTCATTAATCAAATATGGTTATGTTTCCTAACCATAGACATGTGTTGTCATTTGATTAGTGGGATCACATCATTAGAAGAATGATGTGATTGACATGACCCATTCCGTTAGCCTAACACTTGATCGTTTAGTATACTGCTATTGCTTTCTTCATGACTTATACATGGTCCTGTAACTATGAGAATTATGCAACTCCCGTTTACCGGAGGAACACTTTGGGTACTACCAAACGTCACAACGTAACTGGGTGATTATAAAGGAGTACTACAGGTGTCTCCGAAGGTACATGTTGAGTTGGCGTATTTCGAGATTAGGTTTTGTCACTCCGATTGTCGGAGAGGTATCCCTGGGCCCTCTCGGTAATGCACATCACTATGAGCCTTGCAAGCAATGTGACCAATGAGTTGGTTACGGGATGATGCATTACGTAACGAGTAAAGAGACTTGCCGGTAACGAGATTGAACTAGGTATTGGATACCGACGATCAAATCTCGGGCAAGTAACATACCGATGACAAAGGGAACAACGTATGTTGTTATGCGGTTTGACCGATAAAGATCTTCGTAGAATATGTAGGAACCAATATGGGCATCCAGGTTCCGCTATTGGTTATTGACCGAGAATAGTTCTAGGTCATGTCTACATAGTTCTCAAACCCGTAGGGTCCGCACGCTTAACATTACGATGACAGTTTTATGATGAGTTTATAAGTTTTGATGTACTGAAGTTTGTTCGGAGTCCCGGATGTGATCACGGACATGACGAGGAGTCTCGAAATGGTCGAGACATAAAGATCGATATATTGGAAGCCTATATTTGGACATCGGAATCGTTCCAGGTGAAATTGGCATTTTACCGGAGTACCGGGAGGTTACCGGAACCCCCAGGGGGTTATTGGGCCTACATGGGCCTCGAGGGAGAAGAGGGAAGGAGGCAGGAGGGGGCCGCGCGCCCCTCCCCTTCCTAGTCCGAATAGGACAAGGGAAGGGGGGTGGCGCCCCCCCTTTCCTTCCCCTCTTCCTCCTCTTTCCCCCCTTATCCTACTCCTACATGGAAAGAAGGGAGTCCTACTCCCAGTGGGAGTAGGACTCCCCCCTTGGCGCGCCCTCCTTGGCCGGCCGCCTCCTCCTGAAGGAAATATGCCCTAGAGGCAATAATAAAGTTATTATTTATTTCCTTATAATCATGATAAATGTTTATTATTCATGCTATAATTGTATTAACCGGAAACATAATACATGTGTGAATACATAGACAAACAAAGTGTCACTAGTATGCCTCTACTTGACTAGCTCGTTAATCAAAGATGGTTATGTTTCCTAACCATGAACAATGAGTTGTTATTTGATTAACGAGGTCACATCATTAGTTGAATGATCTGATTGACATGACCCATTCCATTAGCTTAGCACCCGATCGTTTAGTATGTTGCTACTGCTTTCTTCATGACTTATACATGTTCCTATGACTATGAGATTATGCAACTCCCGTTTGCCGGAGGAACACTTTGGGTGCCACCAAACGTCAATACGTAACTGAGTGATTATAAAGGAGCATTACAGGTGTCTCCAAAGGTAGATGTTGGGTTGGCGTATTTCGAGATTAGGATTTGTCACTCCGATTGTCGGAGAGGTATCTCTGGGCCCTCTCGGTAATACACATCACATAAGCCTTGCAAGCATTACAACTAATATGGTAGTTGTGAGATGATGTATTACGGAACGAGTAAAGAGACTTGCCGGTAACGAGATTGAACTAGGTATTGGATACCGACGATCGAATCTCGGGCAAGTAACATACCGATGACAAAGGGAACAACGTATGTTGTTATGCGGTCTGACCGATAAAGATCTTCGTAGAATATGTAGGAGCCAATATGGGCATCCAGGTCCCGGAAGGAGTAGGACTCCTCCTGCGCCCTCCTCCCTTGGCCGGCGCCCCCTCCCCCCTTGGCTCCTTTATATACTGAGGCAGAGGCACCCCAGAAACACACAAGTTGATCCACGTGATTTATTCCTTAGCTGTGTGCGGTGCCCCCTGCCACCATATACCTCGATAATACTGTAGCGGAGTTTAGGCGAAGCCCTGCTGCTGTAGTACATCAAGATCGTCACCACGCCGTCGTGCTGACGGAACTCTTCCCCGACACTTTGCTGGATCGGAGTCCGGGGATCGTCATCGAGCTGAACGTGTGCTCGAACTCGGAGGTGCCGTAGTTTCGGTGCTTGATCGGTTGGATCGTGAAGACGTACGACTACTTCCTCTATGTTGTGTGATCGCTTCCGCAGTCGGTCTGCGTTGGGTACGTAGACAACACTCTCCCCCTCGTTGCTATGCATCACATGATCTTGCATGTGCGTAGGAAATTTTTTGAAATTACTACGAAACCCAACAGTGGCATCCGAGCCTAGGTTATTTATGTTGATGTTATATGCACGAGTAGAACACAAGTGAGTTGTGGACGATACAAGTCATGCTGCCTACCAGCATGTCATACTTTGGTTCGGCGGTATTGTTGGACGAGACGACCCGGACCAACATTACGCGTACGCTTACGCGAGACCGGTTCTCCCGACGTGCTTTGCACACAGGTGGCTTGCGGGCGACTGTCTCTCCAACTTTAGTTGAACCAAGTATGGATACGCTCGGTCCTTGCGAAGGTTAAAACAGAGTCTATTTGACAAACTATCGTTGTGGATTTGATGCGTAGGTGAGATTGGTTCTTACTTAAGCCCGTAGCAGCCACGTAAAACATGCAACAACAAAGTAGAGGACGTCTAACTTGTTTTTGCAGGGCATGTTGTGATGTGATATGGTCAAGGCATGATGCTGAATTTTATTGTATGAGATGATCATGTTTTGTAACCAAGTTATCGGCAACTGGCAGGAGCCATATGGTTGTCGTTTTATTGTATGCAATGCAATCGCGATGTAATGCTTTACTTTATTACTAAACGGTAGTGATAGTCGTGGAAGCATAAGATTGGCGAGACGAC
Source organism: Triticum urartu (assembly GCF_056163025.1). Taxonomy (NCBI): domain Eukaryota; kingdom Viridiplantae; phylum Streptophyta; class Magnoliopsida; order Poales; family Poaceae; genus Triticum; species Triticum urartu. The sequence goes on along the minus strand of NC_141879.1, from coordinate 751,588,067 downwards.
AACGATGCTACGATGGAGATCAAGGTGTCGCGCCGGTGACGATGGTGATCATGACGGTGCTTCGGAGATGGAGATCACAAGCACAAGATGATGATGGCCATATCATATCACTTATATTGATTGCATGCGATGTTTATCCTTTTTATGCATCTTATCTTGCTTTGATTGACGGTAGCATTATAAGATGATCTCTCACTAAATTATCAAGAAGTGTTCTCCCTGAGTATGCACCGTTGCCAAAGTTCGTCGTGCCCAGACACCACGTGATGATCGGGTGTGATAAGCTCTACGTCCATCTACAACGGGTGCAAGCCAGTTTTGCACACGCAGAATACTCAGGTTAAACTTGACGAGCCTAGCATATGCAGATATGGCCTCGGAACACGGAGACCGAAAGGTCGAGCGTGAATCATATAGTAGATATGATCAACATAATGATGTTCACCGATGAAACTACTCCATCTCACGTGATGATCGGACATGGTTTAGTTGATCTGGATCACGTGATCACTTAGAGGATTAGAGGGATGTCTATCTAAGTGGGAGTTCTTAAGTAATATGATTAATTGAACTTAAATTTGTCATGAACATAGTCCCTGATAGTATCTTGCTTGTTTATGTTGATTGTAGATAGATGGCTCGTGCTGTTGTTCCGTTGAATTTTAATGCGTTCCTCAAGAAAGCAAAGTTGAAAGATGATGGTAGCAATTACACGGACTGGGTCCGTAACTTGAGGATTATCCTCATTGCTGCTCAGAAGAATTACGTCCTGGAAGCACCGCTGGGTGCCAGGCCTGCTGCTGGAGCAACACCAGATGTTATGAACGTCTGGCAGAGCAAAGCTGATGACTACTCGATAGTTCAGTGTGCCATGCTTTACGGCTTAGAATCGGGACTTCAACGACGTTTTGAACGTCATGGAGCATATGAGATGTTCCAGGAGTTGAAGTTAATATTTCAAGCAAATGCCCGGATTGAGAGATATGAAGTCTCCAATAAGTTCTATAGCTGCAAGATGGAGGAGAACAGTTCTGTCAGTGAGCATATACTCAAAATGTCTGGGTATAATAATCACTTGATTCAATTGGGAGTTAATCTTTCGGATGATTGCGTCATTGACAGAATTCTCCAATCACTGCCACCAAGCTACAAGAGCTTCGTGATGAACTATAAATATGCAAGGGATGAACAAGACTATTCCCGAGCTCTTCGCAATGCTGAAAGCTGCGGAGGTAGAAATCAAGAAGGAGCATCAAGTGTTGATGGTTAACAAAACCACTAGTTTCAAGAAAAAGGGCAAAGGGAAGAAGAAGGGGAACTTCAAGAAGAACGGCAAGCAAGTTGCTGCTCAAGAGAAGAAACTCAAGTCTGGACCTAAGCCTGAAACTGAGTGCTTCTACTGCAAGCAGACTGGTCACTGGAAGCGGAACTGCCCCAAGTATTTGGCGGATAAGAAGGATGGCAAGGTGAACAAAGGTATATGTGATATACATGTTATTGATGTGTACCTTACTAGAGCTCGCAGTAGCACCTGGGTATTTGATACTGGTTCTGTTGCTAATATTTGCAACTCGAAACAGGGACTACGGAATAAGCGGGCACTGGCAAAGGACGAGGTGACGATGCGCGTGGGAAACGGTTCCAAAGTCGATGTGATCGCAGTCGGCACGCTACCTCTACATCTACCTTCGGGATTAATATTAGACCTAAATAATTGTTATTTGGTGCCAGCGTTGAGCATGAACATTATATCTGGATCTTGTTTAATGCGAGACAGTTATTCATTTAAATCAGAGAATAATGGTTGTTCTATTTATATGAGTAATATCTTTTATGGTCATGCACCCTTGAAGAGTGGTTTATTTTTATTGAATCTCGATAGTAGTAATACACATATTCATAATGTTGAAACCAAAAGATGCAGAGTTGATAATGAAAGTGCAACTTATTTGTGGCACTGTCGTTTAGGTCATATCGGTGTAAAGCGCATGAAGAAACTCCATACTGATGGACTTTTGGAACCACTTGATTATGAATCACTTGGTACTTGCGAACCGTGCCTCATGGGCAAGATGACTAAAACACCGTTCTCCGGTACTATGGGGAGAGCAACAGATTTGTTGGAAATCATACATACCGATGTATGTGGTCCGATGAATATTGAGGCTCGTGGCGGATATCGTTATTTTCTCACCTTCACAGATGATTTAAGCAGATATGGATATATCTACTTAATGAAACATAAGTCTGAAACATTTGAAAAGTTCAAAGAATTTCAGAGTGAAGTTGAAAATCATCGTAACAAGAAAATAAAGTTTCTACGATCTGATCGTGGAGGAGAATATTTGAGTTACGAGTTTCGTGTACATTTGAAAAACTGTGGAATAGTTTCGCAACTCACGCCACCCGGAACACCACAGCGTAATGGTGTGTCCGAACGTCATAATCGTACTTTACTCGATATGGTGCGATCTATGATGTCTCTTACTGATTTACCGCTATCGTTTTGGGGTTATGCTCTAGAGACGGCTGCATTCACGTTAAATAGGGCACCATCAAAATCCGTTGAGACGACGCCTTATGAACTGTGGTTTGGCAAGAAACCAAAGTTGTCGTTTCTTAAAGTTTGGGGCTGCGATGCTTATGTGAAAAAGCTTCAACCTGATAAGCTCGAACCCAAATCGAAGAAGTGTGTCTTCATAGGATACCCAAAGGAAACTGTTGGGTACACCTTCTATCACAGATCCGAAGGCAAGACATTCGTTGCTAAGAATGGATCCTTTCTAGAGAAGGAGTTTCTCTCGAAAGAAGTGAGTGGGAGGAAAGTAGAACTTGACGAGGTAACTGTACCTGCTCCCTTACTGGAAAGTAGTTCATCACAGAAAACTGTTTCAGTGCACCTACACCAGTTAGTGAGGAAGCCAATGATAATGATCATGAAACTTCAGATCAAGATACTACTGAACCTCGTAGATCAACCAGAGTAAGATCCACGCCAGAGTGGTACGGTAATCCTGTTCTGGAAGTCATGCTACTAGATCATGATGAACCTACGAACTATGAAGAAGCAATGGTGAGCCCAGATTCCGCAAAGTGGCTTGAAGCCATGAAATCTGAGATGGGATCCATGTATGAGAACAAAGTATGGACTTTGGTTGACTTGCCCGATGATCGGCAAGCAATTGAGAATAAATGGATCTTTAAGAAGAAGACTGACGCTGATGGTAATGTTACTATCTACAAAGCTCGACTTGTCGCAAAAGGTTTTCGGCAAGTTCAAGGGATTGACTACGATGAGACCTTCTCACCCGTAGCGATGCTTAAGTCCGTCCGAATGATGTTAGCGATTGCCGCATTTTATGATTATGAAATTTGGCAGATGGATGTCAAAACTGCATTCCTGAATGGATTTCTGGAAGAAGAGTTGTATATGATGCAACCGGAAGGTTTTGTCGATCCAAAGGGAGCTAACAAAGTGTGCAAGCTCCAGCGATCCATTTATGGACTGGTGCAAGCCTCTTGGAGTTGGAATAAACATTTTGATAGTGTGATCAAAGCATTTGGTTTTATACAGACTTTCGGAGAAGCCTGTATTTACAAGAAAGTGAGTGGGAGCTCTGTAGCATTTCTGATATTATATGTGGATGACATATTGCTGATTGGAAATGATATAGAATTTCTGGATAGCATAAAGGAATAAAAGTTTTTCAATGAAAGACCTCGGTGAAGCTGCTTACATATTAGGCATTAAGATCTATAGAGATAGATCAAGACGCTTAATTGGACTTTCACAAAGCACATACCTTGACAAAATTTTGAAGAAGTTCAAAATGGATCAAGCAAAGAAAGGGTTCTTGCCTGTGTTACAAGGTGTGAAGTTGAGTAAGACTCAATGCCCGACCACTGCAGAAGATAGAGAGAATATGAAAGATGTTCCCTATGCATCAGCCATAGGATCTATCATGTATGCAATGCTGTGTACCAGACCTGATGTGTGCCTTGCTATAAGTTTAGCAGGGAGGTACCAAAGTAATCCAGGAGTGGATCACTGGACAGCGGTCAAGAACATCCTTAGATACCTGAAAAGGACTAAGGATATGTTTCTCGTATATGGAGGTGACAAAGAGCTCACCGTAAAAGGTTACGTTGATGCAAGCTTTGACACTGATCCGGACGATTCTAAATCGCAAACCGGATACATGTTTACATTAAACGGTGGAGCTGTCAGTTGGTGCAGTTCTAAACAAAGCGTAGTAGCGGGATCTACATGTGAGGCGGAGTACATAGCTGCTTCGGAAGCAGCGAACGAAGGAGTCTGGATGAAGGAGTTCATATCCGATCTAGGTGTCATACCTAGTGCATCGGGTCCAATGAAAATCTTTTGTGACAATACTGGTGCAATTGCCTTGGCAAAGGAATCCAGATTTCACAAAAGGACCAAACACATCAAGAGACGCTTCAATTCCATCCGGGATCTAGTCCAGGTGGGAGACATAGAGATTTGCAAGATACATACGGATCTGAATGTTGCAGACCCGTTGACTAAGCCTCTTCCACGAGCAAAACATGATTAGAACCAAGGCTCCATGGGTGTTAGAATAATTACAGTGTAATCTAGATTATTGACTCTAGTGCAAGTGGGAGACTGAAGGAAATATGCCCTAGAGGCAATAATAAAGTTATTATTTATTTCCTTATAATCATGATAAATGTTTATTATTCATGCTAGAATTGTATTAACCGGAAACATAATACATGTGTGAATACATAGACAAACAAAGTGTCACTAGTATGCCTCTACTTGACTAGCTCGTTAATCAAAGATGGTTATGTTTCCTAACCATGAACAATGAGTTGTTATTTGATTAACGAGGTCACATCATTAGTTGAATGATCTGATTGACATGACCCATTCCATTAGCTTAGCACCCGATCGTTTAGTATGTTGCTACTGCTTTCTTCATGACTTATACATGTTCCTATGACTATGAGATTATGCAACTCCCATTTGCCGGAGGAACACTTTGGGTGCCACCAAACGTCACAACGTAACTGAGTGATTATAAAGGAGCATTACAGGTGTCTCCAAAGGTAGATGTTGGGTTGGCGTATTTTGAGATTAGGATTTGTCACTCCGATTGTCGGAGAGGTATCTCTGGGCCCTCTCGGTAATACACATCACATAAGCCTTGCAAGCATTACAACTAATATGGTAGTTGTGAGATGATGTATTACGGAACGAGTAAAGAGACTTGCCGGTAACGAGATTGAACTAGGTATTGGATACCGACGATCGAATCTCGGGCAAGTAACATACCGATGACAAAGGGAACAATGTATGTTGTTATGCGGTCCGACCGATAAAGATCTTCGTAGAATATGTAGGAGCCAATATGGGCATCCAGGTCCCGCTATTGGTTATTGACCGGAGACGTGTCTCGGTCATGTCTACATTGTTCTCGAACCCGTAGGGTCCGCACGCTTAAGGTTACGATGACAGTTATATTATGAGTTTATGCATTTTGATGTACCGAAGGTTGTTCGGAGTCCCGGATGTGATCACGGACATGACGAGGAGTCTCGAAATGGTCGAGACGTAAAGATTGATATATTGGAAGCCAATATTTGGATATCGGAAGTGTTCCGGGTGAAATCGGGATTTTACCGGGTTACCGGGAGGTTACCGGAACCCCCCGGGAACCATATGGGCCTTCGTGGGCCTTAGTGGAAAGGAGAAAGGGGCAGCCCAAGGTGGCTGCGCCACTTCCCCCTCCCCTAGTCCTATTAGGACTAGGAGAAGGTGGCCGGCCCCCCTCTCCCTCTTTCCCCCTTTGGGGAATCCTAGTTGGAATAGGATTGGGGGGGAGTCCTACTCCCGGAAGGAGTAGGACTCCTCCTGCGCCCTCCTCCTTTGGCCGGCGCCCCCTCCCCCCTTGGCTCCTTTATATACTGAGGCAGAGGCACCCCAGAAGCACACAAGTTGATCCACGTGATTTATTCCTTGGCCGTGTGCGGTGCCCCCTGCCACCATATACCTCGATAATACTGTAGCGGAGTTTAGGCGAAGCCCTGCTGCTGTAGTACATCAAGATCGTCACCACGCCGTCGTGCTGACGGAACTCTTCCCCGACACTTTGCTGGATCGGAGTCCGGGGATCGTCATCGAGTTGAACGTGTGCTCGAACTCGGAGGTGCCGTAGTTTCGGTGTTTGATCGGTTGGATCGTGAAGACGTACGACTACTTCCTCTACGTTGTGTGATCGCTTCCGCAGTCGGTCTGCGTTGGGTACGTAGACAACACTCTCCCCCTCGTTGCTATGCATCACATGATCTTGCGTGTGCGTAGGAAATTTTTTGAAATTACTACGAAACCCAACACCTCCCCCCTGGCTCCTTTATATACAGGGGCGGGGGGCACCCCATAGACACACAAGTTGATCTACGGATCATTCCTTAGCTGTGTGCGGTGCCCCCCTCCACCATATTCCACCTCGGTCATATCGTCGCGGAGCTTAGGCGAAGCCCTGCGCCGATAGAACATCATCACCGTCACCACGCCGTCGTGCTGACGGAACTCATCTCCGGAGCTTTGCTGGATCGGAGCCCGGAGATCGTCATCGAGCTGAACGTGTGCTGAACTCGGAGGTGCCGTACGTTCGGTGCTTGGATCGGTCGGATCGTGAAGACGTACGACTACATCAACCGCGTTGTGCTAACGCTTCCGCTTACGGTCTACGAGGGTATGTGGATGAACACTCTCCCCTCTCGTTGCTATGCCATCACCATGATCTTGCGTGTGCGTAGGAAATTTTTTGAAATTACTACGTTCCCCAACAAAGGGGAGCCTACACCAACGTAGTCTTAGCCCTAGAACACATGGATCTTGGAGCACTGATAATAAGTCTGTCTGATTTTCAAGGAGTTTATGAACAATCACCACATCCATATTGAGGAGAAAGCTCACTCAGGCTACTGAACTTGTAAATACAGTTGCGCTCATGATAGGGATTCCGTTTATGGTGTGAGGTGAAGTTAGAAGCATACCTGGATATATGCTCATAGTGGCTTCCATACCTATCTCCGGTAGAACTAACAAAATAGAAACCTATGACTAGTAGAATCATACGAAAACTAGAAAGATCTATTTCATTAGAAGAGAAAGTTCACTAATCTATGGCCTAGAAAGCCAAAAGAAATGATCAGTCCAATGACAGAAGGACAGAAGCGCGTTCCCTTCTTCCTCAATGTGTGTCCATAGCTTACTCGAGTGCTTGAGATATTCATTTGGTTTAAGGCACCTTCATCGTAGGACGGAAAAAACCCGGATCCCCGGGCGGATCATTGCCTCTAACAATCTAAACAAGAGTCCAGGAGCGAGAGAGGAAAATCCAAAGTGCAAATAACATAATATGAAAAAAGAAAAAAGTTCTATTGAGTTGTTGAAAAAAAGGCACTTTAGAAGCGAAAGTAGGCTATTCTCGTAAAGGAATATCGTAACGGGCGACTAGGTAATATAGAAGGCCGACCCACCCGACACATAAAGCAATAACCAGATAGATAGAATGATAACATGTAATACGAAGATATCAACACATCCGGAGTCACGAGGCTCGATAATGACGAATGGGTTAGGATCTGAGGAAGCTTACACTACTAGGGAAAACCCTAGCAGTAGCGCGTGTTTTGTGTCCACTAGTAGCGCGGGAGGCCGCGCTACTAATAAGGCGCTACAGGTATTGCTTAGCAGTAACGCGTGCCCGCACGCGCTACTGCTAGGACAAATAGCTGCAGCGTATGTTCAGTACCACGCTACTGCTAAGGTAACTACTTGCAGCGTGTTTTCTGTCCATCGCTACTAGTATTTTTTTTTATTTTTATTAGTGTATTTATGCGCCATCATACAAATATTGGTACAATACCAGCTGTTATGAGGTTTACATCATTATGTCCATAATAGTGTGTCAAATGAAGGTGGATTAGGTTCAAGTGGAGGCAATATGTGGTGCATGTCAAAAGTATACTACTAATCCAAACTTGATCTACTTTGGACTAGTAGTACCTTCGATGTGCACCACATGTTGCCTCCACTTGAATCTAATCCGCCAGCACAAGCTATTTAATCATCATCATAGCCATTACCACCAATAGTATTTATTTAATTAGCACTAACACTAGCTAATAATAATCATCATAGTCATTACCACCAACACTAGCTATTTTATCATCATAGTAATAGTGTAGCACATCATCATCCTCAAACTCATTTCTAGCTAGCTAATCACTCCTGCTGCTCTCTCTTAGGTAAAATAACATAAAACATGTATAGCTCTCCTCCTCGATCAAACTGGAGCATGCAGATGAACCTGTCTCCTAATCGTGGGTAGCGCATCTGTTTGCTGCCCCCTAGTACTTCTCTGCGCTCCCCCATCACATATTTGGTCCAGTCTTGCACTATTAAGCATCCGTCGCTAATCTTGAATGCACTAAAGTAATCTGTAGGATATCTTGGCCGTAAGCTGATAATACTCATGGTGCCTTTAGTCTCGATCCCATAATGCACAACATTCATCGGGAGTCCCTGTTGAAGAACATCGTACGGTAACATACTTAGCAATGAAGTTTAGCTTCAAAAATAATGTATGGAAAAGATGCACCGATGACAAATAGTAAAAATCTTGCCATCCTTCCTAACTAGATGTGACCGTAGTTCATTACGAACACTATTGGGCGCACATTTTCAGTACTAACATTTCTAAATGCAGGAAGAAAATTTGTCTTGACAGTATCAAGTTCCTCAAGCCATGAAACATAATGACTGAGCTCCTCGCAGTTGAGTTCAGCCCCAGGACAGTATACGGTCCTGTCTACCAAGCGCTGGACATGTTTGCTTGCACCAAAATAAGCTGACAATACAAATTAGTTGTCAACTATTTTTGAATAAACAATATCAAAGACATAAATATGGTTGGGAAACTTACATAATGGTATAACTGGAGGCGTCTGCACATCGACCCAGATGTCGGTATTACCTTCAATATCATCTTCCGGACGAATATCAAAGGTGATAACCATATAGGCTCAAATGCATAAGTCTTGCATAGTGCTCGCCACGTTTTGCATCCAAAATAGGTGTAGTCGTCTGAATTGTATAACTTTGCATGGAAAATATAACCATGCTCGGTCTTCAAGTAAACTTTCTTTTCCTCCATACTATGACTGAAACCTATCTTATCCAATACAAAAACTCTTGCATGGCAGGGGATACGCTAGTAGAATAGTAAAAAAAAATATAAGTTGAAGCAAATGAAGCAGATGTCATGCTTAATTACGAAAAAAAGACTTGTCGTTGTGACTTACTGTATCCACTTCGAAGTTCTCGTCCAGCTTGATGCTGAAGCGCCTATCATCATCTAGGAAGATTCCGTCGCACAGGCCGCGCTCGTCTTCGCAGTATTTGCAAATACCGAAATCCTTTTCGTCGTCAGACATTTCTTATGTTCATAGTTAAAACATTAATTGAAAATCGATCGAAGACAACTACCAAGATACTCAACACACAAATCCGAGGCACTCGATATTTCCTACATATTCTGGCACAAGTCATGCCAAAATTCACGGAAAAATCCGGCATGACCTTTGCTAAAATAGGACATATCGAGCGCCTGAAATTTGCCGGAACGGAAATGAATCAACACTCCGGCAAAACATAGGCCACTCGGAGGTGTAACCTGCAAACATGACCGGCCACTTGGATATTGAGCAACACAAGATATACATTTCAAAATATCTTATAGGACTCAAATTAGTATGCATTCAATAAGCAAAAGTAAATCATCTCATGCGTCAGTACATCGTCGAGTATTATCACTAATACATCACGAATAGTGTCATACATATAACATCACTAATACAACTAAAAATCTAGCACACGACGGGTATCGGCGCGGGCGGTGGACACCCACAGAGAAGGCACCATCACGGGATCATAGCTCCAGTGAGATCCCCGAAGAACCTGCCATGTATTGGAGAACGGCCTGTGCTCCAACGCAAACAAGTAGTGACGGACGTGCGCGTCCTCCTCACTGACACGGTGACGCACCACCTCTGCGGAGTCCTCGAGCCTCTGGATCGTCACTGGCCCATGCGACCGCCACCAAAGAAGGTTCGGGTCAACGACAGGCTGGCTCCTCACCAACCTGCGCCCCCCGGTAGGTAGCGCCTCCCAGTACCACCCCGGCGGAGCCCAGCCCCGACATGGCCGATCTGGTCAAGCAGGTGTCGTCCTCCGCCGACTCGACGACGAGGATGCGGGATAGGCATCGTCCACGTCGAGGCAGGAAAAATTGCTTTAACTAAAAAATAGAAACAAGTTCTTACTAACTAGTTCTATTAATTCAACTAGCTCTTACTAAAAATAAACTTACTATAAATAAAAATATTCTAGTACCTAATTAGTACCTAGTTCTTACTAACTAATTAGTACCTAGGAACTACTACCCTAATTACCATCTAAGTAATTAACTAACTAGCACTAAAAATAGCCTAGGGTTCATACTAACTAGCACTAAATAGCTAGGGTTCATACTAAGCAGAGAAGAGGGATCGGAAGGGGAGAGAGGGATCAGAAGGGGAGAGTGCTTACAGAGGGTGGGGAGAGAGATGGGGTCGGGGGAGACGGCGGCACCGAGGCGCGGCGAGGCGGGATCGGGCAAGACGGCGGAGAGGCGGGGTCGGGGGAGACGGCAGCGAGGCAGGGTCGGGGGAGACGGCGGCGAGGCGGGGTCGGGAATTGGGGGGAAGCAGACGAGAGGGAATCAGGCCGCGCGGGGGGTTAGGTGAAAATAGCTTTAACTGTAGCGTGGGGAGGAAAAACGTGCTGCTGCTAAAATCCGTAGTAGTAGCGCTGTTCGTAGAAGGGCTCTACTACTAGACCTAGCACGTTGGGAACGGTGTGGCAATTATAGTAGTAGCGCTTTCTGTTCCTGCCGCGCTACTGCTAAGCGGATAACAGTAGCGCGGTTCTGCCAGACGCGCTACTGCTAAGTAGCAGTAGCGCCTCATTTTAACAAGCGCTACTGGTAACATTCTGTGTATAAGGTTTTCCCTAGTAGTGTTAGTTTGGATGATGGAATATTCGCTGTTCTGATTGTTGAGATACTGCAAATCCACTTATCCAACAATTTCAGTCCATTTTCCTACTTTTTCTGCAAGGGGGGAAATCATTATTATATCCTTAATATGACTCTCTGTCACACGGATGCTGTTGGGCTGCTACAAAACCCCTATAGTCGAAAAAAAGATTGAAACAGGGATAAAACGTAGGATAACCCAGATCACTCGGACTAGCTGAACTCTCCAGAACAAACACAACCTAGGTGGTTTGACTAACGTTTTGGCACATTAGACTAACCTAAGACAACTCCTGGCTACATTCA